>NC_134703.1:110130254-110496504 GCF_043290135.1 Rhipicephalus microplus | reverse complement strand
GCGTGCTTTGTGCCTCTTCAGGTCTCACTCCTGAGCAACGCCACGACGAGCGCCAATGGGAACGCAACCGCCTGTGTAAATGTTAGCGACCACTGCTTCACGTCTGCACATGTCTCCCCTCAACAGGAGATGGTGTAATTTTTTTAAAGGACGATACAAACTTTACTTGGTTTTCTGATTTTCATAATTGGCTGTAGCATCATGAAGGACGGTGCAGTCAGAAAAAAATTTTAAAAAGTTTTTTTTTTTAATTCGTTTTGAAATAACGCTTTAGAAATGTCGCAAACAGTGAAATTTTATTGTCCTAGACAGGTTAGCGTTGTTGTGAACAAACTGATGGAATTGCTTGAGAACTATATTCATTTAACACATCCCCAAAAAGTGCGCGATCATGAGTTTTGGTTGCTTGACTCTTATCTTTTCTGACCATGCAGCAATCGTATGGATAGCCATAACCGATTCCTCTTCTGCTTGTGCGCTTCAAATTCGATTCCGCCTGCTTAGGAGCTCGACAAAGAGTGGCGTTGCGTCGTCCTCATTCTGTAGGACTGCGTCATATTCGGCTTGTCCGGACAATAGGATCTGGACTAAAAAAATTTCTCGCTTTGTATATTCACATCACTTCACTTTCAATTGTCATTGCGCATGTCCAAAAACATCTAACAAATACTCATAAAGTCTATGAAAATGGTTACGTCTTAAAAACAAAGGTCGGTTCATCAGCCGAAACATTTGCCATTATCAAAGGTTTTTCCACCTACGTCGCGCTTTCTCGTTTCTATAGTTAGTGAGCTTCCTTCATTATCAGCCTTCCATTCTGTTTTTTTTTGGCGTAAGCAATATCACAGACAAATTTCATTGCTTCAGCTTGCCTCTGTCGTCTTCAATTACAATATCTTCAATTACAACAGTTCGGCAAGCTACAGCTTCAGCAGCTGTCACTGGCGCTAAATTTATTAAGGACAAACCATTCAACAGAAATTTCTGACATGAAATCGCTAGTTTCGCCACTGGATTAAAAACACAAAACAAAGTGGAGACAGGCGAGGCATTCAGCCATTCATGACAGCGATGCCCGAGCCTCTCTCACTTTTTTTCCTTTGTTTTCTCTTCCGGTAGTCAAACTCACATTAGCGATTGATGGAGTAGGCCACTTGAGTACTACTCTGACGCACTGAAGTACCGGAATGTGTCTTTGAAGGGCACGCTCTTTGCATCTGTCTCCTGACAAATTCATAAAATAAAGTTATCACATTGTTTAAAAAGCAAGGTTTCACAAGGTTTTGACAGCAGTGACTGCAGACCGCAGTGCTCGACAATCTTCATGCTGCGACAGGCCATCTCTTGCACCCTTTTCCCCTCTCACCTCCTCTCCCTGCCTCCTCCTCATTACCCATTTCGATAGCAATGAATTTATGTAGTAACAACCCCAGGAGGTATTGATTGTGGTCGCAATAAAGTGCCGAATATTACCAGCAGGTATGAAGCTTCAGGCTAGATTGGAGGATTGCATGGTCAGTGTCATTGAGAAGGTTCGCTATGAGGCTTATTTACACCCACTAAACTTAACTGCGAAGCTTCGCGTGGCCCTTCAAGAGAACAGCGATAAAGCACATCCATACTGTATACCGTGTGCGCTTTGCGGCAGTATCTTTTACACGCACGAATGAATGATTGCACTTAGCGTTCGACACTCGCTGCGCTTATTACCGAGCTATATCACTTAAGACAATGCTTTACGCAATAACACAGTATTCCTTCCGCAACCAGCCAAAAGACAGTAGCAGAATGAAGGATGACTGATTGGATTCCTGACAAAATAATTAAGAAGTTCCTTTACTGAAACACAAGAGAAGCGGGCAGGTGGGGGGGGGTGGAACGGTGGGTTATTTCGTATACGCCAGTATTCTAGAGAATCTAAATTATCACTTACATGCTTCACATATATTAGTATTCAGAATCTTTCCTACAATGAAATGTTTGGAATAAACGCATCAGCCATGCTTTGCATGCGTCTGCATATTGTAAACATTGTCGACATTCCTGTGTAGGTAAGAAGTGTCTTCCGGGCAGTTGCATGTGCTTTTCAGCTTATTAGGCACAGAGTGAAGTTTTAAATAAACAATAAATATATGCGTATCAGTGCTTTTGTTCACAAATGATACATGAGCTTACACAGTAGCAGCATGTGCATGGCCGCGCTGCCTCGGGAAAAAAATTTTTGACCAACTATAGTTGTCCATGTCTGCCTGTTTTGTCACTGTACTCCATAGTACGAGCATGCCTTAACACACCCAACGCCTCTAAAGCCAGAAAAATGGCGGGGTTATATGCTTCTTGGGTCAGGATCGAATCAAGTATGACCCAGCCAGCAGGCGGATAAGTCCGTATTATACTGCTGTAAGAATGATCCCGACCATGGTGCACTAAGAACGTACAACTAGACTGAGATTTATAGGTCGCGCCTGATTGTACCGGCCTGTTTGCTTGATAGTGTTTGTTCATACCAGTCACCACGTGTGTATGAGCGTGCCATGGGTTATCGTTAAAACAGTTTATTTTTTTGAATGTCTAACACTTTTGAGATACTGTAAACTCACTTAGATATATGCAAGAAAAGGGCATCTTGACTGATTGATATGTGGGGTTTAACCTCCCCGAAACCACCATATGATTATGACAGACGCCGTAGTGGAGGGCCCCGGAAATTTTGACCCTCTGAGGTTCTTTAACGTGTGCCCAAATCTGAGCACAGGGGCCTACAGCATTTCCGCCTCTATCGGAAATGCAGCTGCCACAGCCGGAATTCGATCCCGTGACCTACAGAAAATGGCATCTTAGCACCAGTGTTGCGAAGCATCAAGAGAAAAATGAGCCAAGTAGCATTCCTTCTTTCTTTCTTTTTTTAGATGCGAAGCATGACAGAGCGGACTTCAATCCGGTGTGTGGCGTAGACACCCTTACTGCGCATGCGCAACAGCTCGCCCAAGCACTGCCAGAACGCGCTCACGCGCTAGCGCGCTCCAGCCTGTGTAAGGGGTCGGGTGAGACAGGCGGTGTTGGTAAGACGCTGTGGCCTCCCCCCCCCCACTTCTTACACTCTCTCAGCAAACATGTGATGGCATCGGGGAACGAGTTTCTGCTGACGCGCCATGAACCAACGCGTTGTATTCTAGACAGAACGCTCTGGCACTCGCTAGCACGCGTTCACACCTGCGTAAGTGGCTGTGTAAGAGTCTGTGGCCACTCCCCGCTAACTCCCTCTCAGCATCAGATACCTGCCGATATCGCGGAGCAGCGGGTCGAGCAGAGCAAGGCTCGACGCGCTGAAGCGTAAGGTAAACGTCGGCAGGTAGATACCGATCTCCGGGGTAGGGAATCTCAGCGCAAGCGGCAACGTTGGCGGAAAGGCTGCTATGGGTGAAACGTGGGCTCGACATGCCCAAACGAAATGGCAGCGTTGGTAAGCAAACTCTGCCGTATGCAAAGCCGATGCCGAAGTCAAGCGTCAGCACCAAGCGCACGCGTCGGCTGCGGACAAACGATGCCAGTACACCGCCTGTGCAGAATGCCTCGCTAGACAACTTCAGCTCCCGGGTTTCGACTGTGCCGACACCACTAAATAGCATAAAACACGACGATAACACTAAATACGGGACATTAACGGAAACACCTAGTCAATCCGACGCAAAAGCGGTGTGAACCTCTTGTGCTGCTTCGCATAACCGGAAGTCTCCTTTTGCAGGAGATAGTGTAGCTTTCCGTTCTTTCTTTTTCTTTCTTTCTTTCTTGTCTTTTTTGCATCTGTTTTCATCTATTTCTTCCTGTTTCTTTTTTCCCTCTCACTATATTTCTCTTTTTTTTCTCTTTCTCAGCTCTCTTCCTACGTCTTTCTGTCTTTAATCATTGATTTCATGCTCGTTTACTCTTTGTTTTACTTTATCTTTAGCCCCTCTTTTCGTGCTTCATTTTACCGGGCAGCGTTTTTTTTTGTTTAATGTTTGCACGTGCAATAATCGTTAGCGAGGCTTGCACAATTTCTAATCGTCTATTTCTCATTTATTTTAACCCTTTTTCTATTGTTTAAAAAACTGTGAGCTAACAAATTAACAATATTTCGTGTGAACTACCCATTTGTTAGCCAATCCCCTAGCGTGGGTGTGTACCACAGTTTCCAGGCACTTCCTTCCTTCCTTCCTTCCTTCCTTCCTTCCTTCCTTCCTTCCTTCCTTCCTTCCTTCCTTCCTTCCTTCCTTCTTTCCTTTCTTCCTTCCTTCCTTCCTGCCTGCCTTCCTTCCTTGCTTGCTTCCTTCCTTCGAATTCCTGTGGCACATACCCCGCAGTGCTTTTCTGTGGACACCAAAGTTTCAGGGCCCCCTAAAGAGGGCCACTGTTAAAAAAACAAATACCTTTATATTTGATCTCGACCAGGTGCTTTCCATATCGCTTCAGCAGCTGCCTAGAGTTAACGTAAATCTGCATACCACTGTTCCTAAATATGGATATAGGAGCTGAACTTGGGGGCGATATTTTTTTAACGCTTCGTCAAAATTATGGTATGATTCATTCCTATAGGATTCTCGCAGGCTTCAGTCGTGTATAGACTAGGAATACTAGCTCACTCATGACAGCAGCAAGGAACAGTAAGTGACACAAAGAATTGTGTGAGTAAGCAGCACATATAAGAATCGATCTCATTTTGTGTTGAAATTTTGAGTCCCGGATGGTTGATGCAGCTGTTGGCAGGAAAACAGAGTGAGAGAGAAAGAAAAGAAAGCACACGCATCTATTTTGTCTGGAGGAGACTGTCTGTAATAACCTCTATTACGCTGTGAGCACGAACGCGAACGTGCCAGATGTCGTTTTCCCATTGTTCTATATCAACCCGGAAGCTTTCGTTTTGTAAGTAACCACAGTGCTTTTACGATGTTATCACAAAATCCAGAAAAATTCGGTTAAGGCACTAGTTCCTTTACTACAGCGGAGTGTGTGTGCGTGCGTGCGTGTATTTGTAGGCAGCGTAGAAAGTTGGCCAAAATGGTAACGATTCCGTTCGGTCCGACTGTTTGACCATTATGAGCGTGCATGCGTGCGTGTACATGTAGGTGTGTCTGTCAATGTGCCCAGCTTCATTCACACTGCACGCAAGTACAGTAAATATGTTCGCGTTCCTCCGACATAGGAAGTCCGGTCGGACAAAACAAAGGGTCCACATATCCTGCGTGGCAGGTGCGCTTGACTTCGACATCGCCATTGCGATTTGATGATGAATATATCGTACCACGTGTTGGTTTTGGTTTGCTAAAAATGACACTGGCTAAATGCGATGTCATTCCTTTATTCGTATAAATGGCCTCTCTTATAGTAATTTATTCACGAACCGACAAGTATTTCTTAATTAGTCGTGTTAATGTAACTTTAGCTATTGCAAGTTCATTCTTCATCGACTTTGAATTCTTTTGGGAACACGACAGCTGTTGAGGTATTGCAGTATTGTTACATAAATCTGCACAGCCTCAAAAACAGCCTGTACATATGTATAACTAGGTATCGTTCTATAACTTCTAATTCATAGCGCCGAAAATACGGAGAAAAAAGAAAAAAGACGTCGACAACATGAGCGAATTTAAGTCATGCATTTGACCAACCCAGCCAAGTCGTCGCAATCATTAGTCTCATTCTTGCAACAGAGACTGAAAAAGACCGGCATGTACAATGCGCTCACAATGTGTGCCAGTCAATATTCCTCGTAAATGCCAGGCATGCTACGTCTCTGTCAACAGCAATGGGCAACCAAACAAAGAAGCGAACTGAACATGCTTATTTTCTTCTGTTATCTCGTCCGCGGAGCACCGTTCTTTAACTAACGCGCTTAAGTGCCTCTTTGAAGAAGCGAAACGTCTTCCCAGTTAATGTAAGTAGATCCATTTCCTATAAAACTGAGGGTAGCAGTACGCACTAACGATCCGCCGGAGAAAACCAAGCGCTCTAGTTAATCATCAGCAAAGCGACCGTGACGTCAAGCGCTAAGCAATTAGCTTCAAAAGCTTTCGCAATACCGGCGCCCCAACGACCCCGCGAATAACGGAGTTCGGCTGATGGGAAGAAGCAAAGCTGACGTCCTCGGGAGGAATGGATTGCCGGAGACAAAAGAGAAATAAGTTTGTTGAAGGCGATCAGCGTTCACTTCTGAAGGCCACCAAAACGACAAAGAGCATCCCACTATTATGCAGGGAAGAACAAAAGGTACCCAGTAGCGAGAGAGGTGAGGGAGGAGGGGGGAGGGTGAGGCGATCGGGCGAATGCAAAGGCTGTGCCCTTTTCAGAGGAAGTCTGACGCCCGACAGAAGAGTGCCGAGGATGGGCGCCATCGATCGCTTCCTCCAGAACCATTGGGTGGCCCTTTGAGAGCTTTCTTGCCGCCACAGCGCGTGATGGATTTGCCGCACTGTTTCACAACAGGACCCGTGTATTGATTCAGAGCCCGTCGCTTCTTCCGTGGGCGTCAGTCGTTCGCTGTACACCTCTGCGACAGTCCCACGACTCGTCCTCAATCTCGGTTATAACCGCCGAAAAGAAACTCTGTTTGAAAAGATCACCACCACCCCCTTCCCCTCCCTGAAAGCACAGAAGTGACAGGCATGCGCGTGAAAAATATAGAGAGACGGCGAAAGAAATTAAGAGAATTAAATTAGGCGGCGGATCATTAAGAGGCAGCTGATGGAAATTTCAGACTCGGTGAATAGATGGGGGCCCTTATTTAGGAGGGTGAGTTAGGAAGCGGTAACTTATATGGCCCGCCGTTTCTAACGTTGCCATTTGGCAATCTGAGTGTCATACATTTGAACCGACTATTGAGCTCGAATAAGTGTTGAGATTGCTGTAATGACTTAGGTATATATACGCAGAAAAGATACTTTGCTGCAACATTGCTTGCTTTTATTTTGTGGGGACACGTGACAGTGATAATGTTTTTCTGACACGAATAATAATTCGAAAAAGTTCTAGTTAATTTTTTTCTCTGCCGGCAATGAAACAAAACCAGAAACTAGTAAAGAAGCATCATAGTTTTAGTGTGCCCTTTGTCTCTTTTTTCTGCTTAAGTGCTGACAATTCAGCTCTCTTAAAAGAATCAGAAGTGCTTTGCAAAACATATGCACTTTTTGAGTTAGACTATTTAGTTAAGAAATTCAAAATGTATCTTGTTTACCTTTCATAAAATCAACCGTGTAACATTTGGGAAAATAACTGTTTAACCAGTTCGTCTCTCGTTAGGGAGAAGACAGTTTTGTGTTATGAATATAAACAACTTACATACTGCGTTCTTTCACGCGTCATTCGACAATGTTGTTTGTGCTAATTAGCCTACCACCTAGTTTAACTCCAACAAGTATTGCTCGAACAAATTTCATCTTACAAGCCTGCACTGTTATGAGTACCAGATATTAAGCTCACAAATTTTTGTGGAAGTCCCCCCTTGTTACGCGTATCAAATGAACAGTTTTGTCCGTGTCGGTGGTACTCAAATGGTTACTGCCTTCGGTTGCTGGCCAAAAGGGTGTGGGTGGGATCCTGACCGTGGCGGTCGCCTTCCAATGAAGGAAAAGTGGTACAGACACGTTGTGGGCGTACTGTGGGATCTCAATCCACGTTAAACAAAATTATATGGTTGAAATTAGCTAAGCTTTCCACTAGGACGGGCGTATTCATAATAACGCGGTTTTGGCACGTAAAATCTCCAATATGTAAAAATGTTTTGAACAATTTCTATTGCATGTCGGGATGTGAGTTACACTCAATATTTGGGCACTTATCGGCACGCACATTCGATGATTTTGACGTTTTTGTTGTTTCTAAGAACAGTGGGAGGCGTTTCTGACGTCATTACACCCAGAAAACTAGTTACGGCTGGGGGGCTTCGGCTTCAAGCCATGGCTGCTATAAATAAAGAAGTGACCCACCAGTGGGCAAAGAGACAGCTCGCGTAATTTTACAGTGTAGTTTAATTCTCCATCTCTACTTCTTTTCCATCCAAAGTAAAAAAAAAAAACGTTCTTCTCTTTCGTCCATGCTTCCGGTTGTCGAAATTTGGTGGTCGATTGCGAGTGTTCGCATATTTCTCGCTCTTACAAGCCTATGGAGGTAAACGGTGCATGTTATATGGCAATCGAGCATTGGAGCTGCATTTGTCACTAGAAATCAACTATATTAGATTGTTTAGAGACAAGTTCTGCGTGTCAAAGCTTTATGACATCTAAACGTTTGAAGGCAACATTGATGATCCTCGGTTTTCAAGAGATAAGAGTAGGAAGTAAACAGTTCTTTGAATTCAACATGAGAGGCCTCAGATCACTATTACCCTCAAACACTGCATAATCATAACTCTACACATTGACAAATGATGCGTAATATAGAACTCAATAGAGTTTATCGGACGAGAACCGGTGCATTCAGCATGGTATGGCCGATGGCTCAATAGAGTTGATGTGTTCAATTGACGCTCCCTTTCAGATGAAGGGAAAATGGGAGGTGCGCTCCTTCCCTTTCCTCCTCCCCTCTGTTCACCCCACAAAACACTTGCAGGCTGAATTGTCTCTTCTAAAGAAACAATCATATGCCAAATTCGGAAACGAGACATAAATGACCGCACTGCAACAGCTATAGACTATTTCACGGATGAGCTGCCGTGATGTTGGGCTGTTGACCTTGCCACTTTGTGTCTTTAACGACAAAAGGAACAGTGCTACGGTAGCCGAATACGCACGAAAACGGTGGGGTCATACCATTAACCATTTCCAGACTTTATATTATCAATTCTCGTTCCGAGAAAGAGGATAACGCCTTGTGGCAACGCCGTGTGCCTGACGTAAAATCGTCTATATGCTTAGAAAGAAAGCGATATATATATATATATATATATATATATATATATATATATATATATATATATATATATATATATATATATATATATATATATATATATATATATATATTACGTAGAAGAATCATTCGAACACACCATTTTCAGTATATAACGATTGGACGCTCGCAACAGCCTTACTCATGTCTGTCCACCCGTCTGCCCTCCTTGTAACGCCGCCGCCCCAGTGCTACAGCTGCTGATCCACAAGTCGCAGATTCCAAACCCGCAGTAGCAGTCTCATTTAGAAGATCGCAAAGTGCTGTCGAGGCCGGTGTGCTCAGATTCAAGGACAGGTTCAGGAGTACCAGATGGTAGAAACTACACAAATCCCCCTGTCCTTCCTCAATTATTTCTCCTCCTCCTCTGCAACGGCGTGCCCAATAATTTTATCAGGGCTTTAGGACGGAAAACCCTAAAAATTGTGCTATTATTTTTGAAGCACTGGCAACAAAAAGTCAACTTGTTATTGCACGTGGCAGCCAGGATATCTCGCTATTTTTGCTGTCATTTTACGTAGATAAAAAAGTTGCTTTATCCCACACCAGCGCTATCTAGTTAACAGCTAGTCAAAAATATTACCTAGATGTCCACCATGTAGCGAAAAATACCAATCATCGCCCCCCCCCCTCACTTTTTTTCGCTGATTTGCCATGTGGTCTTCACCGTCTAGGCTTGATGCGATCTCGGCTCCAGGCCTGAAAAGATTGCCTACCCCTAGTCTTCCGCGCACAAAGTTTATTCTCACTTTCGTTATATCTGCAGAAATGACCATGCGTCTTGATTTGGTTCTGAGGAGACATTTCAAATTGCTACTATCAATTTTGACGCTAGATAAAACAACGCTACGTGATTTATTGTATGTTATTTGCTGACAACAGGCCCAGGTAAATATACCACGGCAAACAGATATGCTGAAAATTCCTAGTGGAGGATCATTTACGACACAAGCGCCATGCACATTTCTGCATTACAACGTACCGACTATCAGAAATTATTGGTTCTTTATTGGTCTGTCAGCTGCCTTGAGAGAGGTTGCGACTGTCACAGAGTAGCACGAAACGGCCCCTGCAAGGGATGTCACCACAGTTTATTATTAGTGGGCAAAGCTGGATAGAATCTCGGACACTGCTTCTGGCGCATTCACTTACGTCAGATTGCTCGACATAGGCCTGGTCAATATGTTATCTCAAAAGCTCCCCGCGCAACGTTACATGTCACCACAGACAGTGCTTACGCGAAGTGCATGCGGATGCAAATAGAGATTTCGTGCATAGCAAACCTGTAATACGTGAAAGCTGAGCCATCTGCACTTGCGCAAGAGTGATGATAAAGAGAGATTGCGCAGCAAAGCTACAGATATTGTGCAATTGTTCATCGAAAGGACATTTGTAGAAACTCCTGGTACAACACTTATTAGTTCGTTTTTTTTGTAACCTAATAATTCATGAATACGTAAATTCATTTGCTAAATGCATCGAATCGAGAGACGCTGTTTTTAGTTATTTTTAATTGCTTAGAATGATGCGATAAGGGTCATGTGCAACGCAGATGTTTAATTCAATGGGTGCTACTTTACTCAATAGAATAAGAGCAATGTCAACATACACCCTAGCGTGAAATTTTAGAACTGCACTATGTGCCTGTTTACTACAGACATAAGTTCTGAAGAATTTCGCGATCTGGTACTTCTAAATCAGTACTGTCAATGTTTCGACGTAAGAACGCGGACAGTCTATTAAATTGAGGATTCTGAAATGCGTCAATGAAGAGTACATTGTTCTGCCTTAGAATGGCCGAAAACAGCACGCGGCAATGTTCACACTGTTCAATTAAATATCTGCACAACGCTAAGCTGAGCGAAATTCAGTACACAACTCGGTGATAAAGCGCAACAACGGATGGAGTAATTACCCCCTGAGATAGCCAGGCTAACATTACCTGGGGAGGGCCTACCGACTGACCAGTATCCGTCCAGTGTCCTGTCTCATTTTTTCAGACATCTTCAGCAGAATTTGTTCTTTGGAGGCCAGTTGTGATTCTTATTGGGTTGCGGCTCGAAATGATCACAGCCAGTGCATTTTGCACCTTTCTTTAAATGACACTCAGGAAACGCTTTCGAAACAATTGCGTTTTAGAGTTTCTCCGGATCAAGAATTTCCTAGCAAAACGTGACGGCCACAGTCGTCCGTAAACTTCTCATTCCTATTTCAACTCCTCTGCCACTTTCGATTGTGTCTAGCTACTGCGAGTCACTGAGAAATAATGCCCGATGACCATCAGAGTTGCACTGTCTTTTTATAGCAGAATTCTCTACTACTATATGCCGATCAACGCAAACTCATATGAAGTAATTTCTCTCTGCCCTAAGACAATGTTTCAGTTAAACACACTGACTAATTAACGCTTTATAGATTCTCACCGGTTACTCACATATGCAACACAGCTGTTTCAGTTAAACACACTGACTAATAACGCTTTATATACTCTCACCGGTTACTCACATATAAAACACAGCTCTAACGAATCATGATAAAACAAGTATTCGCGCTTATAAAGAACTTTTTTCGGGTGTAATAATTGAAATTGCATGCGTCTATGAATGGAAAGGGTGACACAAAAAAGCATAACAACATAAAAGCAAGATGGAAACTTGTTACCCGATATCGATGTTAACAGCCAACATTTGATTTCTTTCTTTTATTTGTTTTCGTATTTGCCACCATACCATTTCGATAAGAAAGTCTTGAAAGCTTACCATTTATGACTTCTTGTGGTCTGACAAAAGAAAGCACAGGCTGTTGTGTCAGCATCCTTATACGCTTCTCTCTTTTGTTTTTTCGTTACATCCGTAATGTTAGTACTTTAAAGCCCTACTTAACGTTTAGGTTAAAGTAACCCTGCTTCTCGCATCACGAAGTTTAGCTATCACAATCAATTTTCTTCGCCCACTATAATCTTCCAAGCCAGACTGACAGTTACTGAGCTTCGGGATGAACTTTCTATTTTGCGCCGGCAGAAACGTCCCGCTTTTTTTATATGCGCATGTCTGGTGAAGGCCAAAAGTATGCGTCATGGCTAGAAAAAGACAGCAGATCAAAAGATAAGTGTAAAACGTATATCTCTAAGTGCATGGACTGGACCACTTCTCTAAGTACTCGCGTCATCAACCTCTACAGAGTCGGCCAAGGACACAGCCTGCCAACGATCCGAGCATGTGAGGACTCTCTGCTAGAGACGTGTGTAGCGATAGCGCAGCATGATGCTCCACTGCGAGGTTACTGGTGAAATAACAACGGTGACCGATCGTTTGTAATAATAGTACAATGCTCGACCGTATACCCGGTGCGGGAAAAGAGTGAGTTTACGCCCAATGGAAGTGCACTTCAGCTTTTTTTTTCGACGTATGCCAAAACAAGGGTGTCCTTGTCATTTCAGATTCGTTTCTTTCACGGCCATGGCTATGGCCGGAAGAATTAAGAATCTGTATTTTACAAGAATTAGTATTAAGACAGGTGTACAAGTCAAGAAGAAGGCGATACTTATTATTCGCTGTGAATGTCTTTTGTAGAACAGGGTAAAACAAGCAGAAATGAGAAGAAAAGCAACTCGTCGTAGATGTTGACCTAGAAAACTGCAGGATGCTTGAGGCTCGATCAATCAACGCCACTTGCGAAAGATTCAGGAGTGGCGGCGGCAGGCGCAGAATCCTCAACGAGCTTCCAGGATCTCCAAACAAGTCCCATAGGCGTACAGACGTGACCTGGTAACACATTCAGTGCGTGCCACTACTTCCTTCATTTACTTTTCTTACTTTTATTTTTTTGGTAGCTTGTCACATGCGCTTTGTACCATCCTCTATTAGAAAAAAATGCTAGAAAGAGACAAAACATAACAAAACGAGCAAAGTCGACCTCACAAGCACGGTTCGTTTAAGACCATCACTCGTTTCTACCTATGAAGGCGCCGCTTTATTGGTACACTGGAGTGAACTTGTCGTTGCACCCTCGAATGAACTAAAACGTGGGAATGGTCGTTAATGTTATCAAATATTAGAAAACCACGGCGTTACATACTTAGTGTGTTACCTCAGGTATAAACCATACAGGCCACGTTACCTGAGACAAGTGGAATGACTACAGATAAATTAACAAATTTATTGTGATTTGCAGTGAATGCTGAAGTGCGTTCATGAATGACGATACCTATGACAATCAACATTTAAAGTCGTCACCCTCAGAGCCACCACAGAATCAGCAGCACACAACCTCATGACATACACTACAGATGGGTTGAGACTCGTAAATGTAGGACTACATGATACAAAATACCTAGGGTTTTACGTCCCTAAACCTTCATGTGATCGTTAGAGACGCCATAGTGGAGGGCTACAGAAATTTCGATCATATGGTGTTATTTAACGGGCATTGATGTCGCACTGTACATGGGCCTCCACCATTTCGCCATCCCTGAAATGCGACATCCACGGCCGGGATCGAACACAAGGTCTTCGGGTGAGCTGCATATAGCACCCCACCTGCTACACCACCTCGGCTGACTGCTACACGATGCCCGTACTTCGGTTGTAATCATCATAAGCTGGTGTTACGTCAGCATTATTAAGTCAGGAAGTCAAGGATAAAGGAAAAACATGGCCCTGTATTTACATGTCTTACTGCAAATGTCGTCGAAAGACGATAGTCTTGCGTGTGGAGAGAGTGAACAAAGCGTTTATTTGATGTCCTGCGCGAGAAAATTGGTGAATGAGTGAATCGGTGAATCGAGGAATTGGTGCTTAGAGTTTCGATCCGTGCAGCAAAGGTGAACGAGCGCACTGTTGTGGACACCCCGGGGCAAGATCATCAACTGTGCCTGGATTCGGACGACGGACCCCGAGGCGACCAAGCAGGTGGCTATTGCACTCACTATGCAAGATGGTCGGAGAGACATCGTGTATATCTACTCCAAAGCAGCCGTCAGGGCAATTCAGAAAGGCCGGGTAGCATGGCAAGTAGTTCATATCCTGAGGGTCACCAGAAACAGTGACAGCGCCACACACAGCATCTTCTGGTTCCCTGCTCACATCGGAGCGATTGAGGGGGTTCCTCTGAATCTTAACGAGTCTGCCCAAGAGGCTGTGCGTGGCTTTACCTACCGCGCTGCCCTCGGATTGGGAAACTTTCCTCCTGGACACAGGGACGCTCCTAGTACGCACAATGGGATAGCGAAATTCTTTTATTTAGATAGAACGCTCTTCCCGCCACCACAAACCAAGCTAAACAGAGCGCAGGTGGTCACGCTCAAACTCCTGCAAACCAACTCTTACCCTAATCCTGCGTTCCTTAATAATATCTATGCGCAAATTTACACAAATAGTTCTTGCTCGGCTTGTGGTGAAGTAGCTGCCTTGCCTCACGTGCCCTGGGAGTGCGGGTAGTTGGGTCTGACGTTCAACAAGCAAAAGTGGTACACGCTCCTGCAAAGTCCGATCTTCAAAGATTGAATCCTGGCCCTCCAGCATGCCCGTGATCGAGCCGCCAGGCTAGACTTGTCGGTTTCGTCGTTGGATTAGCCAAGTGTGCGTTTTGTTGCGTTTTTCCGGACCAAATAAAGTTCATTCACTCGCTCACTCACCAAGGCACGTTAGACATGAGCGCCATGTGTCAGTTATTTTCGAAAACAAAGGAAGGCATGAGCGCCCACCGCGAAAGATGCGCGCCTGTCTCGGAGGCGATAAGGTGTAGAACGCAAAGCGAGAGGCAGGTGCCACCACCATGTCGTCTTCGCCTTGGTCTTAGCTAAGCGTCAAACACTTGCCTTTTTGAGCGTCATGTTGCACTGCGAGCGCAGCGTGATAAACACTACGGTCCTTAAAATTGCTTATGTGTGCCTTTTATAGTTTCAAGACACAGATACAAAGCATCGACGTGTTGTTGTGGTGCATCAGATATTCGCAGTAATTGCTTTTCAATTGACAATCACACAAGTATGAACGGTGAAACTTGAGCTATATTGGTGGGCACTGCGGATAGAGTTGGCCGTTTGAAGTATCGCTTGGTGCCGTTAGGGGGATTGTTACCGCGGACAAACAGACGAATGTAGAGATGGACAGAGAGAAAGACAGGCAGACCAAGGTTTTGCGTTGAAGTTCCCCAAGAAACACTATCGTCTTCAAAAGTCACAGCTTTGCCACAAAGACAACCAATCTTCCAATTTTAGCGATCAGCCAAGAATAAGGCAGGCTGCCAGATTCAACGTAATCTCAATATTTCTTCCCACGATCAACACGGAGACGAACATGAAATACCACGCACTGTCCGTGCCAAGCTCACAGTACCACCCATACCAAAAAACATGCACCCTGAACACAACAAGGACAGACGTGTCAGTAGAGCAAGTGTCATGTCGAAGATGTTTGGGCGCTACCATGAGGCGGTCTTGGTGAACGCAGCACGCTACCACACATCACCGCTTCGTGGCTGCTGTCATAGACCACACAAAACAATCCAAAAGCAGCGCGTCATGGAACGTAGAAACGGCAGAGGAAATAGCTATGGCGATGGCCATCGCTCACAATGAGGCGTTATTGTGAGCGATGGCCATCGCTCACAATAACGCCTCATGTGTAATTAGTGACTCACAGACAGCCGTTCAAAACTGCGTCAGCGGTAGAATCTCCCCCGAGGCACTGAGGATTCTTAGTAAAGGCAAAATTCACGAGGTGGACGGATACGTGCATATATTTTAGTTCCCTGCCCACTCACCTCTAGGTAATCCGAAGAGCAGCCCTAATGAAGTGGCGCACAACGTGGCTCGAGGTCATACGTTCCTAGTTGCGTATAGACGAAGCGGCCACCCAAACAGACTTTTCTGCCCGATGTGGGAATGGGACAATTGGCTCACTAAATTTAATGACCAAACACTATCGACTACAAAGGCGGGAGTACTCACCAATTCACCGTAAGCTAAATCTGGCCCAGTTCGTTCAATGGCAGCAGCTACAAACACGCAGATACACGAACCCCCTTATCATGCACCACATATATCCCGACATCTATAGTTGTAATCTATGCCAGTACTGTACCACCAGAGTCACTGTTGACCTTATCATATGAGAATGTCTAGCATTATTAAGAAATTCTGAGGTCGTGGCCTCAAATGAAGACCATCGGGCGCGTTGGCAGATTGCGCTGCTCAGTTCAGTCCTGGACAAGCAACTTTGGGCAATTCAGCAGGCCAAGGAAGCTGCCGACAGACACAGTCTCTCTGTTAGCTCCTAGGTGGGAGCCCAGCCCAGCAATCTGCCAGAACTTAATAAAGTTTACCTCTCTCTCTCTCTCTTTCTCCTGCCACAAAGGTGAAGCAATTAACGCGATAGCATCAAATTGGAAGGTCAAGCACAGAATGGCAAGGAGATCGAAACGTGCTCTGCGTTTCTCCCGCACAAATGACGCACTAAACGTACTCACAGGTACAGATAAGCTCGAATAGCGTCTCATTTGTTACTCCGCTGTGTCTCAAAAGCGCACCCTTTTCTCAAACGTAGGCTGTGCAACGATTGGAGTGACCTTTGTGCACCCCGTAACTACAGCAGAATCGTTCCAGTACAAGCCCAACACCAGCCAAGACATATGATCTTCCTCTGAGGGAGATAAGGGCGCGCGAGAGATCGTCTACTCCCCTCCTCTCCACAGGCCAAAGTACGCGTGAGAGATGAGGGCCGCCGCGCGCTCATTGCGCCATCTTGGTGATAATGCTGAAAACACGATAGTTCCCTCCCGAGATGCCCGCCAACAGCGGTAAGTGGTAGATATAAACAGCTTGCCGTTTAAATATTCAAGAAAGTACCTCTCGGTAGCTCATTAGTTAACGCCTTCACGACGTAAAGGTCCAACGTTCGAGTCCGCGCGCCGGGGCATTTTTTTCTGGATTTTCTCTTTCTCACGTTTTCATATATATAGACACGTAAACGGTGCATCAGATCGATGCCGACGGCGTAATCCAGCCGAGAGTGTCCATATAATAGTCCTGTTCTTGTTTGTAAACAGTGTGACGTCACTGCGGTCACCCCGCCCACCATACCCTTTCTCGGAGCAGGTGCTGGTTGGCAAGAAAGTTTCGCCAGCGGCATCTTTCTGCATAGCAGAGCAGTGTGTCTGCATTCCTTTGACAAAAAATTCTTCCTTGCTATGTTCTAAAGTCACAGCTTTACTTTGATGAAGGGGGTCGCGGAAAGGTCACTGGTCATAGAGCGGAAATTTGTTCGTCGTAGTTGGATGGATGAAGAATCTTTATTTAGATTACTGAGAGACGTCACGGACACGCAGTTGGCTTCACCCACGTACATGGCAGCCATAAAAAAATCTGATTTTTTCCGAAAGCGAACGTTTTGAATGTACACGGTGACTGGCACTTTGAGAAATATTTGCATGGCATGGATGTAAACTTATTTCAATTTTCACAGTGACATAGGCAATGCAGTTTTAAACGAGGTGGAGCATTGGCGACATAGATTTGAGCTACTGTGCGCGACGTCACGGATAAGATTCTCACTGATTGCGCAAAAGTCGGATCGGAAATGAAAGAAAAAAAAGAAACACTTTTTGCCGTGTGGTAGCTGAGGTTAACATATTCTCGTGAAAAGTGAAGTGCCGCTGCGTTTCTGCCGCTGCGTTTATCAATAACCCAGAGAAAATCTATCTGATGCAAAACCCGACCACTTAATAATATATATGTTATCTGGCACAGCTACTTTGCTGCATTTGACGACTAAACGTGTTTTTGTACCTATATTGCTTCTTTAGCCCTGATACACAATATTTAATGCACATTGTTTACATGATAAGGATTGAGCCGTAAAAGTGCAAAAAAGATAAGAAACGAAAATCTCCACTGTTTGCTTTAAACGTATTAGGTATCCGATAATACGAGTTATAACCGTAGAGAAGCGTATATATGCAGATTCCCCAACGCTACAACATGCTTAGCTCACGCGTAGTTGTATATATCACCCGGAGATCATGCACTTAATAAAAGTTTATCCAATAAATAAAAGTTTATCCAACAAATAAAAGTTTATCCAATAAATAAAAGCTTATGAAGTAAATAAAAGTTTATCGAATGAATAAATGTTTATCCAATAAATAAAAGTTTATCCAATAAATAAAGGTTTATCCAATAAAAAAAACAGTTTATCCAATCCAATGCACCTATATTTTTCTGCATGCCGCGCATACGCTGAGATGTACCCACTCACAGATGATCGCGTCAAATGGACTTTACCTTGACTGAATTGTCAGATCGTAAAGTTCCATCGACAACCGATTACTTTAACCAGCCCACAACGAATATCAGTGTTTTCGCACACAGGTCGCATCACATTATTCTCACTTTACACACCACGCACAATATTCCCAGTTTCACCATCCGTAAAGGTGAACCAATATTGTCGATGCCTTTCAGCGCACCCAATATACCCGCCACAGTCAACACGGCACATTTTCGAAGACGATGCCCCGGTTCCTCGCACAGGCTGCCACGTGTGTTCAGTTTTCCGAGATAAACAGCCAGCCAACGTGGCAAGTATTTCATCACGCACTTTACCACACACCTAGATGTTCGGTGACACATAACACAGTTAATTTCGCCACTGTGAGGTGAAGATTACGCTTACAAAAAGGAAAAAAAAAGCTTGCCGCAAGCACCGAGTGACTGCACCCTATCCAGCCACTGGCGGGAGTGTTTTGCCAAGCGCCGCCTTACACGTGCACCGGTAACGTCAGGCTGTGGCGTACGCCGGTAGAGATCTATTGCTATCGCAATAATGAACTTTGTCGAGAACCAGCAATTCGAGCTGCACGGCTTAAGCCTCCCAAGTGGGGACATTAATGCATTGCCTTTTCACCGTCTCGCGGGCTTGCTGGTTGGCCAACAGCTGATTGTCGATAGGGGAGCTGCGCGCAGGATGTCACATTATTTTGACGAGGAGGTTTCGGCATTAACATTATCATGGTGAACTTAGCAGTCCGAGATCATGTCGGGAAGCTATGGTATACTGATTTCTTGCATATCTTACAAATACTGGTAATGCATATGAGGCAGTTAATCTTCTGATAAAAGGAGAAACCTGATTTTGAGTAACTAGATTCTCAGCGAGGTTGCGTTGTTATCTCGACAAGTGTGCTTAACGCAAGCGACACCGCATCTTTTTGTGTCGTGTTTTGTTCCGTGAAAACTGAATACATGAAGCTTCCGAGCCGCGTACACAGCTTTGATATTGCTGCATGAGTTATACCTGTTCGTATTAATGCTAAGCCGCCCCAATACGTTTGGGGGAGCTCCTTTTTTTTGTCATGCATTAGTATTCCTTACCTTTAAAAAAACACATTTAGGGACGTGTCTGAAAAAGAGAATGCCGGGCAACAGGGAAAAACAGAATTGCATGTATAAAGAATTCCTCACTTCATATTCATGTAGAAGTACCGTTGGCAGGTTAATGAATTTGTTGTCCCCATCTCATTCATGAAATGTATCACGTAGTGCCATGTAGTAGAGCCTGCCATAGACCTTTTCACTCAGGGCTCCCTTAGCTCCACCATAGTCCTCTTTGGGCTGCTTGATGCAGCCCAAAGAGGATAATATGTGTAATATGAGGGTAATATAAAGAGGTAAATATGTTGGGGCGCGTGACGCCCCAACATATTTACTGCCGAGGCTGTGACCTCGGCTTTTGTACTCTCGCGCAGCAGTGCAGAAAGGAGGATATCCTCCTCTCCGTAAAAAAAGTGCATAGAAGTAGAAGATAAATCTGAGTTTGTGGACGTGGCTATACATTTTTTTTGCTTTTGTGTTCACTTAGTCACTCGATGTGTTGTCACGTCACTTTTTCGTGTTGTGTCTCTGCCGAAACTATCGCGTATTACAGAGCTTACAGCCATCGGAGTAGCGCCATCACGAAGACGGCGCTCCCTTAATGCCAACTGTCAGAGTTTCCAAGCGACGCGCTTGGCGCCGGTTTCCAGCAACGAGCAACAACATCGATCTCAATTCGTCGCTGTCATTTGTGAGCGAAGCAGCGATGTTTCATAGACGTGAACATGTATTGACCGTTAACTGTCTGCGTTCGCTTATTTATTTTATACAATTCAAGAACGTTTTCTCGAGCGTTAAACATAAATAAAGACTTTCACTGACCAAATGAAACACACTGCGTCGTACATGAAAGTCCGTAAATCGTAGCGCTAGCTGATTAAAGTGTGTTGTTTACTCCATTTACTCAATAAAGACGCTTTCAATATAGGCGCTTCCCCAACACCATCTAGGTGTTCTTTACTCTATATACTCCATAGAGACGCTTCCTTGTTGCGATGTCATTACTAGTGTTGTGGAGTTGCTGCTTCAAAATAGGAAAAAATGAATGGGAATAGAATTGCGGGCATTTTCCGCGGAATTGGGCACATTTTCGTCGACCTGCTGTTTTTTTAACTTCAAACAATAATAAACCAGACACTTTAATTTAACAATGAAGCACGAAATAAAAAGACTTGCCTGATAACAAGCATGGCACATTTATAAGCAACGCATATACTGTAATTCTGTCCTTATAAATGCGTTGCTCTGAAGTTTTCTGCTATTTTTTGCGTAACCACGACTCCATGCAATGGCATCCGTCTCGCGAAGGTATATGGTGGCGGCATTCCCACCTTACACCTTGCGATACTTTGCCCCTCGGTGGCGCCTCAGCCGCTTGCTGTTTTCCCATCCTTAACTTTGTTTTTGCGTCTGCTGCCATCGGCGACTCTGACGCATATTCGAAAAAAAAATGCTAAGTTGTGATGGATATTGATGCCGGTTCGATGCTTGCATATACTGCAAGCTTTCGTATAACAGCTTTCGCGCAGCCTCGCCACGTTTTAACACCCACATCCCCTTTTTTTTTGCAATACTGACCCTCCTTCTTACTCATATTGGCGCATTTGCCTGAAACTATATTGCAAAAGTTTATATATAGGTCCGTGCATTACACATTCGTGCGCGATGAACTGTGTGCGGTGTGAGCTGCTTGTGCGAAGAACTGTTGTACAATATGAGCCGTACAGAGAGGGATAAAATAGATTTTCGAAAGCATTCGTTGGCGTAGCCAGCCAAAGCAGGCGATTTTACGTAACCGAGATGGCGCCTCCCTAAATCCCTACGTGACTCTTCGTTAAGTCGTCATTTTAGCGTTGACACATTTCAGCTTGAAATATTTAAAAAGACATCATTTAAACAGGCACGTTCAGAAAAAAAAAGGCCTGGTTATTCACTCCTTGCTAAACACTGATTGTTTAGTTGTCGCAAAAAACACTAACTTCCTAGTAAGTGCAGGTAGTGAAATGCTGATCAGTGAGACTTGCTAGCCTGCAAAATTGTTCGTAAATAGTGCCGACTCAATTAAGCAATACATTACTGAATATTTAGTTACGTGGCATATATATGTGCATGTACATTCTTCGTTAAGAAAATTCAATTACACATGTATATATAAGGTAATAAGCGAAGGGCAACTGTTCAAGTAAAATAATTAGTGGGCACTAATTAGTTCATGCAATTACGATGACAAGTATGCATCACAGCAACATATATATAGGCATGAATGAATCACAGACGAGTGCCCCGCCGCGGTGGTCTAGTGGCTAAGGCACTCGGCTGCTGACCCGCAGGGCGCGGGTTCGAATCCCGGCTGCGGCGGCTGCATTTCCGATGGAGGCGGAAATGTTGTAGGCCCGTGTGCTCAGATTTGGGTGCACGTTAAAGAACCCCAGGTGGTCTAAATTTCCGGAGCCCTCCACTACGGCGTCTCTCATAATCATAGAGTGGTTTTGGGACGTTAAACCCCACATATCAATCGAATCACAGACGAGTACGGACACGCAAACACGCACATAGTATATGAAGACCTAGCCGGTATCTTATACTGTATACCAGCCGTTTGAAGGTTATTTACGCTTTTTCTTTGGAATAGCACACTATGTATTGGTTATAAGTCATATTTTAGCGAAATAGGGGACGTTTCGTACACATCATCGTCTGTCTTTTTAGATATCTGTGTTACCATATAGCACGAATGAAGAGATCTTATTCCGAAGATATCGACAAAATTAGGAGATGTCTAAATTTTTCCTAAGAGTGTCACGATTACTGCAAGATATACGCTGGTGCTTATGAGAGATCTGGCAACGTATGTGGCTTTGTAGTTACCTAGTTAAAAGACAAAGAAAGCATTATTGGTTAGTTGCGGCAGATGTTTCAAGCATTACTACCTACTGGCTATAGTGAACAGTTGTCGCAAATATAGCAAAATTATGCGTCTTATGCGTCTGATAGATTATGCGTCTCATGACATCGGTTTTACGTTGTTACAATCATTCTTAGCCCGATAAAGCTATCAAAAGATGCCTTTCCGACATTGAGAAAATGTAGGAATGGAATTGACCTGCCTGGCCAATGCCGGGTCGGGAATGGGCCAAGTTTTTTTTTTTCTTAGGAATTGAAAAGAATGGAACTATGGTAAGTTACGATTCTCCGGAATCGAATTAAAGTTGAATGAAGGTACACATTCCACCACACTGGTCCATACACCTTTTTCTGAAACTTTCAATATTGTCGTACACCCGTATTAGTAATGGTGGTAAAACAACCATATCAATAATAGATGGAGCAAGATGTGGCACACATAACGAAATATTTAATACAGTTTTCATGTATTGAATGACCAGCATGACAACCATAAAAAAGTAGGGTCTAGCTCACTCACTACACCACGTATTTATAATACGCTGCATGTATGCATGCCTTCCTGGTTGTACAGAAAAAACACATTTCTAGAAATCAAACCCAACAGGTCTTTCCACAGACGGCCTCTGGGGCACCACCATAGTCCTTTCCAGGCTACAATAAATAGACCTGACCCCCCTCAAATGCATTGCTGAAGATTTAACTTCGGCCTTCTCAGAGGGCGGTAATATAAAAGCGCATGTTAACCTCGAAAACATAGCCTTGAAAAAGATCAGTCTCATATAAAAACGTTCATGAAATGCTAGGAGTCATTCAGTGTACAAATACAACCTACGAATTAGGCTTCTTGAAAATGGGTTGCAAAATACTACTACGCGCCTGATCTGCTGGCTTTTCTTTAGCTCGGCGCACTTAATCGGCTCAGCGAGCTTCGGTGGCGACGGCGCTGTGCGGGCCTAAAAAGCATCGCTCCTAAAAAGTTGTAGGACGCTTCAGCTTCGCCTTCAATAGTAGGTCGCGATAGCTTCAAAGGGCCTCGTATGCATCACTTTCTGAAGTTCCGTAACCTCCTTCGATTCTCGGTGTGTGCCTCAACCGTGCCGTAAGGAAATGAAAGTAGCTATAAATGCATATTGCAAGTATACTGTCATGCACCCTCTCCCATCGGCGGAGGGTGAAGGTGTATCGCAGTACCTCCTCTCTATAATGTCACTGTATGGTGCCGACTTTGCACCCCCCTCTTGCCCCTTTTTGACATATTGCCATTGTATGGGACAGGCTTTGCACCCCCCTCTCATCCCTCATCGTTGTAATGTTGATGATTAGGCTGGAATTGCACCCCCTTCACACCCCTCCACGCCATAATGTCAGTGTATGGGGCTGGCTTTGCGCCCCATTTCACCCATTCTTATATAATGCCAGTGTTGAAGCTGGCAGCTCTCGCCCCCTCCCCCCGTGCGCCCGCTATGTTGACTATGCCAGAAATATTTTTTTCTGATTCAGTGAAGGGCCCCCTATGCGTCCTTCGGGCATCACGTGAGCCCTACGCTTTGTAATGCAGTTCCGCTGAGCGAAATGCACAAATGAGTAACGGTGCGATGAATAGGACAGGTGGTGCGAGAAATTTCAACTGCTTATTTTCGCAAAAGCACATAAAGGATACAGATGAAGACATTGAAAGAAACAAGAGATCTTAGGGCACCCATGTTCAACGTGTGTATTTCAAACTTCCGTGGCGGTTGTCGTTAAAAAAAAAACTTTCTCGCTAAAAACGATAGATGCAGAGCTGACCTAACTGTGAAATTTAAATATTAAACTTGTCTCTATTATTTGAATATGCCTTCATTATTTCTCGTGTACATTCGAATACCTACTAGCCATAATTAAACCTTTGGTGAACCCTACGCGGCTGTTGGCATAGTTGAAGGCTTAGCTAATGATGATGATTAAGTATGCCTGAGCACTCTGAGGTAAGCGAGTCTTTGAAACACCTACTGATTGCTCAATTCACTTCTTCCAATACCTGGTGGCACAATTCTATGCTTCTGCCACACAGTATATGGTGCGTTAAAGCAGCCCTGCAACACATTAGCAGCGTGGTGAGACAACACTGCCAATCGGTAGTAGAGGCTTCCTGGAACACGCGAATACAAATAATATAGTGCTTTACGCCGCCTGAAATTCACAATAAATTATCGTAATCAGCGAAAGACTGCTTTTTTTCTCTCTACAAATGACGGAGAAATCAATTGTCACAGCCATTCGCTGATTTAAAGGTGGCGTGCTCGGTCGTTACAGTGATCGCCGCGGTAGTCCGCGACTTGTCCACGTGTGCCCGCGCGATCGCACCGAAAAAGCCACGTATTCGAAGAAAAATAAAAAAAAACAAGTTCTGGAGGTTGCGAGGCGTGCGTGACGTACTTTCTTTGGCCGTGCCATCTCTCCCTGCCTATTCCTGCTTAGTTTCGAGCACTTACGTTGGGACGAGGTGAGAGATAGTGGACGTGCAGCGTGGGACAAATTCTTGGAACTACGCTCGCAAAGGGTGGATTCTAAAAATTTTTGTGGTCATAAATTTGTGAGGCAATAAGCTCTTTTATCCATGGCTACTTGAAAGAGTGTTTGCAGAGCCCCTTCAAGAGACTGCATGCGCTACATGTCATTCATACAATGTTTTTTTTTTCCAAAGCTGTTAAAACAAATTAGTGGTTCTCAAAGACCTAAGAGATGACGGGATGAGAATCGCAGAGCAGGTTCAATTTGTAAACTCAGTTTTTGACCTTGTTGTTTTTTCCAACTTTTTCGCACAGCGGTGTTTGACGATGATTATGCAGAAAGTCTACTTTGCAGTTGGTTTTATTAAATCCCACTTTTCAAAAGAGTACTCGTATACAGTACCACATACATTATATAAAAACATTGTATCGATGCTCTTCCCTCCTTCATTCTACCGCTGATCACACTATTATTTTCAAGACAGTGATGTGTTAAGCCGAGACGCAAAATGTAGATATCTCGCAATGGAAAAACGTTCTGCTACAAACGCTATTCTCAAACACTACCCGTTTAAAATTAGCTTATTCGATGAAAGAGTTTTATTTTTCATCGTTTAACTGCGGTCTTCGTGACGTACTTGAAACAATAGTGCACTGCGTCATGAGCTGCAAAGACGCCACTTTATCATGGAATGTCGGATACTTTAACAAACTTTGCAGGAACAATTTGCAATCAGTCGTACACAGTTCGTTATCTTATGCCAACATTTCTTGATGGAGTGCCATGCGTTATATTTTTCTTTATCGGTATAAACAATCTGTGGAAGAGGTGTGTGCAAGCCGCCACGCAGAGCCAGTCGCCTCTTCGCGCACCTATTTTATTCGAATGACTGTTCACTTGTGCCCCGCCGCGGCGGTCTAGTGGCTAAGGTACTCGGCTGCTGACCCGCAAAGGCGGGTTCGAATCCCGGCTGCGGCGGCTGCATTTCCGATGGAGGCGGAGATGTTGTAGGCCCGTGTGCTCAGATTTGGGCGCACGTTAAAGAACCCCAGGTGGTCTAAATTTCCGGAGCCCTCCACTACGGCGTCTCTCATAATCATATAGTGGTTTTGGGACGTTAAACCCCACATATCAATCAATCAACTGTTCACTTGTTTACTTAAAGAACGTTTGCGATAAACCTCACTGCAGGCTGGGTTGGTACTGCTCGGAGTCGTTTTCATCTTGGCATGGTGCTTAGCTTCGCCATACTTTTTTGGCAAATCATAATATCAATAACTCTCTCTGGAATAGCGGACATTATGTTAGCCTTCGATTTCACGCATAATAATAAATACTACTGTTTTACACATTCCATTAAATACCAAGATCGAGAAATAATTGTCAGGAGTCTATAGTACACCTGTTTGCCACACAAACGGCCTGGGCTCGGTCTTCACTCAGACCCAAGAATTTTTACGTTAATTGAATCTTTCTCAATTTCTTGTAATGGGCAGATGATTCTTTAACACTCACAACTAAAGATGCCGACGTATAGACCAGAATTCGTGCGAAATGAGCTCTGTAACGCTATCGCCTTAATGGATGATTTAACCTGTTTGACCCTTTTGACCCTGGCGTCCTATAAAGAAGACCTTTTTCTGTTATATGTGACATAATGATTTCCGACATCGAAAAAGGTGTTCGAAATATTCTCATTACATCTGCGTAAGCATAGGTAGTATTTTGTCGTCGTCGTCTTCTTTGGAACTCTGCAAAGTGGAAAACAAAATGGTGGAATGCGATAACGTTGACACTCACCACAACCAAATAATAAATCAAGCCTTACTGGTTAGGTATTAGATTAGTAGCTATCATATTGTTTTGTTGTTTCTAAGATATTTACCTTGCTATTTTCACAGTTGGTTTATCGTAAAACTAACGTATCGACCGCAGCAGTGGGCTCAGTGTTTGTCAGACCACTGAATGCATTCAGGCTCATCCAGGTTTCTAGCTGTTGTAAAAGGTCCCGATTTGTTGTTATTCTAGTCGAGTAACCTGCCCTCGTCAGTTAGATAATATGTAAGGGTTGTCTAATAGCGAGATAGTGTGTAATTATTTTAATTATTTTTATGAAATTTAAAACAGAAGAGGACGACAATGAAATGTAGTTCAATCAGCTTGCCCTTGAAAACTAGGGTGGAATGATTTCTGGCGCTGCGAAGCAGGATTCGGAAATATTTTATGATGCTGGATCTTCCAAAGTGTTCAATAAGTAGACGGTGGCCATTCAAGTGCAATGAGGGCCTGTGTATTACGAGCGCAAGGATGTGCTATTTGACAGTTTTGGTGCTGTTACTAATACGCGGTTGTTTTATGTTAGTTTCACAACGATAACTTGCACTGACAGGGTTAAATAAATAAATGTATTTAAATTCATCATATTTCACTTTACAACCACTAAGACATGGTGTACTGTAGAACATGGAGCTATTTTCCTTGTATACTGAAGGGATGCTCAGAAAAATTATTTTCGTGTTCTTGAGGTTGTAGTAACTTCGTATCAATGAAAAACAAAAATATCTGCCAGTTAAAAAAATTCAGGACTGAAAGGGTTAAGCTAGCATAAACTCCGTTAGCGGCGAACTAAAATTATCACCGTGAACTGGCAGGCACTCTCTTCGTTTTTTTATTGTTTGATTCGCTCTAAGAAGACGAGCCCCGTTTCAGTTCGGCGTGCGGTGCGAGAACTTTTATGGGCGGAAAATGGACGTTGAGAGAGAGAGAGAGAGAAAGAGAAGCAGAAAATGAAAAAAAGGAAAAGAATGCAGGAAAACATAGTAAGAGAGAGAGAAGGAAATAGACAAAATAAGACTGAAATGAAGGAAGACAGTGACTCCGAAAATTCGACACAAAAAAAGATAGATGAAAAAGACCAAAACTGAAAGATAACAAAAAAGAGAAACAAAGTCGATGAAATTAGACAGAAGGAAAGGGGAAGGAAAAGATAGACAGAAAAAGGATACGAGAAATAGAAAGGAAAACAAGAGAAACGATTGATAAATTCAAGGCAAGAGAGAGATAAATAAATGAGAAAGTTATTTGAAAATACAGGCGGAAAATAATTGTTCGAGGCAAGATTAAGGATACCATATATCAACCCCCCTTTTTTGACATTGTGCAAAAAAATGTGATGTTGCTAAGGTCTCCTTGCCGTAGTGAAGCTTTGTAGTTAGCTTTATTGCGCACTGTGGGTATCGTGTCTTGACTGCAATTGCATCCAGCGTGTTTAATCCATGTATATACCGTAATTATTACTCAGTATATGACGCTGTGCGCTCGGTGATCAGCCAGGCTAACGTCCCCGTGAAGGTAATGTCGACGGCGTCGATATCCGACACGGGATTTCTGTGATTTAAAGTGCGTAGTTTTTCACACTCGTTGCTATATCAGTTAGTACTATAAGCCTAAACCATCCCAACTTATCACAATACACGAAATTATGCTGTAACTTACCATTGCAAAATATGCATTCAAACTGAAGTGTGCTGGATTGCAAGGAACTTGGCAGAGCCCAGCTGCCTACTTTATAAAGCTGTTATAGTTAATGAAATCAATTACAATATCAAGCACATCGAGATCTTTTACCGTGGCACGAACATTGCACCACTCTTTTTCTTCAATTCTTTTATTTCTGCATGACGATAATAATTGTGTAAAACAAAGACGCGTGCATTCATCCTTTACCCCCCCCCCCTTATACACACATGAGCGTAACAACACGTAATCTACGACTTCAATAACACCTCTACCTTCAAGTACACTTCACAAACATTTCACAAACATTTTGCTTGCTAGCTTTTATAGGGAAAATATTGTGTCATTATAATCTTTCATTGAACGCATTCAGAGCGTTTCTCTCATGGTTTTTATTGGTACTTTAATTTTGCTGAGCCACATTTCGGTGACAGTACACAGCCTATATGTACAAGTTTGCGGCAAATCTGCTTTATAATTTCCACCATTTCTCCCTCCTTCATTCTTCTTAAAAATGAGCTGTTTCACCCTTTTGTACTGAACATATCATTCGAATGTTTTTAAAATACTTTGTTTGCCCCGCCGCAGTGGTGTGCTGGCTAAAGCCATCGGTTGCTGAATCACAGTTCGCGTGATCGAATCCCATCTGTGGCGGCTGCATTTTTAATCGAGGCGAAAACGCTGTAGGCCTGTGTGCTCAGATTTGTGTGCACGTTGAAAACCCCAGGTGGTCAAAATGTCCGGAGCCCTCCACTACGGCGTTTCTCAGAACCATTTAATAGTTTTGGAGCGTTAAACGTCCGTCATTATTATGAAAGATTATTTTTTTAAAGCAATACATTCTTTGAAGAAGCAACAGGGCTATCCTGTTGCCTTATTCAGTGGTTTAGGACGTGTCAGGACAACATGCTTTCTAATCGTAAAACTTTTCAAGTTTTTTTAAATATCGAACTGATCGCACTATTTACCAAAAACAATACATATCATTACTTAAAAAAATCAAATCCTTGGCGCACGAAGTTCAGTCTTTCTAGATTTTATGACAATGTCTACTGGAAGTGAAGAAATACGCAGCATGAAAGCTCCGGCATAATTTGATTATTTGCCCAGTGGTTTTTCGCTTTGCCGAAGACATTTGTCACCCTCGTTTCCTTCACGTAGACTGCAATAAAAATTTTATACGTTTATTCCGCTTGAGCTATTCAATTTTGTTCCTCTCTATCTTGCATTATTCAGCTGAGGGGCAGTGATCGATTGCATGTCGCTGAAGACCCCAGTTCTGTACTTTCGTGGAACACTCTTGTACTGTAACGTCATTCATCATGAAATTCACCGTCCTTCTACAACTCCATTGCTGTTGTTCCTCAAAAGAGGGCGGCAGCAGACTTGAAGGTCGTTTTTGCCAATAGCATTTACGGTGGCTTGGCCAGCTATAGAGAACGCGGACGCCTCGAGCTGCCTTTACTGTCATACAACTTAGGCCGGGCTGGGCAGGCACTGGCGTTAACGACAAGTCAATCCAGTCTGGCCGTGCGACAACGTGCACCCGTCAGCAAAAGTTTACGGACGTGCGTTCAACAGAAAATGCGAATTTCTGTTTTGTTAAATTATGGCGCTTCTAATAAATTGGCTAACTGCATATGTCTCGACTACTACTACATGCTAGAAAATTTAAGTAAATGATATGCTTCAACGCACAGTGAGAATACAGCTTTCACTAAAATTTCCAATACGGCAAACCATTAATTGAGAGTGAACATAAATGTGTTGGTGCTAACTTATGTACAGTGATTCACTCAGTTATATTTTTTGCAAGTCGCAGCATCTAAACTACCAGAACTACCAACGACCATATTTCAAGAGTGGACGATTAAAAACGGCATCTACTTTTTTCTCGCGCACTTTCGAGATAAAATATTTGACAAAATCACAACCAGGCATTGCATACACTGCTTCACTCAATCATCACCGATTTTATATGGTAAAAGGATCAACCATGTTTTTTTTGTTTTTTTCCTGTAATTGTGATAGCCTACAAAATCAGCCAAGAATTATTCGCTAAACTCGTTCGAGCAACGATTCTAACTTGCCACATTTCATAGATAAATCTCATGGCCCTCCATTATTTTGCATTTTTATTTTTTTTTATTTAAGTGTACAGTTGCCGAATGGAGGTCGACACCTTCATATACGCATAAATACCTGAGGCGTTTTACATCACTATTACGTGTAAAAAGAAAGACGCAGTGCTATCCCAGTGAGGTGCGCACTATCTAACTTCTATTTCATTCGTAAATAAATAATTTATTTCAAATCAAAGATCGTAACGTTTCTTTCATTTAAGAAAGGAAACAATTGAGAAAGGGTACTGCTACAATTGCCCCTTCAGAACGCCTGTGAAAGCACTTTTCATATCTTCAATTTAAGGGAATGTAATGTAAATGAAAGTGTCTACTTGAATCTACTGAACGTTTCCATCGTAACAGGTGATAGCAACCATCGGCTGACATCAGTCAATAGCAACCGTCGGCTGATATTAGTCAAATGTAGGCAATATCAGTTAACAGTAAGGCAACGTTAGCCAAGAAAACTAGTGAAAAGTTTACTTTTCCCACAGCTGTAACTATGTGAGTACGCAATTTACGTAGCCAAGAATGTATCTTCTTGAGACAAGTTTGATTCTGTATAAAATCATCATCGATATCAACGTTCGCCTCATGGATATGGCCGTGCTTCACCCCTGAGAAAGCAAACACTTGGGAGCGCAAAGTTTAGGAAAAAAACTCACCTATGTTGTCGATGGCCGGTGAGATGGTGAGGGTAACGGCGATGAGCACAACACTCATGAGCAGAATGAAGAACGCCACTGAACTGATCACGAATATGATAATCCGACGCTTGGGAGAGTCAAGTTCATCGTCGGGCTTGCGCTGTTGGCCAGTCTCCTCGTCGGTGACCAGGAGGGATGGTGCCTTGGAGGCCCTTCGGCTACCGGCGTCCCCATCGGGCGGAAGCAGGGAACTGCCCTTTCGTCGGCAGGCTTCTGGTCCGGCGATCAAGGACTCCCGCCTGTGCGGGTGGTGCGAGCGGTGGTGTTGGTGGTGGTGGTGGTAGTGCCTATCCTCTGAACACCGCCGCTCGTCGTCTCCGACACTTCGCGACGAGCGGCGACTGCTGTGTCCGATGCCACCGGTTTCGTCTGTCGCGCGTGACGAACGTCGACTTTCGTCGCACTTGGAGGACCTGTGAAATTAGGAAGTCAGAATACCTGTCATATTTCGTTGAACCTGTAGTGCGGCACAGACGATGGACAAGAAAATATGTTAATGTATCAAATCGCACAACTTGCCGTGTTATTGCGCAGCCCTTAGTTATTTTGGGCACGTAGAAAAAATAACGCATAAAAGGCGATTTTATTTAAAGTAAGAAATTTAAAGCTTGCAAGAACGTAAATCGTAGAGACCTGTAGGAGCCACTTGTAGGTGTATGAGAAGCAAATAATAGGGAAGGAAAAGTATTTAGAACAAAGTGATTGTCTGAAGCATTAACCACAAAATATAGAGGCAGCTTTGCTCTGGGGTGCCAAGCCTGATTAAAGTGCGTAGCTGGCTGGCCTTATCTGTACCGCTTTGTTTTCGTTTTTTTTCTTTTTCTGTTTCTTCTTTTAACACTAAAAGTGAGTTATGCCGGGGTCCACAAAAACTTCAGTGACTTATTCTTGCCACGCATACGACGTTGTAAAATTAACGTTACTAAACTAGAAAGGAAAGAAAAAAGATTCAAGAAAACGTGCGCCCCATGGTCGTCGAACCCCTGACTTCTCGCGAAACAATGAAGAGCACTTGATGCTCTACAGACTGCGTTGTTGAGATAATCTGAGCCGCGTATGAACGCGCCTCATATCTTTTACACATTCTCTCTGACCCCATGCTCTGACATGACGAAGCGGGACGGCGCCACCATCTGTGAGTGCTTAAGAGAAGTGACGCGTGACGCACACAAACCATGGCGTCTGAGATTTCATACCAGCGCACAGTTTTGGAGGCTATGGTTAAAGCTTCTCAATAGCAGCGAATAACCCTCACTGAGCTGTCTACCTCACAGCGAACTTTTTACCTCCTCGGTGCTCAAGGGATGCCCCGTCGATATTGTTAATGACCTTCGTCAGGCCACTCCACCTCACCACACCACAGCTAGTACGCAAGCCTGCTCGAGGCCGATCTCCAAGCGCTTATTCAAAAAATTAAGCTCAGCAAGCGGTGGAGGTCTGGAAATCTTGACTGCTGGAGGCCACTTGATAACGCCGGTTGGAGTTTGCACAGCCACGGTCACAATCAACAAGTGGACTTATCGTGGGAGCTTTTTTTATCATACAGCAGTGATCCAGGGACGCGAGACTTGGATGAACTTCTTAAGTCACCACGGACCTGAGGTCTGAATCAATAACACTAACCTCAGAAAAAGTGCTGCCACCCTACACGGCACCTTAAAACCATGCCTTGAGTGTAATAGAAGAGCAAGTCAGCGTGCCGCCTTTCTCAAGCGTCATCATTTCCGATGGCGCCCTTAAAGCTGAAAACCTCGAAGGCATCAAGAATCATGGAAATCGGCAGGATATATGATCCAACCACCATAACCAGTGTATCACCACAGTGGGTTGCTGAAGAATCACGTAGGTAGTCTATGGCCACACGAAAAGACCTACAGGGTATATAGAAACGAAAATTTGAATGAGATTTTGATTTGCTGCAATTGATAAGTATTCAGAAGCAATTACGTTATTCAATTTCACTGTGAATAAATAACCTGAGCGTACGAATAAATAGAATACTCTTCTTTCAGTTGTCATGCATCTCAATGTCTTATTCGTTCGTACGAATAGAGCAAGGGAAAATGCGCGGCGCCAACAAACCTGCGGCTTCCGTCGTCCGCCCGGGACGAGCGACGACTGTGTGGGCAGCTCTCGCTGTCCCGGGACGATCGGCGACTCTGGCTGCTGGCGCTAGAGCGACGCGAAGACGAAGGCGTTACGCTCATGGACTCGGCTCCACTAGACACCGTCAGGGCGTGAGGAGCCATCGGGCTTCGACTGCCGCGTCGACGTCGGTCCGCCGAACTGCTCATGTCGGGACATGATCGCTTGCGGTCCCGATGCCGTCGATGGTGGTGATGGTTGTTGTGCGCACTTCGGCCATCCTGCATAGAGTGTCTCCGGTGTTCGCCGGGACTCGGCAGGTTCAGGAACTGATTGGGCGTCGCGCACAGAGAAACGGCCGCCGAGTTGCCTCTGGAAAAGGGCAAGTCTGGAACCCTAAGTACAACGCCGGACTCGACATCGGGGTCGATGTTGATCACTGGAGCCTGGTGAAGGTTGCTGTTAGCGCTGACGTTTACTTGGACGTTTCGGAAGTTTTCTCGATCAGCGCTTTCCTGAACCGCACCATTTTCTCCGAACGCCGTTGTCCCGTTTACTTCATTTGCGGCACTCATGGCTCGGAATCAATGCAGAGTACGTGTCGCCAAGTTATTTTACGCTTTCACTATTCTTAACTAACGTGATCGTTACCATGCTCGCAGCTCTGGCTCCGAACGTGAACTTACTAGCCAATGGCACCAATGGCACATGTTTTCCTTAATTTGTATTCATCGCGCATTTGAGTTTGTTATTGCTTCTTTTTTCGATCAGCTATAATCACCTACTCACATAATTAGCTTAATTAAGGTCAAGTAAGATAACTTACAGCGTACGATCATGACGAGTATTAACACTGTACTGTACTTATAGTTTTTTCTCGTTTATTTTAACATATCTCGCAACAAAATCAATGACATAGGGTGCACATAAACCAATTGCATTGCTGCAGTTTTCATCAGGCTAAATATTTAGGAGTGTCATAACAGCTGTAGCGTATCGCTGCTGTTTGCTTACTGGGTATTCATATGCTTGTGCTGCTTTTTACTTTCGCCCCTTACTGATGTGCAGGACACAGCTTTGAATAAGCCGTCCAATTCAAATTTCTGGTCAAGTGATATCATAGTTTGAGTTATTAGGTAGTGAAAACGTTAACGAAACTTTCATTCGACTTTCATTCGAGAAGGCAGCCGCTGTACCCTCAAACAGGCCGTTTGGCGTCGCATCAAAAAGCTGACGAGTCGTTGGACACCACAAGCGCAAGAGGCAGCCGACACGGAGGGATCTCGTAGATTCACACTGTGTCACATCTCGGCACACACACACGCGCGCGCAGAGACTCGTGGGTCACTGTTATCCAATCGCGAAGAGCAGGAGCGTAGAAGTTCAGGAATCCCACGTGCACGCGGCGCGCGCGAATCGAAAAGGGCCCGCTGGCAGGTCCTCCCGCTATCACATCGACATCGCGCTCCAGTCTCCTCCAGATTGCGTGCAACGAGTGAGCGTCCTCAGATGGAGAGAGACAGCTCTCGCCGCGGCGACGTCCAGACGGCAGGCGCAAACGTCTGCACTTCTTGTAGGGTTGCTACGATGCTCGCGCCAACAGCGGTGTTCTCTCGAAGTACGCTGGCAAGAGCGCGAAATTTGAACGCTGCGCAACTGCAGCACCACTTCAACAACTTTGATCCGTTGCCCTTCGACGACATGCGTTATTTCTACTACATTCATTTATAGCTTGTTTGCTTAACGTGCTTCAAAACATCATTCATTAAAGACGCCACATGATTCAGTACTTAAACGTCGCATCACACAGCGACCCTATGGCTGCCCGCGGAGCAAAACTCAGACACAAAAACAAAAAAAAAGAGCCAATCAATCTCGCTGCAACTGTCAGCGGTTAGTGACAAACTTTTTTCAAAATTCTTTGGTTTGTTTGCAGTGGCTGGAGTGCTTTTTGTTTTATGTTTTTTTTTGTCGGCGCCTGCATAAATTGTACTGGGGTATGCGCCCATGAGTCTGTTTTGGCTTTGGCCACAGTTGGAAACTTCCAAATAATTTTAGGTTAGAAAATGTTTTTTAAACCACAAAACACTCGTGCTCTTCTATACCGTTGATGGAACCCACAGTTTGAGAACCCAAACTCTGATGCAAGCATCGTCGCCCCTACCATCTGCGCATAGCCTTTTTCTACGATGACGTCACTACCAGCGCAGGGCTTAAGCGGGTGGCTCTGCAACAGGTTCTTCAGTGGGCATGGAGGCACGCACCGAGACTGCATGCTGCAAATTCCACGTTTCTGCCTTTTACAGGTGTGTAAACCATGCTCCCTGTATGCTAAGGAAAGTGATATTCGATGTTTGATTCTGCTTCCGTGCCTGCAAATGCTTGCTGTTATTTCATGCGATTGTTTTCGATGGTTTACCTGTTACTTCTCTCTGGTGATATTGAAGCTAATCTGCGCCCTGACAAGCGTACGAAGCTCTTGCTTGATATGCATTCATTACCTGATGATCCCTCCAAAATGATTGCAGTCATATTTAACCTCATAAAGGACCTTCAAACCCGGTCAACTCAGTCAGCCGAAGTGCAAAGCACGTTAGCAACCGACGTCAAAGAAATAAAGTCAAGCCAGAAGAAAATCGAAACTCAAGTTGCAACGAAGAAGAAGAGGCTGAATGAGTTAGAAGCAAAAACTAATTATATCAAGCACTTAGAACACGCTGTTAATGATGTGGAGGCGTCGATGAGATCGCTGGATAAACATCTTGAGAACTTGAAAGCTCGCCTAAACGAACAGGAGGACCGTTCCAGGCGTAATAACGTAATCTTTTGCGGTATTCCAGACTCCCAAGAATTGTGGCAACAATCTGAAACCAAGATAATGTCCATCCTAACAAGCACACTCGGTGCGCTACCAGACAACGCAATCATCGGTTCGGTTCGTACGCACCAACAAAATGTCGGCCAATAATTGTTAAATTTTCGGACTTCAAATCTAAAGAAAAAGTGCTTTCTGCACGAGTAGCTCTTAAAGAGTAAGGTATAGGTGTGACAGAAGATTTATGTGCAGCTACTCGTGATGTGAGATGAAAACTATTCGAGTTTTCTAGCAATCAACCTAGCGTAAACACATATCAAGTGCGCTACAAAACGTTAATCATGAATAACAAGCAGTGCATCCACGACTCGATAAGCCAATGTGTAAAAGAAGTCGAGGCATTACGAACACCCATAGCTATGGCCGGCAACACAACACATGTTTCACCGTCCGCATCTGGTACCCGGCACTTCAATCGCTCTGTGAAATAGGAATGCGACAGAGTTAACAACCGTGAACCGCTCAATACATCTTTCCTTTTTACTTTTCTTTTTACTAGAGAGGAGGAAGATGAAGTGATAATTTGTAGAACACCTATCGCTCGTCTCAGTGCTTTTCTGAACTTTTCGCTGCAGTTGTGGGTTGTATTGCCCCCTAGGTTGCGGTAATTGATGTACAACCTCACGAGGTGACGTCCGATTCTAGTTCGACCACGGCCATTACCTCGAGGAAGCGAGGAAACACATCCAGTGAGAGCGATGACACTGAGCTGTACTCCGCATCTTGCGACGAGTCCTCAGACGACGGCTTTCAACCTGTCCTGCACCGCAAGGCCAAGCGACGGATCATCAATCCATCGCCGGTGTCAAGTACAGCCACCGTGAAAACGGCGCCCCAGCGATGGCCCCATTCCATCCTGTTTGTGCCAAAGAACGCTTCCGAAAGTCTGCGTGTTGTGAACAGGCAAGCGCTTTCGCTCTATTTCGAGAACACTGTGCCGAACGAGATCAAAGACGTACGACTTAATTCAAGGAGAAACACCCTGGCTGTCGATGTGCGGCACCCGAGTGCGTTGAGCACGCTGCAACAAGTAACACAACTGGGAAACATTGCAGTTAGGTCCATCATACCAGCCGATGGTGCGACCACACCAGGAGTCATTTACGACATTAACACGGAAATCCGAAACGCAGACCTTCCAATACTTATAAAACCAGCGAGTCAAGACAACGTAATTGTCAGCGTTGGACGGCTTGGTAACACACGCTGTGTGAGAGTAACGTTCAAAGGCGACTGTCTTCCCGCATACGTGAAGGTTGGCCACTTTCGTCAACAGGTTCCACCGTTCATTCCTAAACCCGTGCAATGCTTCAATTGTCAGAAGATCAGCAATGTAAAGGGTGTTTGCAGGAGCTCCGCAGCGGGCCCCGGTGCGCCGAACCACACGCGGAAGAGAACTGTAGCGCTACCACACTGAAGTGTCCTAACTTTCAGGATGCTCACAAGGCTTCTTCGAAAGAATGTCCACAGATAAAGAAAGAATTTTCTATTCTGAATCAAATGGTACGAGACAGGTCAACCCACAAAGAAGCTGCCGAGAAAATCCGGCGAAGACGACGTCGCCGTCGAAGGTCTTCACGTCGGAGAGCGCCAACTTCAGGCGATAAGTCAACGCATCAGGAAAGATCGCCAGCTGCAGTTTACCGCACGGCAAACACACACGTTGGAAAAGAGCAAAGGGGCAGACCAGTTCCTACAGAAGAGTGGCCTCCACTTACGCGTGCACAAGGCTCAGAAGAGCCACAGCAGAAGCCGTCTTCATCAGAGCAAGCTGCTGCAATGGAGGACTTGCGGAACGCAGATCAGCAAGTGATAGCTCTTTTGCGACCCTTAATTAACGCCATCCGCTTGTTGTTAAACAACATGCACACACCGTCAGCAAGAAGTGCATTGCAATTACTGGACGCTTTGAGTCCAGTACTCGCAGCGCTTGAGTTAACAATGGCTCACCAGCCACTGACTTTCAGAGAAGAGGTCCGAAAAGCAACTATTATTCAATGGAATTCCCGGGGACTGAGGTCACGCATCGCCGATTTCCGTCGGTTGGTATACACCAATAAGTTCCCCATCATTGTCATCTGCGGGCTAAATTTGCAGAAAGAAATCAGACTTTCTGGTTATGAGTCATTCATGTCGTCTACAACTGCAGACAATAGCAGAGTTTTGATGTTTATTCGCCGCGACCTCACCTACATTCATCATCCGGTGTCACCCCACGACGACAATCAATATATAAGTATAACCGTGAAAAAGAGACTTACCATTACGGCTGTGGGTGCCTACCTCTCTCTGTCAAGTCGTTTCGACCATACAAGACTACAAGGTATCCTGTCAGCAACTTCTCGCCCATACATTATAATTGGTGACTTCAACACCCATCACACAATCTGCGGAAATTCCAAGACCAATGTTAAAGAGAGAAAGTTGGTATCCTTCACCTCCGACAACCAACTTTTCTTGCTAAATGATGGCAGTCCAACGTTCCTACGTGGTTCAAGGTATAGCAGCTGCCTTGACCTGGCCTTTGTCTCACGAGGCCTCGTCAGGCATGCTGAGTGGTTTCCAGACATAGAAACGCATGGAAGTGACCGCATTCACACTTACGTCAAAATCGAAGGATTGTCCCATCCTAAGATACGCGATAGTGTTCAGAGAGTGGACTGGTTGAAATTCCAGCCTCGCATGGAAGAGCAATGTGAAGCAAACATATCCCTCGACATAGAGGAGATAACTAAAAGCACAATACACGATACTACGTGTACCCTCACCTGCTCTCCCAAAGTAACGGAATTTGACATCGAGCTAGAACGACTTCGAGCAATCCGACGGCGTGCTGAACGAAGATACCGACGCACGGAGGCAATAGAAGACTTACGGATTGCTCGACGTATACAAAAGAAGATTCAGCGCCGGATAAATAAACTCGAGTCACAACGTTGGACTGCTGTTTGTGATTCACTTGACCCACGAAAACCTTTATCCCAATTGTGGAAGACGGTACGAGGTCTCCGCACAAAACCCACTCAGTGGTCACCATTCAGGGCTCTCGCACTTTCTGAACAGAGACGCGGCATTGACGTGGTAGAAGACTTCTGTGCCAGAGTGTCTGGGCCACTCGCAGTGCCAAATAGCCTACTGCCCTCGACTAACTGTCCACAAACACTGGATTCCCGCATGGATATGCCTTTTTTCATCGTGGAGCTCAGAGCAGGACTAGCTTTGTGTGGACGCACGTCGGCATCAGGGCCGATAGAATTTCTTATAGGGTCTTGTGTCATCTGGGTGAACGCGCGAGAATCGTCCTTTTGGGGTTGTACAACAAATCCTGGCAAGATGGAACGCTCCTGACAAGCTGGAAGACAAGTCGCCTAGTTCCACTTCTGAAGCCAGGCAAGTCACCGTTGGACCTCTCATCTTATCGTCCGATCGCATTGGCCAGTTGTGTAGGCAAAGTTATGGAGAGGATGATCCTTGGACGCCTGGAGTGGTTCTTGGAGTATAACAACATCTACCCAGATGCCATGGCAAGATTTCGGCATGGTCGAGCATCGATTGACAACGTAGTAGACCTGGTCACTTACGTCCAACACGAGAAAGGCCGTAAGCGTCTCTGCGCATCTTTGTTCCTAGACGTCAAAGGGGCGTATGACAACGTTACGCATGAAGCTGTTCTCACCGCTCTCGAAGATATAGGAGCAGGTGGTCGGATGTATCGCTGGATACGTAGCTATTTGTCAATGCGATCCTTCTTTTTGAGCACTGAAGATGGTCCAACCTCTCCACAAGCCACCGTGGCGTCCCCCAGGGTGGCGTACTCAGCCCTGTGCTGTTAAATCTTACGTTAATTGCTCGCACTGAGCATCTGCCAAGCAAGGTCAGGCTATCAATGTACGCAGATGATATCTGCGTTTGGGCATCGGCTGTAACACGCCTGCAGTTACGAGGGAGAATTTAAAAAGCTGCCACTGAAACATTACGCTACCTCCGAAATCAAGGCTTGGAAATTTCTTCCGAGAAATGCGCCCTCGTAGCTTTTACACGAAAGCCTATGGATAAGTACAGTATAAGCATCAATGGTCAAACTGTACCATACGTTCGATCGCACAAGTTTTTGGGCGTCATAATTGACAGGAATCTATCATGGAGCAATCACGTTTCGTACATGAAGAAACGGTTAATGGACATCTGTAATATACTGAAGTTCTTTGCAGGGAAGACTTGGGAAATGTCTCCCTGTGCAATGCTACAGCTGTACAGAGTACTTTTTCTCGGTTCCTTGCGGTACAGTTTACCGGCATTGACCAATGCAAGCAAAACAAGCCTTCGAACGCTACAGAGTGTTCAGTCCCAGGCACTCCGGATTTGCCTCGGCTTGCCTAGTAGTGCGTCAACAATGGCTACTATAGCTATCGCCGTTGACCACCTCATCACGACACATATCGACGTTGAGGCACTCAGGACACATATAAGGCATATTGCTCGGACACCCTACCACCACCTAGCCTCTTTACCAGCAGACAGACCACGTTCGTCTTTTTGCCAAACGGTCACCACATACCGCGATTCTTTACCAACATGCTTCACACCCGCCGCCAGGCCTTCGACTCCTCCCTGGTGCCTGACTCAGGCTAATATCAAGCTAAATATACCTGGCATCAAGAAAAAAGCAGATATGTCGTCACCTGCTCTTAGACAGCTTGCTCTGCTCTTGTTATACGAGACGTATCAAGGCTGTATACACGTATACACCGACGGCTCCGTCTTACAGAAGAGTTCAATGGCATCATTTGTTATACCGATAAAAGACACGACAAGAAAATTCTAGACCTCCCACCTCACGAAATCAACGGGAGCAGAGCTCACAGCTCTTCGTGCCGCATTGGAATTCATCAGCGATCAACAGCCACAAAAATGGACAATTTTCAGTGACTCAAAGGCGGCACCGCAATCCCTTTTATCACCTTTACGCCACGGCCCGTACGAACAGCTGGTATTTGAGGTTGCAGAATAGACTCACAAACTTATTGAGGAAACACATTAAATAGCCTTTCAATGGCTTCCAAGTCATTGTGGAATAATTGGCAGTGAACGGGCCGATCAAGCTGCCCGTTCTGCCCATTCTGAAAGCGATGAAATATCCATTCCGCTTTCCAGAACTGACGCTGCACGGAAACTCCGCATGCTTGCTCGCAAGCACGCCACGTCACAATGGAACGAGTCACATTTCATCCATGCACGGTTAGGTACTTTAGACCCAACCCTCAGTCTTCGAATTCCTCCGGAATTACGCAGACGAGACGCTACCATGCTGTGCAGGTTATGTTTGGGCGTCGCATTTACCAATGCGTACGTGTTCCGCATAGGAATGGCTGACACTGCTTCATGTGACCATTGTGGCAGTGATGAAAAAACTTGGCACATTCTGTGTGAATGCCCACAATACTGCTGGCAGAGACAGTCACTCTGCAGTGCACTAGATGAACTGGACAATCAGCCTCTTTCGGAAAAAAGACTCCTGCGCTGCCGACAGGAATTTATGTCGCAGAAGAAGGCTGTGAAGGCGCTCCTGCGCTTCTTGCGTTCAACCGGCCTGTCCAAACGACTGTGATCGGAACTCCCTGAATGTGTGTGCATGTTTTTTTTCCTAATTTATTTTATATCTCTCTATATCTATCCTCTTTCCGGCCCTTTTCTACACCTCCGTACAGGGTAGCAAACAAGTTCGTCTAGGTTAACCTCCCTCCCTCTTCCTTTTAATTATTTCTCTCTCTTCTTTTTACTAACATCAGAAGCATTATCAACAAACGCCCTTTATTGAACTCGGCCATTGATACATGCGAACCGGATATAATCACATTGACAGAAACGTGGCTTCAACCAGCAATCAGGGACCATGAATTATTTGAAAATTCACGCGATTTGTCTATTTACTGCGGTTACCACAATAATCGTTCTGGTGGTGGCGTGCTTTTGGAGATAAATAAAAGGTTGCCTTCAGACTGCATTCAAACGGCTTCAAACTTGGAGATTGTATGGGCAGTCGTAACACTAGCCCACCAAAAAATAATTTTGGGTGTTTGTTATCGCTCCCCATGTTTCACTACAACGTTTGTGTGTGATTTACATGATGCAATTATTTGTGTTTTTTTCCTAATACACCACACGGCCGATTTTCCTACTTGGTGATTTCAATATGCCTAATATCTTATGGAAAAATGAACCCGTCACAGTGTACCCAAACTATTCTATGGCGCAAGACTTCTTAGAGCTGTGCAGTACATTTTCTCTAGCACAGTTGATTAAAGAACCAAAAAGGATAACACCGTTCGTTTCAAATACACTCGATCTTGTATTGACCATGCAACACGATCTTGTTTCTGATGTAACTTACCTGCCTGGAATAAGTGATCATGCCTTTTCTCGTTTAACATTTGCCTTCCGCAACCTAAAGCCGTTAAAACGAATAAAACACTACGAGATTACAACAAGGCCGACTTTCTTACCATCAACAATGAACTTGCTGTATTTCTTGATGATTTGTTGAATGATTTCGACTATTGATTGATTTTTGGGGTTTAACGTCCGAAAAACACCATATGATTATTAGAGACGCCGTAGTGGAGGGCTTCGGAAATTTCGACCACCTGGGGTTCTTTAACGTGCACCCAAATCTAAGCACACGGGCCTACAACATTTCCGCCTCCATCGGAAATGCAGCCGCCGCAGCCAGGATTTGATCCCGCGACCTGCGGGTAATTTCAACTATCGTGACGTTCAGTTAAACTGGAGTATCTTTCTTGCTAAGGTTGTGGAACTAACAGATAAGTACATACCTGCTTACGCTATCTCCTCCAACCTAAAAAAAAAACATGGTATAATCACCAGCTTAAACGCTTGTCTAATAAAAAGAAGCGTCTCTTCGAATCGGCTAAAGTTATCAATAGTAGGGCTCGTTGGTCAGATTACAAGAATAGCGCTGAAGTATACGCGCAGGCCTTAATAGTTGTCAAAGATCGTTTTCTAAGCAACACCTTACCTACGATGTTGAAGACTAACCCTAAAAAATTTTGGCGAGTGATCAATCCTCAAGAAAGTGGTCTTATAGTACTTAATGATCTTAGCGGTAACGCTATATCGACCGACCAATGCTCAAACATGCTTGATGATGTTTTTTCAAAAAAAATTTCTTTACCCACCGCCACCAACCCTCCCCATGTGCAACCATATCACCACGATCATATGTTTCTTGTCATTCTCAGCTACGATGATGTCGCAACCATTATTAAGTCACTGAAACCATCCTCGGCACCGGGTAGCGATCAAATAAGTAGCGATCAAATTCCTCCTAAATGCTGTCTGTTATTCATCTATAATACTAACCAAAAATTTTCAACAGTCGCTCAACGACGGTGTTCTCCCATCTGAGTGGAAAGTCGGGAAGGTAGTTCCAGTCCACAAATTGGGTAACAAGCATTCTCCCTTAAACTGCAGACCCATTTTTATCACTAGTATACCATGTAAAATATTAGAACACATTTTGACTTTTCACCAAGCAATTTTTTTTAAGTCACACTCATTTTTCACTCAATCGCAACATGGATTTTGCATATCCTACTGTGGCGAAACTGAATTAACACTTTTCGTGCATAAACTAAACACCATTCTCTGCAACAGCTTTCTCACCGACTGCATTTTCCTCGATTTTTCCAAAGTTTTTGACAAGGTGTGCCACAAACAGCTCATTTTTAAATTACGACTACTTAACCTTGACCCCTGCCTTGTAACTTGGATGGAATGTTTTCTTACTAACCGCTCACAATTCGTTTTGGCTAATGGAAATATTTCCGCGGAATGTGCGGTACATTCTGGTGTACCACAGGGCTCCGTTCTTGGTCCGCTTCTTTTTCTAATTTATATTAACGATCTGCCATCTTGCTTCCCCTCATCTGTTCATCTTTTTGCCAATAATTGCGTAATTTTTCGTGAATAACTGGACCTAACGACGTCGCCCTTCTTCCATCTGACCTCACTGCCGTCCTTAACTGGTGTAACACATGGCTCATGGAATTAAACAGTAAAAAATGTAAATTCATGCATGTGTCAAGAAAGATCACCACTTTACCTACTTATAACTTACATAACACACAATTAGACAGTGTCACCTCACACAAGTACCTCGGAGTTCATATCAGTAACAACCTAACAAGGAATACTCATATTAACTATGTTGTTTGTAACGCTAATAGCATGCTCAGATATCTTCGTCGTAACTTCATCAAATCACCTTCTTCTGTCAAGCTGATGTTGTATAAAACACTTGTTCGTAGTAAACTTGAATATGCCGCATCTGTTTGGGATCCATACAACCATAATTTGGCGCACTCTTTAGAAATGGTACAAAATAACTCTGTTCGCTTCCTAACAGCTAATTACGATCGAAACAAGAGCATCACACTAATGAAATCTACCCATAAATTACCTTCACTTGCCTCTCATCGTACTATGATCTGCTTAATCCTTTTCCATTAAATATATCACCACTCATACTTCTATGATTTACTAATCCTTCCGCCGCTTTACGTTTCTCATCGTTTAGATCACGCGCACAAAGATGGCATCCCATCGACTCAAACATAGTCATTTCGACAATCATACGTACCACGCACTTCACGCGATTGGAACTGCCTTCCCGAATCGTTTGTAACAATTCCAGAACATGACGCATTTGTGACTGTATTAACCAATTCTTTGAATACCTGGTCGCAGTATTTTATCTTATACATTTCTAAAAATAAGATTTCACTGTTACCTGTTGTATTTCTTGTACCTGTTGAACTGAAGTGTAACAATGCTCATTGTATACTTAGAGACGTTATTTTTATCTTTTTATAACAATATATCTTTCTATTTTCTTATAACCATTTGATATTTCTCATTTCTTTCTTTCTTTTGTTTTGTTTCAATCTGATGTTGTATAACCAAAAACGGTGCATTTCCTCACGTACTTACAAACTTGTTTTGTTGCCTTTACCACTCCCCTGTATAATGTCTGTTGACCCTGAGATAAATAAATAAATAAAGAAAGAAAAATAATAAATGAGATGTTAACAGTATAATAATGCGAAGACTATTCCATTACATTTGAATAAGTATACCGCATCACAATAAACGTCAGCAAGCAACTATTCGCACCGCGACAGTCACAGGGAGAAATATGATATCTTTTTTGAAATCTAACAGCCATTACTGACAGCAGCGGTGGGAACAAACAGAGGCAACAGAGGATTATTTTTGCTGTAATCAAGGTGAGTAAAACAGCCTTTACTTGCAAGAGTGCAGAAGAAGTCCTGTTTAAAAGTTAACTTTACGCTGCAAGCACTTTCTTTTAACTGAGTACATTCGGGCCCACAATTTCATCATCGACAGTATCATGTCTCCTGGTAATGTCAATAAAGACATCAAACAAGGCTATAACTGAAAATCAGTTCAAAAGAATCTAGCAAAAAATCATATCAACTTCAGAAATAACTGACAATTATTCACTGCATATTTACCTAAAAGTTACATGACATCGCAGCTTCGACAAAAGCGAGCCAATCAAGGAGGCACGGCGATGCCAGCAGAAGTGAAAAAAGCCTAAAATGCCTCCGACATCGAAGGCAGTGCTATATAAAAGCAGAAAGCACTAAGGAGGCTGCCTGGGAGGATCACTATATCGCCTGAGAAAAAAAAAACAGCTTTTGCTCACGACTCAGAGTTTTCGGAGTTTTTCTGGCTCACTGAACAGCTGTCGTAACATTTTGTTTACAATGTCTGAACTAGAAGTCGATTTGCTAGGATATGTGGCCTGCTTCAACCTATAAAGGCGCCTTTTAAAACACTCTTTTGGTATTTCTAATTTTAGCTTTTTACTATTTTACGACCTCAAAGACATTGAAAATTGTGCACAAAAAGAGTTGCTCCTCGCACGTCTTCCTTTGATTTAGCTCAAAAGTTTTGGACTTTTCTCGTGACGGCCTTCAAAGTACACTTCCATCTTTAAGAACGTTGTTCTTCTTTTTCTCTATACATAAATCTGTAACACAATACATATCTACTTATTTACTTGCCCGCCACCCAACAGTCCACCATGTATGGGTTTGTGGGTGGGCAGGTGGGTATGTATGGCTCTCCGTCTAAAGGATATTTATAATTAACTCGACATCAGAGCAGGCAGGCACCCTCACTTCATGAGGTGCTCATCCTTACCAGCCACCAGTTCGACAGGTTTTGAAGAAGTTTTCCTCTTGTTATAGTCTTGCGCAGCATGTATGTAGCCCTACGCCTTTAAATGATTGGGCAGTGCTTGTGCGATACCGCTGAGTGAATACATCTCGCCGTTTTATAGCAATAGTGATATTATGAAATACGCGTTATAAAAAATATCACGGAATAATAAGAAAGTCACCATTATGCAGTGTATATTGTTCGAGGCACCAAAACCGAGCAATCAAGTGTTAGACGCCTGCATACAGAGTTTTTTTCTAGTTTAATAGGCGAAGCATTTCTTAGCGAATTTTAGCGACTTTGAGCATATCTATCTATCTATCTATCTATCTATCTATCTATCTATCTATCTATCTATCTAGCCGCCTACGACTTTTAGCTCTCCTGGCCGTTTCGACAATGCTATCGATAATAAACTTGGCATGGCGTAACATGACTGTATGAAAAATATATTTGACTTGCCATAACATCAAAATCATTATATGTATGCATCAATGTCATGATTTACATTTCATGGTCCTGCAGCTTTTGTGGTGGTTTCGTTCACATAGCATGTTGCAAAACCGGTATGGTATGACATGATTACTTGGCGAACGCAAGCGACGTACCCTAACATGAAAATCATGACATGCGTGTCATGTAACAACAGGACTATATGTCATGCTCTTGATGTCCTCGCGACCGTTTCGCTAGCGTTACATATACCAAATTTGGTATTATCGTGCGTCAATGGATGACAAAGGTATGTGACTGGTGCAAACAATCATCATGAGATGCGTGTCATGTAATACGATGACTACATGTCACGTTCACGATGCGCTCACGGCTGTTTCGCAAGCTTCACATGAACCAAACTCGATATTTCTTGACGCAAACGGATGACATTGGTAAATGACACATCCACACATGATAATGACGACATGTGTGTCATGTAACAACATGACTACATGCCACACTAGCCACGCTACATGCCACGCTAGCTTCACATATGCGAAATTTCGTATTACGTGACATCAGTGGATGACTGGTGCAACAGTGATCAGTGGATGACTGGTGCAACAGTGGATGTTACTGGTGCAAACATGATAATCATGAGATGCGTTGTCATGTGAAAACATGACTACTAGCCACAGTCAAGGCGCCTATACATTTCGACGTGACGCGGTGCGCGCGCTCGCCAGCGTTCATTTCGTCGCGTGACGCCGGCGTTGCCACGCCAGGCGCCTGTCCTGCCATATATATACTCGCACGCGCGTGCCGTTCTGCATTGCTTTGACGCATGCGCGTTTCAGCGTGTCCGGCGTCCATCCGTCACGAAACAATGGAGAAACAGTGTTGTCTGGGTGACGCATCTGCGCAAAATGCAGCATGTCGCCTTTCGCGCTGGTTGCCTTCAGGCCGCGCCCACGGACGCTGGTCGCGCCGGTCGCACCTGGCGTCAGAGTATAGAGTGCTCGCGTTTTGCTGACGTAGCGTCGCTGTGCCCAGAGTGCGCGCGCGTCATTGCTTCATTGGAGTATATTGGGCACTTCATGATGCATTCGCGGCCGTTTTGCTAGCTCCACATATACCAACTTTGGTGTTACGTGACATCAATGGATGATGAAAGTATATGACTGGTGCAAACATGGACATCCTGCCACGCTTGTCATGTAAGAACATGACAACATACCACACTCATAGCGTGCTCGTGGCCGTTTCGCTAGCTCCACATTTACTAAACTTGGCATCACGTGACGTGAACAGATGACGAAGGTAAACGACACATCCAAACAAGATAATCACGATACGGAAGTCATGTACGGCATCATTTACCTCCACCTCGTAACGTTCAGCTTACTTTAAAGTGACATATAAACCTTTCTCATTCGTGCTTCGCATATCATCGATTCCCGTTGTACGTGGAATCTGCCAATTTTTGATCTCTCTCTATCTCTATCCTCTTTGCGACCCTTATATCCCCACTCCTGTACAGGGTAGCAAGCCAGTTCTTCTATGTTAACCTCCCTGTCTCTTTCTTTTATTTATGTATTTCTCTTTGTCTGTTTCGAATCTCTGCCAGTCGTGCATTCCTTGTACGTAGGCAATGTGGCTCAACACAAACAAGTTAACTCGTCTTACAAAGTTGTCTTCTCGAAGCCCATGATATCTTGCGTGGAAAGATCATGTCTGAAGCCTGTCATTTGTTCCAGTTTTTAAGGACGATAGTCTTTCTTGGAGACCTTTGACAGAAAAATTTGGTCTGTCTGTCTGTCTGTCTGTCTGTCTGTCTGTCTGTCTGTCTGTCTGTCTGTCTGTCTGTCTGTCTGTCTGTCTGTCTGTACAATTGTCCGTTTGTCCACTCTTACCGGCATTGGGTACTTGAAACGGCCGACCCCATCTGCAGCGACCACCAATGTTGCTCAAGGTTGAGCGTTCATGCTTGTCAATTAAAAATCAATTATTGCACATGTCTGGGGTACCACAACAACACGCATATATTCTGCATATGCAGTAATTTTAAGCACAGTAGCGCTTATCACGCTGCGCTTACCATGCAACGCTTGCACGGAACAGGGAGTGGTTTCAACGCTTTGCTAAGATGAGCTGGTGGTACCTACCCGGCGCCTCGCGTTCTACACCTTATCACCTCTCAGACGGGCGCACACGGCCACGCGCTTTGTTTTCCAAAAGGAACAGCCAGGTGGCGCTCATGTCTCACGCGTGACGTCACTTGATGCGCTCGTTCGCCTTCGCTGCCTGCTCTAGGCACTCTAACGCAGCGCCTCCGGAATACCATTCACCAATTTTCTCGCGCAGAGCATAAAATAAATGTTGTGTTCACTCTCCACACGCAAGACTGTTGTCTTTCGATGACATTTGCAGATTACGTCCAGATACGGGGCCTTTTTTTCTAATTTCGCGTGATGTGGTTACAGACACCAGCGACGTCGGCAGCGGCGGAGGCGGTAGACAAGCGCGCGTGACCCGAGTCGTGATCTCATACCAGCTTTCGCTGTAAAATAGACATGCGTATAATTCAAACCAATGCCTACCAAAACCTTCTCGGACTGCGTAAAGTCGCGTCGGCAGCGCCCGAGCACGCTGTTCCTTCGTGCGGTGGTTAACGGACTCTGTCGACACCTTTCGCACTCTTATGCTATTCGTGTCAAACAGAATTCTCGCAACTCATACCAACCTCAAGCTTATAGCTCGGCCATGCAAGACGGCACTCTAGTGGTGAGATCTGGCGTGACATATAGCTTCTGCATATTGTTAAGAAGTGTGGTGGCATCCCACCGCTGCCACCACTGTTATGAATGTGGGTGTGATGGCATTCACGTCTACAACCACTGTTAGGATTTCCTGTTTGTTGCGATGGAAGCGGTAGCCGAGAGCGGTGAGTAGTCAAACAGATTTCACTAAAGCCTTCGCCCAGAGGCGGAATAGGGTGGCAATCAGTTTTGAGAACAGCAACACGTAGGAACGTTTACTTTAGCAGGTTACCGTTTTTACAGAGCCTGCCAGCTCGACGAAGTCAGCTGGGGCAAAATCCTCTCAAACATGGGGACGGCACGGCCTTAAATAACGTCTTTGGTCCATTCTCTAAGACCAGTTCTCGGGGCTCGGTGGAGGAGACGCAGCCATACCCGGAACTGCAAGGTGGCTCGGTGGAGGAAACGATGTTTTCTCCGGAACAGAACGGGGACTCGCCGCCGTCTGCGTGGAAGGTAGCGCTGGGAGGGAGGGGGGGGGGGAGTTCACTGGAACTGCGCTGGTTCTCGTGGGAACAAGCGCTCTCGAACGAGGACCATGCTTGTGACATAACAATATCAAGCCCAGCCTGCAAGCAGCCTCGGTGAAGCTTTACACAGAGGATGCCAACCTTCAAAAACCATTGCTTGCTATATTTTCTGTTTTGAATAATTGGTTTATTGATACGTGGGGTTTGCCGTCCCAAAATCACCACATTGTCACGGCGCAGGCACACCAGAAGTTGGATATAGAAGAGCTCACTTTAATTACATACAAGGCGCTCGTAATGAAGACCGGGCAAGAACTTCGTCTTTATTTCTTGCTGCGCGAGCTCTTTTCTGCAGGTTGAATTTGGCATTTGCCTCCCTCCAGGAAGAGCATCATCCCGATGCTCTACTGCAAAATACGCGGTGTATGTAGTTGACGTATTATGCCACTGGCTGACTGCAATATGGCTTCATCCGCACAACGTGCCCGATTTCTGATTTCTGCTGGCGAGTTCGCGAGTAACTGTCAGGGATGACTTCATACATTCTTAAAAATAAGTTCGTAAAAAGCTAGTAACCACGAGCAAAATGTTAGTAACAGCAGCAGTTACTAACCTTCTAGGGCCATTACCAACATTTCACTACCCACATTAGCAAACGCTTGAAGGTTGCGATGGTTACTAAGTTTTGCGCACTGATAGTAACTTTTGGTCATGCACGTATTTAATAAATTTGTTAAACAAACTTTACAGAATATTACTACGGGTGTCTAACAACCTATTTAGCAGCATGGGGAAGTATTCATGTTCATTGAGGCAATATGTTCAAGATTATTACCTAGTGTTATGTCTTGAATATTACGCCACGTTGAAGTAATAATATGCAAAATAGACATAAATGATTGTTCTGTTAACAGGCTTGATTAAAAGTCCTACACTACGTTACCTCACTCACCTAAAAAACTGTACGTTGCACAAATAAAGGCGCCTTACTTGTATTATACTTCCTACAGCATAGTCACTCACCGGCACCAGCTGCGCTCTCCAATGTTAGGGCTATAAATACACTTGAAACCTAAGGAACTCAGTTATCCGCATGGACTTGTGTATATGTGCTGTTCTCCTTTATGACATAATGTGCGTTATTGCTCAGTAATATATCGAAATATTTATGCTCGCGAATAGGACTGTTATAAAGCGGGTGGTTTATAAGGAAAGATGATCGCGCGTGGTACATTGTTTTTTTTTGTTAGCAACCTTTACTGCCTACGTTATAACCATTACTAACGGCGTTAGTAACGGTGGAGATATTAACGGTTACTAACCTTCCCATTACTAACCCCCCTTACTATACCCGGTTAGTAACATATCTGAGAAGCAGTTAGTAAACCGAACTTAGTAAGTACTACAACCTTTTTTTTTTCAAGAGTGTAGTTCACGTCACTTAGGCGCCGTACAACATTGTAGGGACCAAATTACTTCTTCAGTAACTTTTCAGAAAGGCCGTGTCGGCGGATAGGGCTCCAGACCCACACTTTCTCGCCTTGTGGATAACTGACGTATTGGTGTCGCAGGTTATAACGTTGTGCGTCGCAACTCTGCTGCCGTGGAGCAACATGGCATCAAGCATTGTCGTCACTTTACGACCATAAAGAGGAATAAATGGCGTGCTTCGGGTAGTTTTCTGCTGTGCCGTATTATAGGCAAACATCACGTATGGTAGAACGTCGTCCCAATTTTTATGCTCCACGTCGATGTGCATACTGAGCATATCAGCAATTGTCTAGTTGAGGCGTTCTGTTACGCCGTTGGTTTGTGGGTGGTAGGAGGTAGTTTTTCGATGCACTGTTGTACTGAGCTCAAGCACTTACTTAAGGAGCATGGCTGCGAAAGCAGTACCTCTGCCCGTTATTATAATCCTAGGAGCACCATGCCTCAGAATGATGTTTTCAATGAAAAATCGGGCCATATCTAATGCGTTTCCGTTTAATAAAGCCTTTGTTTCTGCGTAGCGAGTAAGATAGTCGGTAGCAACAATTCCCCACTTGTTTCTAGTATGCGAAGTCGGAAATGGACCAAGGAGGTCTATTCCAATGTGTGCAAAAGGCACAGTAGGCACTTGAACAGGTTGCAACAATCCGGCTGATTTTAAAGGTGGCGATTTTCGTCGTTACCAATTGAGGCATGTGCGGAAGTAATGCATTACAGTTCCTGGAAGCTACGGCCAGCAGTACTTCTGTTGGATTCTGGCCAATGTGCGCATGTGTCCGAGGTGGCCGGAGGTTGGCTCATCATGGCAGGCGCTCAGGATCTCATCCCGAATGAATGTCGGGATGACAAGTGAGTGGGCGCTTTCGCTGCAGGAAAAGTTCTTCAGATATAGGACACCACTGCGCAAGCAGAATGATGCCAGGCTCCTTTCAAATATCTTGGGTACACTTGTAGACTGGCCATCAGGAAAATTAATAAGAGGAAGCAACTCGCTGTATTCTTTCTGCTTAGATGAAATGGTGACCGCGTCGACCACTCCTAAAAACGCCATGTTATCCTCTTCTGGGACAACGCCTTTCTTTATAGGTGACCTGGATAAGCAATCAGCATTGGAGTGCTGCCGTCCCAACTTATAGATGACCACCATATTGAATTCTTGAAGGCGTAAGCTCCAGCGTGCTAGCCGACCAGATGGGTCCTTCGAGTTGGTCAGCCCTCAAAGGGAGTGGTGGTCGCTGACTAAGTGTAAGGGATAGCAGTAGATGTATGGTCAAAACTTCATAACTGCCCTTACTACAGCGAGACATTCCTTTTTCGTTGTGGAATAACGGGACTCGGCGCGGGAGAGCGTCCTACTTGCATATGCGATCACTCGCTCGGCTTATTCTTGCCACTGGACGAGTACAGTGCCTAAACCTACGTTGCTGGCATCGGTGTGAATCATGGTAGAAGCGTCCTCGTCAAAGTGAGCAAGCCCAGGTGGTGTCTGCAGGTGCTGTCGTAGATCGTCCAGTGCTGCTTGTTCCCCTTCGTCCCACAAAAATGGAACATTGTTTCTTGTTATGCGTGTTAACCCTTTGTGAGTTCCCCTATATTTTCCAAGACAACCGTAATTTATTTTTTGCTTTTTTGAGCTTTTGAACACGCTAGAAATGATATGCAAAAGATTTGAGGTTGATAGCATGGTTAGTTTATTAGAAAAAAGGGGGGCGTATATGTCCCATTGGTGTATTCAGTGGCTGTTCAAAAGTGGGACAACACTGTCCCATTGTCCCATTTAGGTAACTTCCCGATTTCACTTGCGTGCCTACTTAGAGTGAAAGGCACCAAAACAAGTGGGACAGAGGGGCACTTTGAAAGTGCCACATGTGAACTTTGTGCGGACCTCATTTCCAGCTTTTGAGCACCACCTGCACCTTCTCCATGAGGCTCCTTCTTTCGGATTGTGGTCATTTCCGGTGAATCTGATTTCATCCGAGATTCCAACCATCTTCTGTCCCTTCTTCTGTCCTTGCTTGTTTTTTCGGTATGGCGCAGTTCTGGCGTAATGCCTCAAAAGTACGTCCATTCGTCAGTTGTCATCCCAGGACAAGACGAAACCACAAGTAGCTTATGTCAGTATTGGCGCTGTGCTGTATGAACGCGTTGACAACAGAGGCGTCAAAGAGGAAATAAAAGATGCGGTACCAAGACTTCTTGGAATGTCTGTCAACAGTGTAGGAATTTCGCTTTAGGTCAAACCTGTCAACCGCTCCCATCCACAGGTTGTAGTCTGCCACGGCTTTGGGGCAAACTGCAGCCACTGAAGAGCCATTGGTAAGCTCTCGTGACACTTCCACAGTTTCTGTCGGATAATGAAAGTTCGACAAAAGGTGGACATCTTTGGTGTCGTGCCATTGATAAGCTGTGACCTGTCCTTTGGCGCGCCACAGGTACTTCTTTAGCTTATTGCTTTGTTTGAGTTCCTCAGGCAAATCCTTCCTGTTTGTACGGACAGTACCTGCAGCATGGATGCCCCTCACGGCGAGAATTTTCATCAGCCTGGTGCACGTAAAGTAATTATCAAAGAACAGCTGCGTTCGAGGCTTTACATTCTCTGAGAGGGAAAGCACGACATGCTCGCCAAGGCTTTGGTGGGCTGGTCGTGATGCATTCTTTTCTTCATATACCTGAAATTGTAGTAAATAGCCTGTCCTTGAGTCTGCCCTACACCAAACTTTATATCCACGCTTTATGGGCTTCATTGGAAGGTACTGCTTCATGAAAGATTTTCCTTTGAAAGGAGTCATGCTCTCATCAATGGCCTGATGACATGATGGCAAATACTCCTTCTGAAAGCTCCTATTCAGCTTATTGATGAGGGGACGCAGTTTCCCAAGCCTATCGTAACCATCTTCCCCTTTTTCTTTTCTTTGCTGTGATCGTTCACACGAAGGGAGCTCATGATGTACTGGAAACGCTTGAACGACATCACTTTGGCGATTTCTTCGGAGTTGAAAAGTGGATCGCGGCTCCAGTAATGGTAAAAGTGATGTCGTGGTGACACGCTCATCAGCAGAAGCAGTCCAAAATAGGCTCTTAGCTCCTCTGCTGTGAGCACAGCCCACTTCGTAGTGTACATTTGCGCACCAGCACGGTTAGTGTTGTTGTTGTTGTTGTTTTCCTTGTGCAAATGGCTCGTACCCAAAGATGGGGATTGGCCGATTATAAGGTGAATTTGCCCTAAACTTTCAGCATTGCCTACAATTTTTTTTGTAACTTAATTTTGATTTGAAATACCGGTATCAAGTTTGCAGAAAAAAAGAAGAAAAATAGTGAGACAGCAATTTAGCAAGAGAATCGTTTAGTCGCAGTGATGTATTCTTGAACGGCGAATAAAACATCCCTGTGGCTGAAACCCAGTGTAGAGGTCCCAAATGAAAGCAGATCAGGTTGTGATAGTTGCAAGCCCAGTCTTTGAAGAGGTGGTGTTAGTATGCTTTGCCTGAATAAATTGAAACGGCGACAATGTAATAAAAAAATGACTGATCGTTTCCTCTTGATTACAGTAAATGCACATAGGGGAATTCAATATGCCTGATCTATGCAAGTAAAAATTGAGGGAGGTAACGCGGCAACGAAATTTCGTGATGACTACTTCCATCATCCTTGAATTAGTCAGTTCACTGCGCCAGGGAAATAACAAGTGTTTGTACTCTGGAGAAGCTGTCAGTGCAGGGTCAGATAAATTTTGCCTGATTTTAAGTGTGCGAAATCGCGCCACCGTAATGTATACTGTATTAGGGAAAATAGGAATAATTGGTGTCGAAAGGGATGCCTTCGCAAGAGAATCAGCTATTTCGTTGATATTTCAATGATTGTACTTGTGGGATATCTTGAAGCTTGTAATTAATAGATATGTGAACGGGATCTTTGATTGGAAAAACGAGAATAGCACATTTACCGGTATTCAGGTTCAGCATCAATCCATCCAGCCAATGTTCTATTTTATTAAGATATGCTTGCAAGATAGTGTAGAGACAGTGGAAGTCATGTGCCATAGCAAAAAAAAGCAATGTCATCGGCATAAACATAGGTTTTCACATCTGGATGAACGGGCATGGTACTAAGCAATATGTTGAATAAAACCGGGGAAAGTACTGACCCCTGAGGTACACCTCGGGTTTGCTTGTGCTTACAGGAAGAGAAACCGCCTTGATAACAATAGAATTCTCTTCTACTTAAAAATTCCGTCACCCATGCTACTATATAAGGTGGAAGTCCATGACTCCATAACTGATTAGTCAAGATAGAATACTCTACACTATCATATGCTTTACATATGTCTAACGTTACTAAAGCCGCAAAGTGCTTTTTGTGACAGGCAATATGAATACGACTTTCCAGATCTACATGTGCATGCCATATGGAATATCCAGATCTAAAGCCAATTTGGGAAGAACTCAACAGTTGTTTCTCGTTAATAAACCTAATTATACGACCATGAAGTACCCTTTGAATAAGTTTCACTACATTAGATGTTAAGGCTATCGGTCGTATGTTGTCTAAATTATAGCCTGCCCCCTGTTTCTTAAGCAATGGTATAATTTTCGCAATCTTCCATTCAGGAGGGATCCATACTCTTTTAAGGGAATAATTGACGAGACTTAACAGATCATTCGGATATTCCCTGTGAAGTATTTTTAGCATTGTATTTGTTATTCCATCGGGGCCTGGTGCTGCATTTGGCAATCTTTCCATGGCCTGATTTAATTCGGAAGTCGATATTTCTGTGTAGTCGTAGATGGTTGTTGTGTAAGCCGAATTAGGAAGATGCGTTGAGAACCTGTTTTCTAATTCTTTAGCCAACTGATTCAATGATTCCTGTAGTTCCTGTGAGGTGTAAACTACTGAGTCAACGTTTCCTGGTATAGGGGTCTTCTTCCTACCACGAAGGAAGTTGAATAAAGCACGTTTGTTATTTGATTTAGACAGGTATTCGAAATGTTCTTCTTCATATTGCTCTTTCGCTCGCGATACAGTGCGTTTAAATGTTGCCGCAATGAACTGATAATCCTTCCAATTTTTTGGACTCTGATTACATATAAGTCTTTTCCATGCAGATTTTCTTCTTCTATAATCTCGTGTGCACTCATCATTCCACCATTTACTAGGTCGGGCACTTTTCGATGACGACGAAGCAATTACAAATTCTGAAGTGTTCTTGGAGATTTTTAAAGCAGAACAGAGATTTCTGCCGAGGTCTTCATTTTGACCACTGGACACTGCCCTAATGTTGGAACGCAAGCAGTCTTTAAATTTTTTGTAATTGATCAATGTTTTCTCTGCCCTTTCAAAAGATTTCACAGCACATGAGATTTCAAAGTATACAGGAAGATGGTCACTGTTTGAAGAGAAATCAATTGTTTTCCAAGACTTTATTGAAACATTTGGGCTGCAAAACGTGAGATCTAATACCGATCGTGTCCGTCCGCGAATAAATGTAGGCTGTCTATCATTTAGGCAGGTAAGATTTTTATTAATCATCCAATCCCAGAGAAGAGTACCAGAAAGATCTGTTCGAAATCCCCATGAAACATGATGTGAGTTGAAATCACCAGTCAGAAGGAAATCATTCTTGCAATTAGCTAAGGCAGTATCTAATTGTTGAGTATTATGCAAACCCGTTGGAAAATATGCGTTTATAAGTGAAAAAGGGTGGTGCCCTGGCAGACAGAGGTCTATTGCCAAAATTTCACAGTCTGTGGACATAAGCTGAAAAGCTATGCTCGCTGTGCGGCAAAATTTATTCGAGACTAGTATAATTAGACCACCTCCTAGTGATGGACGGTCTAACCGAAATGCTCTAAAATTGTTTAAATGATAATTCTTAACGGGGTTAAGCCAGGTTTCTTGTAATAGGATTATATCCGGATATAACTGATTAATTAGGCAAAGTAAGTCAGTAGAAGCAGAAATCAAAGACCTACAATTCCACTGTAGTACTTTCAAGGTATCTATGTTGACGAGCGAAACACTTCAGCAACGGCAGCTTCTAAAATACTCTCCTTAAAAAGTGCACTGGCATTTTCGCTGCCCTTTTTGGGTTTTGTGTTTGGGCAAGGAGATTTTAATGGAGATCCAGTGCGCTTCTGACGCCTGAAATCTTGGCATACGTCCATTTCATTCTGATCCTCCACGTGGGTCGACGTAGAAGGAACGGACAAAATTGGGGTTTTCTCCTCTCGGGATTGTCGCTGTGGGGCTAAATTCGGTATCTCATCCACTGCACAAGGTGCCGACTTGGCCATCGGTACTGCTACTGCAGAAGCCAGCTGTGTCATCTGTGAGCAAAACACTTGAGAGATGCACTCACTCACGCTCGTAACTATGTGTTCCAGCGCTTTCGACATCGCCTTTTCTACTGCAGCCTCAATGAGATTAAGAATCTTCGTCTCACTTAGTTGTTCGTGCCTCGACGCGACTCCGGCATATCCAAAGGCTCTATCCTTCACAACTGTTATTGCTTCTCGCCGCGAGCAACGACGTCTGTCCATGATTTCTAGAAGTTGCGTTTCATTAGACCTTGCGGTGCAGTTCAGATAATCGGCCGCGTGATTTCCTGCACAGAGGCAGCACTTTTCGGTTTCGGCGTTGCACTCCTTCGATGGGTGGGTATCGCCACAGATGCGGCAACGTGAATTTGATTTACAGCCCCCTGAGCTGTGACCGTAACGCCAACAGTTTTGACATTGGAGAGGACGAGAAGCGAGACGTTTGACTCTGAAAATGAGCGGCCATATTTTCAACTCGGATGGACAGGAAGTGCCGGCAAAGGTAGCAATAACCGACTCAGTGGGGACTTTCTCACCGTTAACTAATCGGTTGCATCGGTACACAGCTATGACCCCAGCATCAGACAGCTTTTCCAGAGTCTCAGCGGGCGTTAATGTAGAGTCGACTCCTCGTACAATTCCCTTAGTGCACGCTAAATGAGGCGGGATAAATGCACTTACCGGGACCGAAGCAAATGTCTTGCATTTTAGGATGTCAGAAACGCACGAAGGATCTGACGATCTGCATACCAAACCACCTCTTCCGAACTGACGAACATCACTTATCAGCTGAAAGTGCGGCGTCATGGCCTGCAACCCCACCTGGATTGTCTTCGGGTTGTTGAGCCTAATAAATCCACCACTCGAGGGCACCAGCGCAACAGGGATGCTTCCAACACCACTGCGGAAAAAATATTCCAATGGCAATTCATCATTAGGCAAGGAGGCTGACCAAGGGCTGTGCCCTTGGCCAGGAGATGAATTAGACATTAGCACTAATTCGATTGCTTAAAGAAGTAATATGCAACGTCAGCTAGTTTCAACAGGTCAAATTCACCCAAAACTCAGCCAAACCACCGTCCGAAAGAGACCGAAGGGACCAGCTACTGCAGGAACGGTCAGTGTTCGTTGCTCGTCACAATTACAGCTCTCGTTCGCCAAAGCACACCACGAAAGACCATACGCGATCGAGTGTGCTCAAATATCATCTCGACCACTTCTTCGTCAAAATACAACGCGAAACAATCTACTGCGCGTGGCACTGCTTCTTTGGTGAACTCGGGGTCCCATAATTTTGTACAGCCGACCAAAATGCTTGGTTCACTTTCACCACACTCTTCACCAATTTCTTCTTCAGCAGCATCGGCTTCGACATCGGGCTCCATTGAATCCTGGCTGGCTCTTTTCCTGCTTATTGAAGTTCTTTGTCGGCGTCTCTTTCGTTTGCTTGTTGATGACCCAGGTTCGCCTTCGTCGCCACTTGAGTCTCGTGGCACAAGCTCCAGCACGAACTCATCATCACTGCTTTCAGCTTCATCCTCACTTGTGTCTGATTCGTCGGGCAGGCTGAAGAATAGCTCCAATGTCTCCTCACGTGAAAGTGAGTCCACTGAAATTGATAAACACGGACATATCTCAACAACAGGAGTTTGCGTTAGTTAGGCCTAGAAAAACGTCCCTAAACTTTTGGAGTATGCTGACATCGACTGCCGTAGCTCGCCTCCAAATACTTCGATTACAAAAATATTGGCACCAAAGCATGTGGTAAACACATTTCTAGAAGGGCAAGAAAGGAAAATTTTACCATTCATCCTGAACTCTCGTAAATCCAGTCCTACGGGAGCAAAAACTCAGAACACTGCGATCAAAGCAAAACAGATTTCAATTTATTGTGTATCTAGCGCTATCTATGAAATCACTTTAAAACTGCCACAAAAAGTATTACCCACGCTTCATAATAGATGGCAGCACAATTCTTTAACGCCAAGTTTGACCACTTGTTTGAGACAGCGTTTTCTTCAGAGAAAAAAGTGGGACGTTTCTGTCCCATTATCCCTCAAAGGGTTAAGCTCGACGCTATGTGCGAGGAATTGGCGATAAATCTGTGGTAGTAGGCGCAGAGGCCAAGAAAACATCTCATGGCCATCTTAACCGTTGGCACCGGAAATTTTCGGACGGCATCGATCTTGTCGGGGTCCGGACGAACACCTTCATGGCTCACCACATGTCCTAAGAATCGGAGATCCTTGAAACCGAAATGACATTTCTCGGGTTTCAACGCTAGGCCGGCGAACCGTATTGCTTGAAATACTTATAGCAACCGTCTTAGATATTCCTCGAATGCTGCTGAGAAAACAATGACGTCGTCGGGTATACCTGACACGTCTGTCACTTAAGGCTTGATAGGACGGTATCCATCAAACTTTGAAATGTTGCTGGAGCTGAGCACAATCCGAAAGGCAAGACTTTAAACTCGTAAAGCATTTCAGGCGTAACAGAAGCAGTCTTTTCTCTGTCTCACTCATCGACCTCTATTCGCCAATATCCGCTTTTCGGGTCCATCGACGAGAATAAGCGTGCATGTCTCAGCCCATCAAGTGAATCGTCAATACGCGGTAATGGGTCATCATCTTTCTTTGTCACGCGGTTCAGCTTGCGGCAGTCCACACAGAAGCATAAGCTGCCGTTTTTCTCCTTAACTAGCACTACCGGTGATGCCCAGGGGCTTTTTTATGGCTGAATGGTGTCATCAGTGAGCATTTTCCGGACTTGTTCTTGAATTGCTTCGCGTTCTTTAGGTGCCAAGCGGTATGAGTTTTGTCGAATCGGTCTTGCTGGCTCTTCCGTTATAATTCGGTGCTTTGTCAGGGGCGTTTGATTTTCCCTCGAGCAATCTTCGAACTGGCCGAGAACATCTAGAAGATCGCCTCTGCGCTGGCGATAAATCTGTGCTCACGTCGACAGGTGGTGGTGTTGAAGCAGCTGGCGTCTCTGCCTGTTGCAATGAGTCTCTGCCTGTTGCACTGTTGTGCTGCGGCTGGCGTCTCTGCCTGTTGCACTCGCAGAATCGTACAATTTCTTCAAAGCATGCAACTGTGGTACCCTCTAGAATGTGTTGACGCTCGTTGCTGAAGTTCGTAACATAGACATCTGCTTGCCTAGACACTACACTGACGATACTTCTGGCTATAGCGATTCCTCGAGAAAGTAAAAGCGTCGATACTTGTTCCGCGACACCTTCTCCAGTTTGCTGCGTGTTACACGTGATAGAGACGAGGCGGCATGACAACGGTGGCATAGTCACGTCGTCAATGATGCGCATGGGCTTGCGCTGCAGCGCTGCGCTATTGTCCACTGAGAAGGTCAGTAAACCGTCCAGTATAGTTATGTTACCGTACTCCCACTAGAAATTCACACCCAAGATGGCCTCTTTACAACACTCAGAAAAAAGAAACGAAGGTTGCAGCGTATAATGAATCCCCGATCTTGATTCGTGCGGTGCACTTTCCAGTAGGCGTCAACGCCTGGCCTCCAGCTCCTCTAATTAGCGGTTCCGTCCACTCCATTTTCACCTTCTTGAGTTTGTTGGCCATATTCACACTCATTATTGAAAAGTCAGCAGCAGTGTCGACCGTTGCCGTCACTTGGTGACGGTCTATTGAAAGTGTAAAGTCGGTGGTGACAATCTCATATTTCATCGATTCATTCAAAATGTGCGGCGTTTTGTGCGGCGGTAAGGGGGGACTTTCAACTTTTTGGTATTTCCCAACCTTCCCTCTTAAGGTCGCTGCTTTTAGTTTCCCTGGCGTGGGCTGGGAGATTTCTCTGTCGCCATGTCCGTGGTGCTACCTCTATTAGATTGGAGGAAATAACCAGGAGAGGGCAAGCGTGACCGGAACAGAGGAGAAACGTCCCGCGGGATCGTCGTGCTCGTATCAACGTTGCGTCTTCCGTTGAAATCGCGTCGAGGGGTAGTGGACTGAAATCCTTGGTACTCGGCGACGCGTTGAGGACAATACCGCACGATGTGGCCTGCTTCCTCACAATGGAAGCACAAGGGCCTGTAGTCAGGGATGCGCCAGATGTCAATTTTGTGGAGTGGAGGCCGCATTGGCATCAACGTTTTCCTGTAGTACCAAGGCACTGTCGGCAGCTGTTTATGGTGGTGCTGCTGTGGTGGTGGCACATTGGATGGCTGCTGACGGAGCATATCTGCATAGGTTGGCCTAAACGTGTCAGTGTTCGGCTCGGGAAGTGAAAGCGCTTGCCTTAGCTCTTGGCGCACAACATCTGTGACCGACGCAATCGCGCAGTCATTTGGTGTGGCGGCGAGCTTCTTGCACAATTTCGCCTATAAGGTCACGCAAAGAACGCTCGTCAGGTGTCAGAGTCATCACGGCGGTTGCACTGATTTGTCCGCTGTTGTTTGGGTGGGTGTACTAGCGGAAGTGTTGCTGTAGTGAGCGTTCGATGGCGGTCGCCTCCTTCGAAACTTCGTCGACGCTTGATAGTGGGTTCCACGCGAGACCAGCAAAAGACTGCTGTTTAACACCACGCATGAGGTGGCTCATCTTTCTGCTCTCGGACATATCGGCTCCATGGAAGAGACGAGCCATGTCCTCAACAAACATAGCAACAGATTTGTTTGGCTTTTTAATCCATGATTCAATGAGTCATCATGCGGGCTCCCGCCATTCGGTGTTTGCGAAGGTGTCCAGGAACTTCAGCCGGAACTCGTCCCACGTTGACCACACGCGATTCGTGAACCATGTGTGAGCCCCGTCCTAAAAAGGGAAATACACGTACTTCAATTTCTGTGTGACATTCCACCCGTTAACATTGGCTGTGCAGTCGCACTCTTCAAGCCAGTCATCTGCGTCCTCATATGTGTTGCCGTAGAAGTCCGCAGGAATTTTAGGGGTAAAAACAGTCACCTTTGTTGTGCTTGGGCTCGTCATGGCGGGGCTACTGCTTGCGCGCGCGGTCACGTTTTCCGGCCAAGGACCGAACTCTGGGCTCAGCCCTAACAGGTGGCGGCTGACGCAGTGAGCGGGTGTTTCGACGTGCGGAAGTGTTTGTGGACTAGATCCCGGGCGGTTGGAAGGTGTCTTGTACATGTACCCTGCACCTCAACCAGTGTCACGACGCTGACACAGCTGAAGTTGGATATAGATGAGCTCAATTTAATTACAAGCAAGGCGATTGTAAAGAGGACCGGGCAAGAAATTCGGCTTACTTTCTTGCTCCGCGAGCTCTTTTCTGCAGGTTGAGTGTGGCAATATGAATATGAGAGACGCCTTAGTTGAGGGCTCCGTGAGTTTCGAGCACCTGTCATTCTTTAATGTGCACATATATCTGAGCACATGGGCCTACAGCATTTTTGCTTTCATCGAAAATGCAGTCGCCGAAGTCGGGTTCGATTCCGCGATCTGCGGGTCAGCAGCCGAGTACCTTAGCCACTATACACTACTGCAGCGGGGCTTCAGTTTTCCATAAGACTTCCTAATTTAACACATTGCGCTACTTTGAAATAAATGTTGCATTCTTTACTTATTGAGACGGAATATTTAATGCGTGATACAGCTGATCATTGTTGAGAAAGGGGTACCAGATAACGCTTTTAGTTTTTGCCTGCAAACCGCTAGCATGCCGTCTCCTTCTGCCACATGCATGCCGAAGAGTTTAAAATCACCCAAGCATCGCGTATCATTCATACAGTACTAATAAATCTGTCCAATTATAATAGTAGCTCACCATATCCTGTGGCTGCCGACTTACCGATACGTGAAGCTCACCTGCTATTGTCCGAACAAATATTGAAGAAACGAGCCGAATATGCCTAAAAAGTCACCTATCTCTATCCATCCAGGTGAGAACTAAGATTACTGTGCATTCGCTTCATAAATAGCAAGCAGCGATAACGTGAACATCAAATAGAATTTTAGGACGTTTTCGCTCATAAATTTGGATTTGATGAAGGTAACGTAGAGTTTCGTAGAAAACACCAAGCGATATATTTTCAGCACCTCATACTCAACGTACGGAGGGCCAGCTATGCGGTTTTCATGCGCGAAAACAAACCCAGAGCTCACATGTGTTTTCGAAGCTTCGATTCCCCTTCACACCCTTGAATGTCGGCCTGAAGGCCAAGATGAATAAGATTCTCTGATGCATTTAAATAATAGAAAGAGACAAAAATTATATATCAAAATCTATTAAAGCAGATGTATCAGGCTTCAAGGCTCGCAAGAGCAACGCATTTATCGACAGATGAACTTGAAGACTTCACATATGCACAATGAAACCGTGATCGTCTATGCCAGCCCCGCTACATCGATGAGCTGTTGTAAGAGGGTGGTACCATTGTTAATGACCCGGACGAAGTTCAATAAGTTTTCCGGGACTACTTTGCAAAGCTGCTTACTGCAGACCATGACGCACAAGATGACCAGTTTTGTGCCAAACTCTCAGCCTTTTGCGAAGGTTTGCCATCGCTAGGCACGGAAGTCGGATTAGTATTTATATGCAGAAACTGATAAGGAAGCAGTAGGATACTCCCTAAAATCAATGAATACGTCCACGTCACCAGGCCCAGACGGATACTCACGGGATTTTATCTGCGCTTCTTCGATATCTTGGGAGATGCGATCACCGATCTCGTGAATATTTTGTTGCGTGATAGAAAAAAACACGGTCTTTCTGCGACGGAAGGGTGATTCTATTGCTTAAAGAAGGTATAGAGCCGTCAGAGCATAAATCGTGGAGGCCTATTACCCTGGTAAACACAGACAATAAGTTAGTCCTCATGCTGCTATAATGGTGTCTGCGGCCTTTCTTGGAGGATATTGTGTCCCACTTGCAGTCATGTGCAGTGCCAGGCCGTTACGTCTTCGCACTTCTTACAATCATCAGAGACCTCTTCTTATATGCCAAAGAAAAACAAATCCCACAAACCGTGAGTCTCTTAGGCATACCAATGTTCACGAGAGTGCTTGCTCCAAAAACAACACATACGCTCTTCGATGACAGCAACTACCCCGGGTATCGTCTCTTAATGTACTGGAGCAGTACACTAAAATTAACTTTCATGGAAAATCCATACATTGGACCACGAGCGGAAACTCCGCGTTTTACAGAGCTGCCAGTGGCTTAAAACGACCAGGGGAATTATTTGGTTCGTGCAGTCTGGAAGGTGTTTCATCGCAGGAAATAAGTGAAATGATGACAAGTAGCACACTGAACAAAGAGGAAGAAAAAGCATCCTGCACGAAAAAAAGGAAACGATGGCGTTGCAATCACTTACTTAACAAGGTGTGGGAGTTTAACTGGTTGAGAAGATGGAGAGTATTGTCTGCGTGTGGCCAGTTAGCACATAGGAGAGTCGTTCCAAATGACCACTGTCCAAACTGCGGCAAAAGAGAGACGGCCCAATCACCTCTGTTTCAGTGCTCGGTAGCGAGGGGCGTCTGGCACATCGTACAACGCCTGTTTGGCTTTCACACAGCGCGCATGGGAACACAACGTGGACTGTTTGCAAGACTGGTCTTTACAGTGACCTTGTACTTACTGTGGCGGCGACGCTGTTTGGCAGAAGTATGGCACAAGCCGCTTAGAGGTGCCTATCCTGAACTTAGAAAATACGGCTCATTGTATGGAATTACCTAGATTAACAGCGGGAAACGCACGGCGAAGAGGCTTTCCTTCGACGATGGCATAGACGTTTCTTCATAGTAAGGGAGAGCAGCTGAAGTTTCCGGTAGTTCCGTATTAGCCATGCGCCCATTGTAGTACGCAAGAATGCGTGTTATTTTGTAATATACGTTAAGCTAATTCATTTTAATTTTCCCTTGACTTGTAAGATTTGGATACCCAGTGATCAATTAGATTTTGATACTCATTTTTACGACGTATACACTGTTGTTACTTGTTTTCAATACTTCGTTTGTGTATGCACAAGTTAAGAGCACAATAAACTTCTCTTTCTCAAGTATTCTGTAGATAGTGTAAATAAACTTTGTCTTAACAATTCACGAAACGGCCGTGCCGCGAACGACGGTTCGGTGTCCGTTCGCGTTCCAAAACTGTAGCGTGGAACATACCGATTTCGTCATTCTTTTGCTGACCGGAGAGAAAGTGTGCAACGCGTGGGTCTATTGCGGACGATTGTGCTTCGTTAGAATTGGTGGGCATATGACTGCCTAGATTTTTTTCCTTTTTTCGCCTTGTCGGCTAACAATCAAACCATCATTTTTCTCTCATGGTAGCACTATGCAGCGGTAAAATTGTGGCCGCTGATACATTTTTCTTGGTGTCAGGTGTTGTTATCGAGCACCAAAAGCTACAGATTACCAGCATGTTAGGATGCCACCTGATCCTCTTTAATTTGAATAATAATATAGTAATAATAATAATAATAATATTAATAATAATAATAATAATAATATTATCTACCTAGAAATAAACGTCACCAAGCCACAGCAAGATTATGAGAGACGCCGTATTGGAGTGCTCGGGAAATTTCGACGACCAGGGTTCTTTAACCAGCACCTAAACCTAAGCCCACGGACTCAGGCCTTCTTTTCACGATTGAAAATGCGGCCGCCGCAGTCAGTATTCATTTGATCCGCCGTTAAAAACGAACTTATGCATGTGAAATTGTATGTGATAGGCAATTTTCTGGACAGTATGTCCTGCTGAAAAGAAGTAAAAAAATGGCAGCATATTCACGGAGTGAATGATGGAGAGTGGGGCGAAGCATTCATCCGTCCATGCGTCCGTCTGTGTGACCGTCCATGCGTCTGTTCGTGCGCCCATCCCTGCGTTCGTTCATGCATCCGCCCCTGGGTCCGTTCATGCGTCCATCCATGCATCTGTCTGTGTGTCCGTTCGTCCATCTATTCAACACTCCAAGTCCCACCATCTCGCATCTTCTTACCATATATTCCCCATATAGAAGCACCGCCATTCAGTGGACATTCCAAGGACTAAACGAGAGGTGACACACGCACACTTTCTTACGGCTTGCGCTTCGGGTCTACTTCCCACCTTCAACCACCTTGAGTTCATGGTATACTAGTTCACTGTATTCATGGCACTGCGGCCCAATGCTCGCTAAACCTTTCTAAAACCAAAGAGGTTACGCCCAGCGAGTATAACGTAGCAACCTTTTCCTGTCAGATAGTGCTCAATGTACATGCCAGTGGCTGCTAATGTGAAATGAGAGACAGGAGAATTCAGCTTTTAATTTCTTACGGCTTGCGCTTCGTATCTGCTTCCCCCCTTTAACCATCTCGAATTCATTCATGGTATATACTAGGTCATTGTATTCATGGCCCTGCGGCTCAACGCTCGCTAAACCTTTCTAAAACTAAGGAGGTCACACCCAGCGAGTATAATGTAGCAACTTTTTCTTGTCCGATAGTGCTCAGTGTACAGCCAATGGCTGCTAATGGGGATCGCAGCGTGCGCGTTGACTAAAAGCTGAATGCTCCTGTCTCTCATTTCCCATTAGCAGTCATTGGCATGTACATTGAGCACTATTGTTTATTGTTAAACAACGCACATAAGAAATCTTTCACCGGCACGACTTTGGAGGTCAAATGTTATACCTTTTTCGGGTATGGGCCACTGGTGGTTACGTACGACGAGGGACGCACAAGCCACGCCATAAGGAGCTTCGCCCCTAAAGTTCGGCAGATCCGACGTATCTGAGAATCGACGTTACGCAAAGCATGCGGAGGAAAGGTATAGCGTGTTGCATTTTTTCAAATTAAGCGACACGTCATGAAGAGACGATAAATATATGTACAAATGTTGCACGCACAGACATATGTTAAAGAGTGTCAGATGTTTATATAACTTGTTGCTTGCACTTGTGCAACGATGCCAACTGGAACACACGCATTAGCAACACCGGAAGCTGATATGAAGTGCTGATGCTCGCGAGGATGCTGGCCCTGGACACTGCTCCATGAATCAACCTCAGCGCATGGCAACTAATCACAATTGAGGTTTAACCAACGTGATGACTCTGTCAAAGGAGCAAATATGGAAAGTTTATAAAATTGGGTAGGCAAAACTGCAATCACTAACGACGTTTCAAGAAGATTAGCGTCTGTTCGAAAAGTAGTTCCGAGATCTGGCGTAGCTCGGAGGTACAATGCTTCATTGCCTCACAGATTGCTTGGGTTCGAATCCAGCTGGGATCCCAATATTTATTCTTTGCATTCGTCGGGTCAACGCTACTGATGTCGGGTATTTCTTAATGCTCGCGCGTTTAAATCGCCCATGTGTGTTCTCGTCGTTCCTGGGTAGATGCGAAGTGTCAATCACCTGTGGCAGATACCCGCATACCAGTGGCACATACACACCCGTGGGTATGCGCCACTGTCTGGCGGAAGTGCTTGACGACTATACGTGACGGGACTGTGACATTATTCGTGTCCTGACCAGCGCTTCATATTAGTCAAACCATTTTACTCTCCCATGCTAATTTTGGTTCACGCCAAGTTAAGGGGGTGACCACGAGAGCACCCAAACATAAGCGGCTAAATAGATAGATAGATAGATAGATAGATAGATAGATAGATAGATAGATAGATAGATAGATAGATAGATAGATAGATAGATAGATAGATAGATAGACAGATAGATAGATAGATAGATAGATAGATAGATAAATAGATAGATAGATAGATAGATAGATAGATAGATAGATAGATAGATAGATAGATAGATAGATAGATAGATAGATAGATAGATAGATAGATAGGCTCAAGGTCACCGAAATTCGCTAGGAAGTGTTTCGCATTGATTAGTCTCTGTAGAATTACCCGGTATTTTACAGTGAACTTCTTGTAGCTCGCTTTAGGAAGGAAGGAAGAGCTAGAAAGTGTGGCACATACCCACGCAGGGGGATTGGTCAAGTTTGTGTGGTGTCACCAAACAGGAAATGAGTAAACCCCGCCACCGGGTAAAACAGGCGAGTGTGTGTGTAACAAAAACTAACAGGAGAAAAAGAAAGACGGAGTTATTCAATGGTAATATAAAATAGAGAAAAGAGAAAGGAAAAGGAAGCGATAGAAGGGAAGTGAACAAGAGAAACAGAGATAAATAAAGGGACTGAAAACAAAAAGATAGAGCGAGAAAAACAAACGGATAGAGAGAAAGTGTTGAAAAAGTTACTAAAAATAAGAAAGAAGGGAAGAAAGAAACAAACAAAAATCGAGTGTAAAAAGAAAGTAAAAAAGAAAAAAAAAACATCAGGCGGAGAAACAAAGAAGGGGAAAAGAGATAAACATTTATATAAAGAGCGAGAAAGCGAAAGAAATGTATATAAATTAACATAGAAAAAAGTAGAAAGAAACAGAACGAAAGTACACAAAAAGGTTCGAGAAATAGATAGAAAGAGAAAAAATACACAGAAACAAGGAATGTTATCCAGCTGAATTTCACCTAGAAAATTATTTTCAGTCCTGCTCACTGCCGCCGTGACGTCCTTCGTTTTGGTCGAGCGAGCACGCGTACCGGAGGCTGTGAATCAATTGCCATCGTCGTCTCCCATTAAAAGACGAGAGTGTTGGCTGCAAGTTGCATGTTTTCTGAAATTTTATAGCTATGCGCCAAGACGATCTGAGTATGATTTTATAAATGACCCAGACAGCTTTTTTCTTGCCCATTGGCCACGCTTTCGAACACCTCAAATTGTTTTTGTCCAGAAACAACTAGATAGGTTAAATGTAAAAATTCGAGATGTGATTGCTGCGCAGGATACAAATCACATTCTTAAGATTGAATTCGATGACATTTTTCCCTCTAAGGCTAAATTGCAATCCTATAGGGTATTAAATAGCCGACTGCAGGATTATCTTGCACACGCGGAAACGAATAACATTATTGCCACAGATGCTTCAGTATTGGATGAAAAGACAGGTGTAGGTATATACTCACATTCGCTTGACTGGTCTTTTTCATTAAGATTACCGGATTTCACCCCAGTTTTTGAAGCTGAGCTGTTGGCAATAGTTCTAGCGCTGCGAAAGCTACCTTTGAATGCCGCTAATGCGATCATAATAACGGATTCCCTGTCAGTATGTACGTTGATTACGGCGTCAACAAAATCGATGGCCTTAAAGACGCTCCTTATGCTAGTTCCTCCTCAGCTGCAGCTACTGAAATTAGTATGGGTACCCGGTTGTTACATTGCAGGTTCTTAGTTAATGGGTGTCCGAGCCGTCGCCCCAGACTCCCACGAAAAGACGAGGCCGTTTGTACGCCACACTTTATACACACAAAAAACGAACACACATAACATGGACAGGCTATTTAAAGAATCCTTCACTATCTCTGTGAACTATCAAAGTCCTAAGCTAGCCGTCCCTCCTTTTAGCATGGACACAAGACATGAGGTCGGTCTCACCGAGGTTCGTTGCTACGTCTTGAGCTGGCTCGCGTTGTCCGCACGGTCAACCAGGCGACTAGTTGATGGGTAGGCTCCGCCACCGCAGCCGCGTCGCGGCTGGACACATCCGCTGGAGCTCGTGCCCGTAGCCCGACAGCTCCGCGTTGCTCGCACGATAGACGAGGTGGACCAGTTGGCACGGTAGACCAGGCACTACCACCGGCCGCGTCCCGGCCGGACACCTCTGCTGGAACTCGTGCCCGTAGCCCGACAGCTCCGCATGTCCTCAAGCACAGGATGCTTTGAAGCCGCAGCACGTCAGCGACGCACGGCCGTGGCAGGTAGAACGTGGCAGGTAGGCCGGGCTCGACTGTTACTAGGCTCGGGTCCGGAACCCAACGGCCGAGTCGAGAGCCCCGTCTTCCTCGTTCCTTCTCGTACCTTCGCCGCCACGCTACTCAGCGCTCGTGCTACCTTCGTCGTTGTCTGCTTCAAGCGCGCACTTTGTATGGCGCGCACTTTGAATGGCGCGCACTTTGAAGCTTCGCGCACGACACATATCACAAAAGCCCCCCCTTAAATGAGTTTTTTTTTTCTTTTTTTTAAAAAAAAAAACTGCTGACACGTGCGCGGTCTGTAAGCCGCTTCACTGTATATGTCCTCTGTATAGTTCACATGTCGAGGTCCAATATTTACTAAATACACAAGAACACCGTTAAATACACTGACATACTTCGAGTGTCCAACACCCAATATCACAGTGCATGAAGTCCGAACTCTTGGCTCACAATCTACTCATGAAGTCCGCACCGGTATTCTCCGACCCTTTTATATGCTGAATGCTAAATGAGTATTCTTGCAATGCCAGGCTCCACCTCAGGACCCTACTGTTCAAGTGTTTGGCTCGGGCTAAGTACTGTAGAGGTTGGTGATCTGTTTGTACAACAAACTGGTTCCCATACAAAAAAATGTGAAACCTCTGTACCGCCCATACCAATGCCAAACACTCCCTCTCTACGGTAGAGTAATTCTTTTCCCGGGGCAGCAACTGGCGGCTTGCATAAGATACAGGGTGTAACAATCCGTCATGTTCCTGCATTAATATCGCTCCGATGCAGGTGTCAGACGCGTCCGACCGAAGTACAAACCTTCGCTCCGGATCAGGAGCCTTTACAATTGGTCCAGAAGCAAGGGCTTGCTTAAGTGTTTCGAATGCCGCCTCTCTTTCAGGATTCCAACAAATCTTATTTCTCTCCTTTTTCCTAGTTAGTTCGGTGAGAGGCTGAGCTTTCTCCGCATAATGGGGAATCATATCGCGGTAATATCCAGCCAATCCAAGAAACGATCGAAGCTGCTTCTTTGTTTGAGGTTTTTGTGCATTGGCAATCTTCTCGACAGTACTATCCACTGCTCGGATGGTCCCTCCTCCTAAACGATGGCCTAAAAATACGACGGAAGTCATAGCGATTTCGCACTTCTGGGGTTTGATAGTCAATCCTGCTTCTCTCACTCTGTGCAGGAATTGCTGCAATGTGTCTAAATGCTCTTTCCATGTCATAGTAGCGATGAGAACATCGTCTATATAATGCGCTACGTTCGGGAGGCCTTGGAGAAGTGTTCTCATCAAACGCGTGAACACTGCAGACGCAGTTTTGATTCCAAATGGCATGTAGATAAAGTGGTAATGTCCGGTCTGAGTTGAAAATGCGGTTACCGATCTCGACTCCGGTTCCAGTGGAACTTGCCAGTATCCTTTGGTAAGATCGAATTTCGAGAAAAACCTCTTGGTCCCAACCTCTGCGAACATCATATCCGTCCGTGGTATGGGTTCAGCATCTGATATCAACACCTCGTTGATGCGACGAAAGTCTATGCATGTCCGATAAGTTTGATCTGGCTTCTTAATTAGCACCAAGGGGGAATTGTATGGCGAATTGGATCGCTCAATCACCCCGAGCTTGAACATATCTCGAACTTCCTTTTCAACCACTTCTTTCATCGCCAGTGGTAGTGGGTACTGCGGAGTGCAAATCGGATCCGGTGTTGTCAGTCGAAGCGGGCATTCCAGCAAATTGGTCTTTCCTGGCATTTCGGAAAACACATCTTGGTATTTGGTCAGAATCCGATGGAGCTCAGCAGCTTCCTCTTCAGCCAGCCCTTCACCTATATTAATTGTCTCCACCCCAGTCCTTTGGTCAATGGTGTAAACTGGTATAGGTGAATCTGCCTCCTCTTCTTCCATCACTACGAATGACGCTGTTTGTGTAAACCTCTCCGGTTCGCGATCCTCGTAACGCTTTAACATGTTGATGTGGAACAACTTGGTGTCACGTCCCAAGTCCAACCAGTAGTCATGACTGCCCTTTTTCCCTGTGACCTTAAAAGGTCCTTTCCATTGCATGAGTAATTTATTTTCCGTAGTAGGGAGTAGAATAAGGGCCCGGTCGCCTACTTCAAGCTGACGTTTCGTGCTTCGCCGATCATAGTATTGCTTCTGTGATTTTCTTGCTCGTGTCAAGTTCTCATGAGCCAACTGCAGTGTTTTTTCAAGACGATCTCGCAGATCCAATACATATCCGTAAGTTGTCTTCGCCTCGTCGCCGATGTGTTCTCCAATCCATAATTCTTTTAACAAACTAAGTGGTCCTCTGACGTCACGCCCGTAAATAAGTTCGAAGGGAGAAAATCCCGTGCTGGTCTGAGGCACTTCACGATAGGCAAAAAGGAGTGGGGCAAGCAACCGATCCCAGGATTTTGGTTCCTCCTGGCAGAGCTTCCGCAACATCTGTTTTAACGTACCGTTAAATCGTTCCACCAACCCGTTACACATAGGATGATAAGGTGTAGAACTGAGGTGCTTAATGGCCAGTAACTCGTTGACTTCTTTCATCAGTTCGGAAGTAAAACAAGATGCTTGATCACATAGAATTTCACGCGGGAATCCTACGCGTGAGAACATCTCCACCAGGCCCTCTGTTACTGTCGCCGAATCGATTGCTGGCAGGGCCACCGCGTCCGGGTAGCGCGTGGCGAAGTCCACCATGGTCAATATGTAGCGGTTTCCGTTTCTCGACACAGGTTTTAAAGGACCGATAATATCGATTGCCACTCGCTCGAAAGGGGTGTCGATCAACGGCATTACGCCCAGAGGCGCCTTGCCTACTTTACCCTTTGGATATGCTCTTTGGCAAGTGTCACAGGATCGCACGTATCTCTTTACTTCTTCCTGAACTCCTGGCCAATAGAATGATCCTAGTACTCGGTCAATTGTCCTCTTGATGCCTTGATGGCCCGCCATCAGACTTTCATGAGCTAGCTGCAGTACTTGGCTCCGCAGTTTGCGAGGAACAACTACCTGCTGTACTATCTTGCCGGAGGATAACCGATAATGGCGATATAAAACTCCCTTTTGCATAACAAACGAATATTCTGTCGATCCTCTCCCAAAAAACACCTGCCCAACTTTGTTCCTACAGAGATCTAGGCTCTTGTCCTCCGCCTGCTCAATCTTGAGGATTCGTTGGTTGATATTCAAAGCGGTTGCTTTCACCGAATCCAACGAAGTACTTGAATTCTTGACTACGCTGATCATTGGTTTCTCGTAGCGATCTGCTTTCATCACCCCTAATCTCTCCTTGACGCTTTTAGACTTCGTCTTCCTTTCCGACAGTCCCTCGCTCCACCTGCTATCTGGATCATTGGGATCACGGGATCCTGGCACGTTTCCCACGATGACGTCATACAATGGGGAAGTCATGCATTTAACGATCACCGTGCCAGAAAAATAGGGCGAAAATATCTCCACTTTTGCTTCGGGAACTTTTATTCTGCTCCCATCGGCTAAAAATACTGTCGTCATAGCTCCTGTCAGCACTTCGTCGGGCACGAGGGAACGTCGCACAACCGTCGTGTTACTTCCTGTATCCCGAAGAACCGAGACAGGCTTACCAAATAGGAGACCCTGGAGAACTGGCATCTGATATTTCGTTGCCATTTGTCGCGTGTTTACTGCCCCCGACACATTATTCTCGGGCCCGCCGCCGGATGCGTTATCATTGTCTTTAGAGTTCTCTTCGGACAATATACATGAAGCCTTTTTATACGTGGCGGGTTTCTTGGTGCAAACTTGGGTATCGTGTCCTGCCCTACGACAATGCCCACAGTAAGGTTGCTTCGTCCGAGCGCGACAATCTGAGGCTTTATGGCCGATTTTGTTGCAAACAAAACATTGCACTGAAGTTTTTGAGGTCGTGCTCCCACTTTTCACAGCCATGCCGTTTTCAGCCTTTTCTCGGAAAACAAGCAGGTTAGACTGTCGCTGTGCCTCTAAAAACTGATCTGCCGCTTCAGCCATTTCTTCAAGTTTACGGCAATTCTTTTCACGCAAAAAGAGCGCCACTCGATCATGACACTTACTGATGAACTGTTCAGCTACAATCAGGTCACGAACTGACGCGTATTCTTTGTCTACTTTCGACATTTCCACCCATCGGTCGAAAAAACTCATTAATCGTGCAGCGTACTGCCGGCCGGTTTCTCCCTCTTGAGGCTTACTGTGCCGGAACTTCTCACGGTACCCTTCCGCTGTGAAGCGAAATCGCTGAAATAGAGCCAGTTTCACTTTCTCGTAATCAAGTGCATCTTCAGGGGATAGGCGACCAAACACTTTTAGCGCTTCTCCGCTTAGGCACAAACTCAGAGCCGTGGCCCACTTGTCTCTAGGCCACTCTTGCCCTGTCGCCACATTCTCAAACCTTTTTAAGTACGCATCTAGGTCATCCCGGTTTTCATCAAATCCTGGTATAAAATTATGAGGATTGACGTTGGAAGACACCCTTGATGATCGACCTATGTCTGCCCCGACAGGCTCTCTGGCGGTTTCAGTCTGAGTCAGTTGAAGGCGCAATTGGATCGTCCTTTGGGCCTGCTCCTCTACTTGTAATTGCAACTGCATTTGTTCCTTCTTCGCCTCTCTTTCTGCCGCCCTTTCCTCACGAGCTCGAGCTTCTCGCTCATCAATCCAAGTTTTCAATTCGGCACCTTCCAAACCCATGCGCATGGCCAACGCCATTAAATCTGTCGAGCTCATCTTTTCCTCACTAATCGTCAGCCTCACTCAAGCGATACAAATGGCCTCGTCCTGTCGCAGCGGACGCCAGTGTTACATTGCAGGTTCTTAGTTAATGGGTGTCCGAGCCGTCGCCCCAGACTCCCACGAAAAGACGAGGCCGTTTGTACGCCACACTTTATACACACAAAAAACGAACACACATAACATGGACAGGCTATTTAAAGAATCCTTCACTATCTCTGTGAACTATCAAAGTCCTAAGCTAGCCGTCCCTCCTTTTAGCATGGACACAAGACATGAGGTCGGTCTCACCGAGGTTCGTTGCTACGTCTTGAGCTGGCTCGCGTTGTCCGCACGGTCAACCAGGCGACTAGTTGATGGGTAGGCTCCGCCACCGCAGCCGCGTCGCGGCTGGACACATCCGCTGGAGCTCGTGCCCGTAGCCCGACAGCTCCGCGTTGCTCGCACGATAGACGAGGTGGACCAGTTGGCACGGTAGACCAGGCACTACCACCGGCCGCGTCCCGGCCGGACACCTCTGCTGGAACTCGTGCCCGTAGCCCGACAGCTCCGCATGTCCTCAAGCACAGGATGCTTTGAAGCCGCAGCACGTCAGCGACGCACGGCCGTGGCAGGTAGAACGTGGCAGGTAGGCCGGGCTCGACTGTTACTAGGCTCGGGTCCGGAACCCAACGGCCGAGTCGAGAGCCCCGTCTTCCTCGTTCCTTCTCGTACCTTCGCCGCCACGCTACTCAGCGCTCGTGCTACCTTCGTCGTTGTCTGCTTCAAGCGCGCACTTTGTATGGCGCGCACTTTGAATGGCGCGCACTTTGAAGCTTCGCGCACGACACATATCACACCGGTCATTGCGGCTTAGAAGTAAATGAAATCGCCGACTCTCTAGCACGAGCAGCATTGGAAGGGCCAGTACTATCAGTCCTTCCCGAAGTGGCCACTATAACGGCGACAAGATACAGAAAGCTTGCGCTCAGTGCAGACGCTATGGAAGCAATATTGTCAACAGCAGAATTTACTCACTTAAGATTTCCATGGAAAAGTCACTGGTGTCCTACAAAACAGTTGGAAACCATAATAACCAGATTTCGATGTCGTGTCCCCCCGTTAAATTTCTATTCACATAGGGCTGGTCTGGCAATATCACCACTATGCAACTTTTGTTCAGAATTGGAAAAAATAGAGCACTATTTTTTATTATGTCGCCGATACAAATTGCTTAGAAAAACATTCTTAGCCCTCCCATTCGCTAGCCTACGGTTGAACTTATCTGCAGAAAACATACTTTCCTTCGGTGCTTACGATCTGGGCTTCAGCCACGAGAACGTTTTCTACGCAGTTTGCAAGTACCTGAATGAAAGTAAAAGAATTAAGCTTTTAATTGCGTGATTATTAATCATGCAAAAAAATAATAATAATTCCAACGAACACAAGAGCATTGTTTAACTATCCTGATTCTTATTCAAGGTAATGAATAGTTGTCTTATCTGCACGAGTGACAAGCAACTATTGCATTCCATTCATTCTGACTAGGGTGTCTTTATTTTTTTTCATTGTTTTTTCTGGTGGGTGGTTTCGATATTAAAAAAAAAACTTACCTAATTAAGTCATCGATTCTTGGCCAATCCCCCTGAGTGGGTACGAGCCATGTCTGTGGATTCATCATCATCATCATCATCATCATCAAGTTACATGCTTAACATATTTATTCCGCTTTTCCGTAAAACAAAAAGACGCTGGTTGAAGGGATGTATCACGCTTGCAGCCACTTGGAAATTTACCTGTGAGTGATTTCTTCCACTCTAATGTCAGATTGTACGCTATCGAACGTGCGGTTGATCTAAGAAGCTAAATTTGATGAGCCAACAAAGCGACAATAATATAAGGAAAACCTAATTCATTCTTCATTTATTTACACTCACACGCACGCAAGCACACGCAGAAATACAACAAAAACATGTAGAAAAACTGGTTCTATTCATTTGCCAAGTGTCTGCCGTTTTATCTGTACTCTTTTGAGCATCTGTCTTTATAGACACGATATCGAGGAGAGTGTGTGCTGCGGCCGGAAGTATGTCATTCAACACCATATCAGGGTGATGATCAATGCAAGAGGAAAACAAAATATCTCGTTTCACAAAAATGCCTTGTGAGCGACACAAGAAGCGACCGATTTCCTTTTTTTTTTTGCTTTGGCACTTTCTGCAGAGGTGTGCAGTCGCTCACATAACCTAGGGCCTAAAAAAATGTATGTACTGTTTCTAAATAAACAGCCTAGCCCCCATGGGCGCTTGTACCCTACGGCTGGTTCTTGGATTAATATATTTGGCAGTCGTTTTTAATTATTACAGCTTCAAGTAGAGCTCACACACTTGACAATTACTTAAGAAAGCGCTTCACCGTAAGTGTCTCCATGCATCTCAATTCTAAAGAAACATATTAGGCTAAGGTGCTAGCAAGAGTGGTGCACAATTATAATACCGGAATAAAGTGATTGTAACACCGGAAATAAAATATATACAAAAAACCGAAGCACTAAATAAAGCAACCAAATTTCTTCCTTTTTTTCTCAGCCAGGTAAACAGAAGTAACAAAAAAGTCAACTGCGCTTATCGCCTATAGCAAAATTTTTACCGACCCTCAAGGGAAAACGCCTGTTCTGAAAACGTACTGCCACGCGGTTTTAATATTGTAATGCTAAGGCTTACAATAACAAGTCAAAAGCACACGGTACACCTTCCTTCTATAAAATAAATATGTAAGACGAACGCACGTAACTTCGGGTCACAATAAAAAACGGTTGTCGAATTCGGCCTTAAGAACGACCTGCTCTCATTTCCTTCTTCGGTTGTCCTTAGAAATTAAACGACAACACTCGCAAATTTGGTCCCTCTGCCGTGCAAATTCACCAGCATCGCCCCGCCGTACGGATTAGAAGCCGTACAATATCCAGTGCACAAAGCGCATCACATATTCACCCTGCAGTTATTCACGAACACTTAAATACACAGGTTTCTCGAGTCGCCAACAATCATATTAACACGCCACGAAAACGTTCGTCAGGCTTCGCAATGCATGTCTGTGCAGGGAAACACACCGGTCTAAAAAGTGCGACGTCAGAGCCCACTCGAGAAACGGTTAACAGGACTGAGAAAGAGAGAGAGAGAATAAAATGAGGGAAAGGCAGGGAGGTTAACCAGAAAATGGAGCATCCGGTTTGCTACCCTGCAATAGGGGAAGGGGGAATGGGGAAGAAAGATTGGAAAGAAAACGAAGAGGGAAATAGACGCGCGCGAAAAAAAAGGGGGGGGGGAGCTGGGGTGCTACAGTCTGTACAATAGGCCGCTGCCACGCAAAAAGTTCAGTAAGGCCTTCACTGATTTTCTGTGAGCACACAAATCATGTCGTCTTTCCAGCACTGATTGTTCAGACAAAGGTCTGTCGTCAAGGCGAGCTAACGCAGCAGCTAGTTGCCGTCTTTGCGCGCTGTAACGAGGGCAGTGACAGAGAACGTGCTCTATAGTTTCATCGCTGCCGCAATAACCGCAAGCAGCACTTCCATGCCGATTCGGAAGGCGAAAGCTTTGGTCAAAGCCAATGAGACCATACGTTATATCAATCGATGGCCAAGTCATACCATATGTCAGGACGCACAGATTTCTATGCGTATTCATTGATAGAGACCTCTGCTGGGGCCCACATGTGGCCCACTTGAAGAAGAGGCTGACAGAAATGGCTAACTTATTCAAGTATCTCGGAAGAAAAACCTCGGGGACTTCAGTACATGCAATGATGCAATTGTGCAAGACGCTTTTTCTTGGCTATTTGCGCTACAGTTTGCCTGTGTTGACCAACACCTGTAGAACCAACATTCGGACTCTCGAAAGTATCCAGGCTATGGCTCTCCGAGTTTGTCTGGGACTACCGCGATGTTCATCAACAGCAGAGACAATCGAGATCGCTAATGACTACCCGCTAAAGACGCATATCATGATGGAAGTGCTCAGAGCACACGTGAGGCATCTTACTCGTGCCCCTGCCCATCATCAAGCTTCACTGCCAGAAGCCCGACCTCGTGCCTTATTTTGCCAGTCAGTCTTGTCATATCGCACACGCATTCCTACGGGATATACAACTCCATCGAGGATTTCAACTCCCCCATGGAGTATGTATGACCTATGCACATGTTGAACTCACGGTTCCAGGCATAGGGTCAAAAGCCCGGCTCTCGTCTCCAGCGCTAAAGCAGCTTTCTCTTCTCTTGTTATATGAGAAATACAGTGAGCATACTCATCTATATACTGAGGCTTCAACTAAAGTGGATGGGTCTGCAGGGTCGGTGATCTTTCCTGCAACAGCGACAACGGTGAAGTTTCGTTTATCCCACCAGACATCATCGACAGCTGCGGAACTTGCTGCTCTACGTAGCGCAATTCAAGTCATTAAACACCAAGAAGCCAAGAAATAAAGCGTGTTCACGGACTCTAAGGCAGCACTACAGTGTTTGATATTCGCCTTACGCCGGGGACCTCATGAACAACTAGTTCTGGAAATTAGAGAGCTGCTTCACCACCTCTTCGAGAAAGGACACAGAATCACGTTTCAGTGGCTTCCAATTCACTGTGGCATATTGGGCAACGAACATGCCGATGCAGCTGCCCGATCAGCACACGAAGATGGTGAAGAAAAATCTATACCATATTCAAGAACTGATGCTGCAATGACCATCCGAAAAATCGCTAATGCAGAATTAAAATCCCTGTGGAACACCGAGTGCTTACGGCACATGCGACTGCGTAGACTGGACACGTCTCGTCGACTCCGGCCTCCGTCTGGACTCTCTCGACTCGAGACAACAGTGCTTTGCCGACTATGGCTTGGTGTCGCCTTCACCAAAACAGGACTGAAATTATTTAGGTGGCATTGTCCTGCCGCTCTCTTCCTTAATCGTCAACAGCTGACATACCTGCCCGTTTCTTTTTTTTTAAATGCGAAGCATTTCTTTGCGAACTTCGGCGACTTTGAGCGTATCTATCTATCTATCTATCTATCTATCTATCTATCTATCTATCTATCTATCTATCTATCTATCTATCTATCAATCTATATATCTATCTATCTATCTATCTATCTATCTATCTATCTATCTATCTATCTATCTATCTATCCACCCACGACTTTTAGCTCTCCTGGCCGTTTCGATATGGTATCGATACCAAACTTGGTATGGCATAACATGACTGTATGAAGAACATATCTGACTACTCATAACATGAAAGTCATGACATGCATGTCATGAACGTCATGCTTTACATTTCATGGTCCTGCAGCTCTTGCTATGGTTTCGTTCATATTGCATGTTGCAAAACTTGTATGGTAAGACATCATTGCATGGTGAACACAAGCGACAGACCCTAGCATAAAAATTATGACATGCGTGTCATGAAACAACATGACTACAAGCCACCCTCATGATGCGCTCGCGGCCATTTCGCTAGCTTCACATATGCGAAATTTGGTATTACGTGACACAAATGGATGACGAAGGTATGTGACTGGTGCAAACACTATAATCATGAGATGCGTGTCTTGTGAGAACATGACTACATGCCACAGTCAAGGCGCCAATACTTTTCAACGTGACGCGGTGCTCGTGCTCGCCGGCGCTCATTTCGTCGCGTCACGCCGGCATTGCCACGCTAGGCGCTGGTCCTGCCATATACTCGCGGGCACGCGCCGTGCTGCGTTGCTTTGACGCATGCGCGTTTCAACGCGTCTGGCGTCCCTCCGTCACAAAAAGAAGGAGAGGCAGTGTTGTCTGGGTAACGCATCGGCGCGAAATGCAGCATGTCGCATTTCCCACCGGGTGCCGTCAAGACGCGCCGACGGACGCTGGTCGCGTCTGGCGATAGACTACAGGGTGCTCACGTTCTGCTAACGTAGCGTCGCTGTGCCCAGCGTGCGCACGCGTCAACGCTACATTGGAGTATATTGGGCCCTTCATGATGCGCTCGCAGCCGTTTTGCAAGTTCAACATATACGAAATATGGTGTTAAATGGCGTCAATAGAAGGCGATAGTACATGCCTTGTGCAAACATAATAATCCTGACAAGCGTGTCATGCAAGAACATGACAACATACCGCGCTCATAGCGTGCTCGCAGTCATTTTGCTAGCTCTACATATACTAAATTTAGTGTCACGTGACGTGAATAGATGACGAACGTAAACGACACATCCAAACATGATAATAATGTCACAGAAGTCATCTACGGCGCCATTTACCTCCACCTCGTAACTTTAGGCTGACTCTAAAGATGCATATCAAACTTTCTGATTCGTGCTTCGCATATCATCGATTCCCACTGTACGTAGAATCTGCCAATTTTTCTTTAGTTTTGCTACAGCCAGATGTATTGACAAGGTACACAAAATTGGAAGATTTCGCTGATCATCTTCCTGTTTCCCTCGAGTTACATTTACTTCTAAAGCCTATATCAACCATATAAACATATAAATGACTGTGCTCAAAAACGAAAAAAAAAACGGAATCAGCAACGCAAGCATTTCGCAAAAATATATGACAGTAACAAATTTCAAACAATAGGCCAAGGAAGATGTGTCCTCTCCACGGAAGGAACCGCCTTATTCAAAAGGGTTCCTTCACTTGGCGCCATAAATACTTCGCCGACCCCCCCCCCCCTCCAACGGGGGGCCGAAAACAGCGTCCTTGTTCTGTTTTTACCCAAACGAGTTCTCTACATTTTGACGCCAGATTATCAATGGCAGATCCACCTTCCGGCAAAAATGTTCGCTGCACATGAGTGATAGCTGGCATCATTTCCCTGAGAAACGCTACGTCAATTTAATTGAGCGGCACCGCAGGGTTCAACACTGTCGAATGACGGCTTGAATTGCAGTCGAGGTGTGTTGCAGAATAACGGTTTAACGAGAGTGACTTCCGGTGAGAGAGGTGAAATCGTGACCCTCGGAGCTGTTGTTCTCGAGCGTGCTGATAGCGCCAGTGCCAAACACACCTTAATTTACCTTCGGTGTCGCCGGCATAAAGTGACCCCTTGTACAGCCCACATTTTGGTAGGTGAGACAGCAAAATGTTACTCAGAACGGGGATAAAAGACACAGCTGCTCGCTAACTCTAGCTCAAAAAAAAAATACGCCATATCCACGAAGTGAATGATGACCAAGGAGCTTGCTCCGGAGGTTAAATCTGGTAAACCGTGAAGTTGAGTTGAATAAACTTAGTTTGCCCAACGGTTGTTGCTGTGCCTGGGGCTAGACTGACCGTGAAGCATTTGTACATCCACTAGAGCGTCATACAAAGACGTGTCCTATCAAGGGCAGCAAATGTTTAAGTCATTAAACTGCAACAATTATTAAAATTATAAATATTTATTACTAATATTTTATTAAGAAGCTTCACTGCAGCGCCTCCTCCCACTCGTGTTAAGTCAGTGTATAACGAAATTTACCGCCCCCACTTCTTTGGTGACAAGGGGGGGGGGGGTCAACCTCCCCCCCCAACTTCCAAAACACGCGAATTTGGAGGAGACGACGCTGCAGCCGCCTTGCGGGCCTTCCGCTCCACCACCTTGGGTTCTCCATGTTCATAGTGCGTAGCAGTATTGAAGCGCAATGAGTGATGTCCGGCGAAAGAGAGAGGGAGGGCACGAGCGAGTGTTAAATATAGCAGTGATCCCACCAATTAGAGCACGCACCGAGAGTCGAGCGAGCGTCGCCTGAATGGCGGAGCGCCATCTAGGGAGTGCGCTTAAAACGAAGAGCCCAGCTGCTCCCATAGTGGGAGCAATGAGCACTAGTGTACACATCAGCGCAATGACGACAGACAACTTCCCAGCAGAAGGATCCAGCTCGTTAATGTATAAAAAAATTGGCAGCATATCCATGGAGTGAATGATGGAGAGTGGGGCGAAGCATTCGTCCGTTCATTCATTGTTGCTTCCGTTCGTTCATGCATCCGTCTGTGTGACCGTCCATGCGTTCATGTGCCCGTCCGTGCGTGTGTCTGTTCGTGCGTCCGTCCCGGCGTTCGTCCATGCATCCGCCCTTGCGTCCGTTCATGCGTCCATCCATGCATCTGTCTGTGTGTCCATTCGTCCATATATTCAATATTCCAAGTACCACCATCTCGCATCTTTACATCATATATTCCCCTTATAGAAGCACCGCCATCCAGCGGACATTCCAAGGACTAAACGAGAGGTGGCACACGCACACTTTCTTACGGCTTGCGCTTCGGGTCTACTTCCTACCTTTAACCACCTCGAGTTCATGGTATATACTAGTTCATTGTATGCATGGCACTGCGGCCCAACGCTCCCTAAACCTTCCTAAAACTAAGGAGGTTACACCCAGCGAGTATAACGTAGCAACCCTTCTTGTCAGATAGTGCTCAATGTACATGCCAATGGCTACTAAGTGGGATCGCAGCGTGCGCGTTAACTAAAAGTCGAATGCTCCTGTCTCTCATTCCCCATTAGCAGCCATTGGCATGTACATTGAGCACTACTTTTTATTGTTCAACAACGCACAGAAGAAATCTCTCACTGGGACCACCTTGGAAGTCAAAATGTTATACTTGTTACACACTACAACAGCTACGAGAGACGAACGGGTGCCGCTATAAAAAGCTTCGCCCCTAAAACGTATTTATATGTGCAACTAGATTAGTGTATGATTCCGCTGCAAGGTAGCGAATAGAATGTCATCTAATATGTGGCTCATTAGCGTGGGTTGATGATGAAGCGCCACCTGCCACTCATACTTGATAAAACAAAACCTCCTTAGCACTGTATCTGCGTGCTAAAGAACAACAGACTTGCGTGTCGCACTCTTGTCGTACCGCTAAATAGGCGCCATTATGCTAAAGGTTGTTTCCCTTTGAGACTGTACATTTCTTCAGATGCAACATACTGTTTTTACCTTCGCTTTCTTGTTTTTTTAATATAATGATTGCTGAGAAACTGTCCGTGTTAAGCCCTACAGGTCATAGTGCATCTGGCCACCAATGATACTGTTGGCTGCGGTTTAATGTTCGAGCCAGAATTACGCTGATATAAGATGAACTATAGGATCTATGCATGCGTTAGCAGTCACTTTAGCGCCAAAGCGGCCACGGCAGTAGATTTAGCGAGATATGGAAGCTGACCACGCAAGTGGAGGCAGGCCACTGGACAGTGCTTTGGTGCTTGCTTAAGGTGTTTTCTTTCCCATTTGTGTTTGAAATACAGAAAATTGTTAGATGCTGGGAAAAAACAGCAGTGTTGCGGCATGTGCTTTTTTTGCAAGACTTCGTGCATCCTCAAGTGAATGAGGCCACATAAAAATCTTGGCAAAAACAAGAACGAAGGCAACGAGCCCATTGAGCGAAACTGCACGTTGTGGCGCAGATTGCTTCGCTCAGAAAACGATCAAAGCGATCAAACGCCCGGGCTAATGCTGCAGCAAACATGGTGGTAGCTCGAAGCAGATGATAGCAACGATCGCACTGTCACGGCCACTGCAGGGGTGCTGTCGCTGAGCGATGCCTTATGCTGTGCTATTTTTATCGCCCAACACTCGCGGCTGACTGATCGCGTCGATAATGCGGACGGACCGTCGCTCTGACCTTTGGCGAAGCACGCAATGCACAAAAAGCGTTGGCATCAGAAAACGAGTCTTTGCGCAATTGCTGCCCTGCACGAGTGGCTGAAAACATGCTTCCAAATGGCGCTTGTACCCGCTAGAGACGTTTTCATAAGTTAAGTCTGCACGAAGCTTATTGCTGAAAACGAAACTACGCGTTTTGCTTAGGCCTAAATTTCAATGTTTCAATCTGTGACTACCCTACGTAGTATCAATTGATACGTGGGGATTAACGTCCTGAAGCCACCATATGATTATGAGAGACGCCGTAGTGGAGGGCTCCGAAAATTTCAACCACCTAGGGTTCTTTAACGTGCACCCAAATCTGATTGATTGATTGATATGTGGGGTTTAACGTACCAAAACCACTATATGATTATGAGAGACGCCGTAGTGGAGGGCTCCGGAAATTTAGACCACCTGGGGTTTTTTAACGTGCACCCAAATCTGAGCAGTCGGGTGCACCCAAATCTGTGCACACGGGCCTACAGCATTTCTGCCTCCACAGAAAATGCAGCCGCCGCAGCCAAGATTCAATCCCGTGAAATGCGGGTCAGCAGCCTAGTACCTAAGCTACTAGACCAGCAAGGTGGGACATACCCTACGTAGTATCGGGCTATCGCCTTAAAACAATACCACAAGACATGTCAGCACCATCTCATGTAGCGTGGAAATTCGAATGAGATTCCTCCAATTCTTCGAGATCGTCCCATAAGCTAAAGCATGGAAAAGATCCTTGCCCATATTAAGCTGATATGAGTCGTTGGAACAGCAATCAAGCTTGATAAAGATCGCAAGAGTCAAGTAACTTCCTAAACCATCTTCGAAGCAGTTACACTTGCACACCGAGAGCAACAAAACGAATAGATAGCTTGCACTGACGTAATCGAAACAGACTCCTTAGAGTACAAACATAGTAGCAGGCGAAACTTGTCATCTTGAAATTATCAGTACGTCACACGCCGCTTTTACGTTATTCACGCACCTAGGTTATTAACGCTATTGCGGCTAGTTATATCACTCTAAATGAGGTCAACTATTATATTAATAGAGAAATGTTCAGAATATAACCAACCACTATACATAGCCTTCATAGATTACGAGAAGGCGTTTGATTCAGTAGAAATATCAGCCGTCATGCAGGCACTGCGGAATCAGGGCGTCGATGAAGTATATGTGAACATTCTGGAAGAAATCTACAGGGGATCAACTGCTACCATAGTGCTTCATAAAAAAAGCAACAGAATACCAATATAGAAGGGTGTAAGGCAGGGGGACACAATCTCCCCAATGCTATTCACTGCGTGCTTACAGGACGTTTTCAGAAGCCTAGAATGGGAACAGTTAGGGATAAGAGTTAATGGAGAGTACCTCAGTAACCTGCGCTTCGCCGATGACATTGCATTGCTGAGTAACTCAGGGGACGAATTGCAACTCATGATTACGGAGTTAGACAAGGAGAGCAGAAAGGTGGGTCTTAAAATTAATCTGCAGAAAACGAAAGTAATGTACAACAACCTCGGAAAAGAGCAGTGCTTCGAGATAGGTAATAGTGCACTTAAAGTTGTAAAAGACTATGTCTACTTAGGGCAGGTAATAACGGCGGAGCCGAACCACGAGATTGAAGTAACTAGAAGAATAAGAATGGGGTGGAGCACATTTGGCAAGCACTCTCAAATTATGACAGGTATACCCGGCGACAACTTTCTGTGGCAGCACAGCCAAGGCTACGGAGCCGAAGCATGCTTTTCTTACTGCGCCACATCATGTAGTTCCTCAACGAAAACGTTTGTATACTGTTCTGGGTAACTAAGATTTTACCATTCGTCAGTTACATTTTTCGCGGATTTATTTTTTAATTTGGGAATAAAAACATTGCGCAGTAGAAAAAATTTCGTTTCACGCTCTCTCAGGTTTTTTGAGGGTTTTTTGGCTTCCGTCGCCTTTTTGCCTCACCGCATTCCTCACTGTCAAAGATGGCGTCCGCCGGTTAAAGCTCGTCAACGTCGCTTACGGAGGAAACACCGCCGCGTGCCGCGAGTCCACCAGCTGCGCAGCCGTACCAGGCGTTGTCAAATCAAAAGCTGTCCGTACAGGCCAAGAAGGTGGCGTACAACGTTTACGCGCAAGTAAGGAAAAGCGACCCGCAGCTGTCTGTGAGAGCCGCATGTCGGAAAGTCAGCGAGCTCACTGGTGTTAGCGAGCGCAGTGTCTTCCGGATTAAGCGGTACGTGCATGATGAGTTGTGTAACCATTACATGAATAATTGAATGTATCATTCACCCAGCAACCTGGGTCCACGCGTCAGTAAAGCACGTCACAATATTATTAAAAATTGCTCTCGAGTTCCCAAAGATGCGACTCGCGTTTCCTGGAGCGAAACGCGAGCAAACGCGAGCCGACGCGGACTGCGAGACGCGGACTGCGCTGGTGAAATCGAAACCGAAACATCCGTCGAAGCGGTCGGACTACTTGGCGCAGTAGCACATGTGCATAGGCTCCGCCCACGTAGCCTTGGCCGTGCTGCCACAGAAAGTTGTCGCCGGGTATAGGTTGCCACTGTCCCTTAAGAGGAAGGTATATAACAGCTGTATCTTGCCGGTACTTAGCTACGGAGCAGAAACCTGGAGACTTACAAAGAGGGTTCAGCTTAAATTGAGGACGACGCAGCGAGCAATGGAAAGAAAATGGTAGGTGTAACCTTAAGAGACAAGAAGAGAGCAGAGTGGATTAGGGAACTAACGGGGGTTAAGGATATCATAGCTGAAATCAAGAAGAAGAAATGGACATGAGCCGGGCATGTAGCGCGTAGACAGGATAACCGCTGGTCGTTAAGGGTAACTAACTGGATTCCCAGAGAAGGGAAGCGGGTTAGGGGGAGACAGAAGGTTAGGTGGGCAGATGAGATTAAGAAGTTTGCGGGTATAAATTGGCAGCAGCAAGCACAGGACTGGGTTAACTGGCGAAACATGGGAGAGGCCTTTGTCCTGCAGTGGTCGTAGTCAGGCTGATGAGGATGATGATGATTATATTAATGTGCACTGGCATCATCAATGTCACCGGTACGTTAAGCACTGGTAGTTGGAGCACCGCTACGTTATAAATATGTGTCTATATGACGTCACGTGAAAGCAATCAATGAAATTGAAGAAAATAACATTTACGCCAACATGGTGAAAGCATGCTCTCAGTCATAGTTTCCGAGGTTATTGGTCTACAGTCCGAAATAAAAAAAAGATAGCTAAGTTTCTCATTCACCATGAAATTCACGAAAAAGTTTAAAATATTCTTATAGCAATACACGATTCGGCAGTTGCCACCACTCTCCTTATTGGAGGTATGGCAGGCGTAAAATACAATGTCATGCACTGGCTATAGAGGCTTATTTTTGTTACTGTTTCTACACATGAAAAATTACTGTCGAGAGCATTCACTCAATTAGATGTACTGACTCATAAAGTAAAACAAATCTTACCTTCGGTCTTCCATAAAAAGGAAACTTGACCTGGATGTTCACTCGTTTCGGCATGACGACAAAAATGTTACAGAGAGCTTCGCTGCTTCATCAAAAGAGGTAATAAATACTCCTGCGATTACCGAGTAGGATTGAAGTTTTTTTCAAGCAGACAGGAACCTTTTTTAAGTGCACCGCACTGATAGAGTGCCACACACTAACAATGTGCACGCAGATCCCGCCTCGTGCCTTTTGCCGGCTATCAACGATCGTCATGCCCGACAAAAAATACGTCATGGTTGCCACGGTAACCACCTCGTAGACGACTCGCCGACTAAGCTCGTCGTGATAGCAGACGCTGCGTCATTGTAGCACCCGGCCGGCTGCTCCGTTTGATAGCGTGGCCGCCAGAGATTCAGGAGCTGCAAACTGAACCGTTTTGTGGACTATTGGCTTCTTGACAGAACGCTTATGAGGGACCAGCCAAAAGAAATGTTAAGAATGACGCACTTGTAATAGAAGTATTGTCTATCATTTTAAGCGAATTATCTAGAAAACCTAGATGAGACACGCGGTAGTGGAGAGCTATGCAAACTTTGACCTTTAGGTAACCTTCAACTCGTGCTGACATCGCACAGCAGACGGACTACTTCCATTTTGCCTAGATCTAAAAGCGCGCGTAGCTGTCAGCATTGAACCCTTGACCTTCTGATTTGCAGCCGAGCCCCGTAACCGCTAGGCCATCGTACTAAAAAAGGGACGATGCAAAAAAAAATATTGGAAGAAAATGAACATAACGCCCATAACGCAAGATCTTGCATCAGAAAATTTATCATAAAATGCTCCGGTGGAGGTGGTGGTACAGGCTCTTCTGGAACAACAATTTCTCCAGAATATTGCCTATCACCTGTTACCAACTTTCTTTCTGTACATCAAGAAGTAAAAACATTCTGTATTATTTAAACTGCAAGCTCACCTGATTAGAATGTACTACAACACAAGCCGTGACTCAAGAAGCATCTAGCTTGAAACTTCAAGCATGGATGCATTATTTAAAATTCCGACAGATGCACCAATGCGTCAAATATCATTGATATTGCTACGATACTGAGGATGCGCGTGGAAGAAGAGGAGAACGAGGTTGGCACGAGCGGTGATCGGCCAGATCCCTGGACTCTCGCATTGATCATCTCCTATAAATAAAGGCATCCATCGCACCGTAACAAGATTGGTGGAGGTGCGGGGTACAGCGGAGCGATCCAAGGCCAACGATCACGGAAGCGCTACCTCAAGAACTACGCCGAAGCCGCCGACTGGCTGGCTGGACAACCGGGATGCGGCCTCCCGGTTGTCCAACGTCGGATTGTTTCTTCAAGGGACGGCGTTGGTATGGTTTGAAAACCACGAAGAAACAATAATGACCTGGGAAGCGTTTGAGAAAGAAATAGCGAGCTGCTTCGGGGACCCATTGATGAAGAAGAAGCGCGCTGAGCAAACTTTGTTGCAGCGTGCTTAAGTCCCCAGTGAAACATGCACAACGTACATTGAAGAGATCCTGAAATTGTGCAAGTCTGTAGACCCACGAATGAAAGAAGATGACAAGGTAGGGCATCTTCTCAAAGGGGTTGCTGAGGATGTCTACAATTTCCTCATCGGCAAGGACACCTTGGCGTCTGTAGCGGACGTAATACAACACTGCCGCACGTTTGAGACCCTGAAGGCTAGGCGCATCACTCCCAAATTTGGTAGACTTGCCAACGTCACCACCGTTGCAAGTGTCGACGTCCCTCCAACATCCCCCTGTGATCTTGCCTCAATGATCAGGCAAATCGTACGCGAAGAACTTGGACGACGTGATGCTGTCAACCCGCCGAGAGCACCTGCTATCAACACCTCCCCGCCATACGACGCAATGTGTGCTGCCGTTGATGCCACGCTATATGATGTGCCCCAATCAAGAGCACCAGAGCCCCCAACCGACAACTTACATCATCGCCGTGGTTTCCAGAACGCCTCCCGCCAACCACCTACAATGGTGTCTTCGTGGGACGATCATGGGCACATGGCGCCTCGTGGAAGGTTTGGCGACGTGCGTGAGGCCCCTGTGTGATATAACTGCGGTTTCCGTGGACATGTGGCTCGATTCTGTGGTCAAAGGTGTCGCCCCCAGCAACGCTACTACGAGGTACGATCACCTTCTTCTCGACAAAACCGCTGGCGCGGTGGTATGCGTTCAATGCGGGACGCGTACGTTGGGGACGGCTTCCAGCAAACGACCCACAGTGATACACATGTCGGACGCAATTTCCACCGGAATTTACGCAACGATTCGCCTTCCTCCGTGCGAAGCTTGACGCCCCCCCCCAACACGCCGGTTCCTTTCCCCATCTCCTGGTCGACGCGTCACCTCCCCGCCTCCGGGAAACTAGGTGGTGCGGCCAATGGAGGTGAGGTCGCCGAACATTTGCCACTACATCCGCCTATGCCTCCACCCGTTTTTATGGCTCAAAACAGAGTCCCCGTGCTTATTGATGGACTTCCTACGATGGCTTTGATAGATACTGGAGCAGCTGTTTCAGTGATGAGTCTTAACTTCAAATTGCGGCTAAGACATAAAGTGATGTTTCGCTGGGACAGTTGTGCATCATTTCGTGCAGTGAGCGGGGAGACATTGTGCCCGATCGGTGTGTGTGTTGTTAGTGTCACTTTGGGTCACAAAATCTTCGAGGCTGAATTCGCCGTTCTGACCAGTTCCACCCATGACATCATCTTGGGCATCGATTTTGTACGCGAGTGCGGGGCTACTGTAGATTGCGGTGCTGGCGAGATTATGCTATCGGCATTTACTGACGATCCTAGGTGCTGTCAAGGATCTATCACCGTCATTGAGGATGTTGTCTTGCCGCCCAACTCTATGAAGACCGTACGCGTGACGCCTCTGCCTCGGACGCCGGAAAGTTTGATGTTCTTGTGGAGCCCATTCCTCTTAATTGCGCCAAGAAAAATGTGCTCATTCCACATTGTGTTCTGTCGATCAGTGATAGGCAATCGGCCTTATGGGTGTCGAACTATTCAAATGAACCTGTTATGCTACCCGGCGGAATGCGACTCGCCCGCTTCGAACAAAATGCGACCAGTTTTATTGCATCTTTAAGTGACGAGAGAGTAGATCCTATTCGTGCAACGTACCATACAGAAGCCAACTTTCTGAGTATGGTAAACAAGTCGCTATCATCAGAAAAACGTCAAGCTTTGGTCGAAGTCCTTGTGAACCACGCTACTATATTTGACTTTGCGCAGAAAGAAGAACAAATAAGTGTACCCGAGTGGCGTACTCGCCATGGGATTGACACAGAATCCGCTCACCCTATCCGGCAGAAACCATACCGTGTCTCATCGGCGGAGCGCAAGGTCATTACTCAACAGGTAGAAGAGATGTTAAAGAAAAGGGTTATTCAAGAGTCGTGTAGTCCTTGGGCTGCCCCTGTGATTCTTGTCCGAAAGAAGGATGATACATGGCGATTCTGCGTGGATTACAGACGGCTCAACTCTGTTACTAAAAAGGATGTCTACCCGCTTCCCAGGATTGATGATGTCATCGATTGTTTACATTCGGCATCGTACTTCTCATCCGTGGATTTGAGATCTGGTTATTGGCAAATACCCATGCACCCAAATGACAAAGAGAAAACGGCCTTCATAACCCCAGATGGTCTATTTGAATTCAATGTAATGCCGTTTGGCCTATGCAACGCTCCAGCCACGTTTGAGCGCTTCATGGACTCTGTGTTACGGGGACTAAAGTGGGAAGTTTGTCTTTGCTACCTGGACGACATTATAATATTTGGCCGTACATTCGATGAACACAACCATCGTCTAGACATTGTTCTCACCTGCCTTGAGAGAGCTAAGCTCACCCTGAACTCTAAAAAGTGTCACTTTGGCAGCCGTGAGACTCTCGTTCTCGGTCACCTGGTGGACAAGCATGGCGTTCGACCCGACCCCCAGAAAGTCACAGCAGTCAGCAGCTTCAAACAACCTCAGTCGGTACGAGAGTTGCGAAGCTTTTTGGGCCTATGCTCGTACTTCCGTCGCTTCGTGCCCAGGTTCGCCGACCTCACTTACCCTTTGACGTCCCTACTCAACAAGAACGCACCTTTTCGGTGGTCAGCGGAATGCGAGTCGTCTTTTTCGCAACTCAAGTTTGCTCTTACGTCAGGGCCCGTACTTCGCCACTATGACCTATCTGCTGCCACAGAAGTTCATACCGACGCCAGTGGTGTAGGTATTGGCGCCGTCTTGGTACAACGCCATGGAGCTGCTGAACACGTCGTTGCCTATGCCAGTCGCTGTTTAAGTAAGCCGGAGCGAAACTATACTGTCACAGAGCAGGAATGTCTCGCGGTCATATTCGCCGTGCACAAGTTTCGCCCTTATATCTATGGACGCCGATTCTCGATTGTCACGGACCACCATTCTTCATGTTGGCTCACTGGACTACGGGACCCATCTGGTCGTCTTGCTCGTTGGGCATTACGATTGCAAGAACACGACTTTGAAGTCTGCTACAAGAGCGGTCGTCGTCATGCCGATGCTGATTGCCTTTCACGACTTCCCCTTCCGACAACCGAGTGTGACGCTGACAACTTTGATGAATATTTGGCTGTAGTGGATACTCCGTTCCCCGACCTAACAACTTTTCGAGCAGAGCAACGCAATGACAACAGTCTCGCTTCTTTCTTTATTTCCGGAACGAACGGTCAACGTGGTTTCGTCGTAAAGGATGGCGTTCTTTACAAAAAGAATTATTCCGGCGTAGGCCCTCGCCTACTTCTAGTTGTGCCTACAAGTCTTCGACAACACGTACTTCGAGCAATGCACGACGACCCAACATTTGGCCGTATGGGTTTTTCTAGGACATTTTATCGCACGCAAGAACGCTTCTTCTGGTCGAAGATGCGTAAAAGTGTGACTGCATACGTTGCGAGCTGTGAGCAATGTCAACGCCACAAGCGTCCTACAACTCCGCCAGCCGGACTACTTCATCCCATAGCACCCCCGAGTTCACCATTTGACGTCGTAGGTGTCGACCTGCTCGGCCCTTTTCCACGATCAACGAACGGCAACCGATGGATTATTGTGGGCGTTGACCACCTCCCACGTTACGCCGAAACTGCGGCGATTCCTGCGGCAACGGCCACTCAAGATTCACATTTCATGCTGTCACACGTTATATTACGCCATGGATCCCCCCGTGTCATCATCAGGGATCGCGGGCGGCAATTTGTTGCCGATGTAGTTGAAGACCTCCTTCGTCTTGCTTTGTGCCATTTTCGTCACACTACCCCGTATCACCCGCAGGCTAATGGTTTAACGGAACGAACAAGTAGGACTCTCGTGAACATGATTTCCATGTATGTTGATTCTGGACACAAAACATGGGACGCGATTTTGCCATTAAAAACTTTCACCTACAACACTGCACAGCACGAAACAACGAGATACAGTCCATTTTATCTGCTCTACGCACGCCAACCCCGCACAGCTCTTGACACTATTCTTCCTTTTTCCGAGACTGATCAACCTACTCTCGCCGAAACCATTTGCCGCGCAGAAGAGGCCCGGCGCATCGCCTGTCTTCGAACTTTAAGTCTCACAGAAACGCTCTAAAAACCGTTACGACAGAAGTCACCGGCACGTATGGTTTGAGAAAGGGGATTTGGTGTGGCTTTGGACGCCGCTTCGCAAGCGCGGCCTCTGCCAAAAGTTTCTGGCCAACTACACCGGTCCGTTTGTTGTCTTGGAACGTCTAAGCGATGTCACGTACGTGATATCTGAGCTGTTGTCAACTGGCCGCCGCTCAAGCAAGACCAACATCGTTCATGTTGCCCGTTTAAAACGCTATCATCATCGCAACGAAGCCTAACTCGCCCGGTGGGCATCGTCTGCAAAGGGGGAATTGCTACGATACTGAGGATGCGCGTGGAAGAAGAGGAGAACGAGGTTGGCACGAGCGGTGATCGGCCAGATCCCTGGACTCTCGCAATAGATCATCTCCTATAAATAAAGGCATCCATCGCACCGTAACAAGATTTTTTGTAAATTGCATGTAAATTAAGAAAATATTTACCTCCACGGAAACTGCACCCCCATCCTACTTTTTCGCGAGTGTGCAGGTAGATGAGATCTGTTGTATATAAAGGATGATTTAAGTGAATGCAAACTTTCAAGGGGTGACTGGACACACAGCATACTGGTAGCCATAAAAATAAATAATTCAAATAGGTTAAAGTTGTTCTCTAGAGTGATGCAAATGCCTACTGGCACACAAGTATTTAAAATTTAGTCATTTTATCAACTATTTTAATTACACGACGCTTCTAGGTAATTGTAGGTGGTGAGTTGGAAAGGTAACACCAATTATGTAAAAATTTTCAATGACACACCAGCCTCGATATACGAATGTCCAAACTGCAGAGTAAACCGTACAGGCTTGTCAGTACTTTCTTTGTTTCTGCAGGAAAACATGGTTTTTTTTAATGACATCATTTCCCTCTAGAGGGAACCACGTGTAGATGTGAAGAAGTGGGTGCTAACGCTAACATTGGTGCTGGCGTTGACGCCGGCGCTCATCGCGGCGTTGCGCCAGAGGGAAACCTGGTGAGGCGCAAAGCAACCAGAGATAAACCGGTGCTTTCTACTAGAACATGCCAATCGTTGCTAATTGGCAGTGCGCGACAGCAGATTCTGATTGGACCCATCTACACACAGTCCACTCTTAGCAAACACACACCCTGAGAATTTATAATGTTCAACTACACACAGGAAAAATCTCCCATCGGCACTACCTTGGAGGTCAAGATCCAGTGCCTGTATATAAGTGGTGGCTGGTGAACAGTTTTGCAGTGCAAGCGAATCAAGAGAATTATTAGCAGACGCTGCCTTTGTTGGAGTCGCGAGGCTAGAGGTGAGGTACCGTAGCAAAGGAGAGAGATAGAAGGTGACGAGCATGCGCAATAGAGCTATGAAGGCGCATGTGCAATAGTGGTAGAAAAAATTCCTAGAGGAAAGAAAGGGGGAGTGAGCGGAGGCTAGCAGACAAGGATGGTCACGCCGCACACTGAATCGAGCTTGACAATAAGATGCTCCGCAACTGAAAAAGGCGGGTAGTTTGCACTAAGGTACACAAAACACGGCACAGTGAAGCATGAACCCGTCGTCGCTAATACTCTCCGTTGACCGACAAGTCTAGTTCCGAAATGCACGGCTGCCTCCTCGCGTGTACGCATCATTTCGGCATGCGCCATGGCTGTTTCGGCACGATCGGGCTCTGCAACGCGATGCACTATAGAGCAGAGGTTGCGTGTGATGTCTCCGTCGGTGGCCGTTGCTGAACTAGTTAGTGCGCATGCGTGGTTTAGCACGTGGGACGGTATCTTGGTGATTGACGACGCAATGTTTGCTGCCTCTTTTATGTGTCTTTTTTCACTTTCTCTGCTTCTGTCTCTCTCTTTCGTTGGTGTTCTCTATTTTTATTTCGGCATTACTTTCTTTCTATTTCCCTCTTTTTCTCTGCTACGCCTTCCGCTTTCTCTTATCATCCTTTCCCTTCTCTTCACTATCACATCATACCTTTTCACGCTCACTTCCTTTCCTTACACCTTTGCTAAACAAGCCTATTCAAGACTATGTTTAGCAAGAAATTCTTCTTTTTATATCTCTCGTTCCGTCTCTCCCTTTTTTTCTTTTTGATCTTCTATTTTCTCTCTCTCTCTCCCTCTCTATGTACTTGTTCTCAGCCGCGTACAAGTTATTACAGTCCGCGTCATAACGCTGAGTAGTGGGATTTGCCAACATTTGTGGGCGCATGCCCTTTTTAATGATTACTTTCGTGGACTACAGCGCTGTGCGATGGCACGCGCTCGGCGGCCACCACACAATGACAGTTTTCGGACCCAGTCCTACACTTCGCACAAAGCAAGAGAAGATTTACTGCTAAAGAATGCAGTGGAACCAAAGTGCGTATTTACCCGGAGTCTATGGCGCACATGTCAGAATCGGTACCACCATCAAATGTCGTTACCAACGCATGCATTTCACTTAGCTCTCGGAATGTAATTCGTCAACTGTAGTACGAACCGCAAAAAATTAATTGACGCTAAAGTTCCAAGGCAAGGTAGAGACTTGAAAGGACGAAAGATTGCTGAACCGGGAAATGTCACCGTAGTCAGCGTTTCAAGTGGCAAAGACCCGCGTACTTGTAGAAACGTTGAATCAAGCGACAATCCCTGTTTAATGATTTTTGAGCAAGTAGTCAACTACAAAGTTACATTGCAAACTTGACCTAATTATTCGATCAAGTAGTACAGGTTCCTTTGTGAGTTGACCTCGCCTTTATATAACAATAGTTGAGTGCTACAATAACGCTATGGGATTATGGGCCACCCGACTGGTGTAAAAATTTCTAATCTAAAAATACACGCACAATCAAAAATATACGAATTTCTATTATCAGGTTGTAGAGGAGGGCGGAGCGGAGGGTCGCTTCCGTCTCACTGAACTTCTTCAATGGTGTGCTGAAGCCTTCTCAAAGATGGCCGGTCTGAAAACTATACGCAGCTCTAATTAAAAGCCAGGTTTTGCTCAAACGTTATTGTATGGCGTGGGAACAAACCCTGCGCAAATAATGGTATGCGTAATGAATTAGCGAAGCGCAGACTTCCAAAGTTTAATGAATTTCGATTTTTCTATTCTCACCATGGCGCCCGGCTTCATTGTATATTGCCACCTGGCCATGAACTGCGGCGAGCACGAGCCCGCATCGAGGAGAAAAAGGAGGAAGAAGTTGTTGGGCTAGCGCGCTCTCGCCGAGGCTTTTGGTTCTTTTTGAATTGTGGTGTCCCTGACCTGCGCCTCTGTGACTACGCGGTATTCTTTACCTGAAGTCCCTCTTGTTCACGCGCGACAACTGGTGGAGTCGCTGGGTATTCCCAGTCAATGATCCAAACGCCTCCTGGGAGCCCTATACCCGCAGTCGCAACACCTGTCCACCGGGCCAGCCGGAGAATCCGAGGATTGTCCCCCGAGCGTGAACCTCTACCGGAGATGGCATCAACTGCACCACCCCAGAGCGGTACGGAAAATATTCCGATGGCTAATTACACGCTGCAGAAGCCACGAGTGCCGAAGGTGTTCCGCGGCTCCATGTTGGAGGATGTTGTGGACTGGTTGGCTCACTTTGAACGCGTTGCGGCTTTCAACGAGTGGACCGACGCCAACAAGCTGCGGAATGTATATTTCAGCCTTGAGGACGGAGCTCGTACTTGGTACGAGAACCGCGAACCCTTCTCGTCGTGGACGATGTTTTGCCGTCAGCTGCTAGCAAGTTACGCTGACCCCCATCGCCGTGAACGAGCGGAACGGGCCATCCAATCACGCATCCAAATGCCGAACGAGAGCGTGATGGCGTACGTGGAGGACATGACGAGCCTTTTCCGTCGCGCTGACCCAGGTATGGGAGAAGACAAGAAGTTGCGCCACCTAATGCGAGGAGTTAAGGAGCAACTCTTCGCTGGTCTCGTGCGAAGTCCCCCGAATACTGTGGCAGAGTTTTTAACTGAAGCAACGACAATGGAAAACATGCTGCAGCAGCGATCAGCTGTGTACGACCGCCACGTGAATGTTGCCTCGCCGGTGGACCAGATTGGAGTTGCGGGGAGTAACGTCAATCTCGAAGCTCTCTGCGACCTCATCAGATCGGTGGTACGCGACGAGCTGCAGAAGATTCACGGGCCGCCTCCACCTGCTGCGGGATCCATCTCCAGCCTCATCAGGAGTGAAGTACAGCAGGCTTTGCAAGTCCCGCTGTCCAACGATGCTTCCCCACCTGTACCGATCGAGCCTCACCGTGCGTCTTATGCCGAGGCTGTGAGCTGTTACGTCGCTCCTGCATCGTACGCCGAAGCTGCGAGTCGTTACGCTCCTCCACGCCGTTTCGTACACCCTGCACATCGCGATCCACTCCCAGCAGTTCAACCAGTCCAGCATTTCGAGAATCGGCAGCTCCTCCCGCGGAAATCGGACGTATGGCGCACACCGGACAGGCGGCCGCTGTGCTACCACTGTGGCGAAGCCGGACACGTGTACCGCGAATGCCAGTACCGTCGCCTCGGACTTCAGGGTTTCGCCGTCGACTCACCCAGGCCAAGATTTGGCGAAAGACCCAGAGCGATTGAGGAGTACCTGTCCGAGCAGCGCATGCCACTGCTCCCGCGGCGCCAGTCACGATCACCATCTCCAAGAAGGTCTTCGTCAAGTGTCCCGAACTACCCAGGGGCGGCGCCAGCACGGCCGCTCAGCCCTAGGCGGGAAAACTAACGACAGCGACCTTCGGGGGCGGGGCCGCTGATAAACGACACGAACAAGGGCCCCAATCCATGCGAGTACGTACCAGCAGTGGTTCAACGACGACAGCTCCCGAATCAGAAAGCCGACTTTCCCTAGATATACCTGTAGTGCTCGACGGCCGCCACGATATTACAGCTTTATTAGACACAGGGGCCGACTACTCCATCATGAGCAGAAAACTGGCGACGCATCTCAAGAAAGTGGGTACGCCGTGGTACGGGACACAAATCCGTACAGCCGGCGGGCACGTCGTCACCCCTCTCGGTATCTGCACGATTAGAGTCGGCATTCGCAAACGCACATTTCTCTGCAGCTGCCTTATACTTCCTGAATGCTCCCGAGACCTCATCCTAGGCGTCGACTTTTTACGTGAATACGGTGCTATCATTGACCTCCGACAGCGCACAGTGACGTTCTCTACAGACAAAGCAGAAAAGCCTGATGACAGCCATCTCAGTTCGCTTCGTGTTTCGGCCGACATAATCACGTTGCCTCCACGTTCAAGCATCCTGGTTGAAGTCGTGTGTGACGAGATACGTGACGGTGAGGCAGTCGCCGAAGGCAACTTGACACTTTTGTTTAGCATAGGTGTCTGCGCAGCCCGCAGCCTCATTACGCTTCACGACAGACGTGCCACGCTGCTTGTGACAAATTTTAGTAATGAGCAGCGGCACCTGTTTCGACGCACCGCTATCGCTTTCGCCTACCCCATCGAAGACGTTGCTGAATGTTTTTCTGCCGCATCAATAAATAGTGGGCTACAATCGACATCGACCGGCGTTTCTAAGGCTCTTGAAAAGGTGGACATCAATTCGAGCCTCACGCAGAAAGAACGCGCAGCGCTGCAGGAGCTGTTGCTTGAATTTCAAGAGTGTTTCGCTTCGTCCTCAAAGGTGCGTCAAACGCCCCTTATGAAACACCGGATTATTATACACACCGATGTCTCGCCCATAAAGCAACAACCCTACCGAGTTTCTGCCAAAGAACGTGACGCGATCAATGCTCAAGTCGAAGAGATGCTTCAGGATGATGTTATACAGCCGTCCAATAGTCCATGGTCATCGCCAGTCGTTCTTGTAAAGAAAAAGGACGGAACGTTGCGTTTCTGCGTGGACTACAGAAAGCTGAACGACGTGACAAAAAAAGACGTGTATCCTCTGCCACGCATCGATGATTCACTAGACAGACTACGGCGAGCAAGGTATTTTTCATCCATAGACTTGAAAAGCGGATACTGGCAGATTGAGGTTGATGAAAGAGACCGAGAAAAAACTGCTTTTGTTACACCGGACGGCCTGTATGAATTCAAGGTGCTTCCCTTCGGCCTGTGTTCTGCACCAGCGACATTCCAAAGAATGATGGACACTGTTCTTACCGGTCTGAAGTGGAACACCTGCTTAGTTTATCTCGATGATGTCGTCGTATTTTCGGTCACTTTCGAGGAACACTTGAAACGTCTGCAGGCTGTTCTGGAAGCACTCCACTCTGCGAACCTCACGCTGAAGCCAGAAAAATGCCACTTTGGCTATAGAGAACTTAAATTTCTGGGGCATGTTGTGAGCGCAGACGGTGTTCGACCTGACCCCGACAAGACAACCGCCGTAGCCTCCTTTCCCGTTCCCCGTGACAAGAAAGCAGTACGCCGCTTCCTCGGTCTGTGCGCCTACTATCGTCGCTTCATCGCCAATTTTTCTAGAATTGCCGAGCCTCTGACTCGTCTCACACGTGACGACGTACCATTCGTTTGGAATGAAGAACAGAACGCGGCTTTTATCGATCTACGTGAGCGTATGCAGGCACCACCAGTTCTTGCTCACTTCGACGAGGATGCTGCCACGGAAGTTCATACCGACGCGAGCAATGTAGGTCTCGGCGCCGTGCTTGTCCAACATCAAGAAGGCACCGAGCGCGTGATAGCTTACGCCAGCCGTGCCCTGTCTCGCGCCGAGATGAACTATTCCACCTCGGAGAAAGAGTGCCTAGCAGTAGTGTGGGCCACTATGAAATTCAGGCCTTACCTCTACGGTCGTCACTTTAAAGTAGTTACTGATCATCACTCATTGTGCTGGTTAGCCAATTTACGAGACCCGTCTGGGCGTCTGGCACGATGGAGCCTTCGTTTGCAAGAGTTTGACCTTACCATTGTCTATAAATCAGGCCGCAAGCACGAAGATGCTGATTCCTTGTCACGTGCACCTACTGGAGTTTGTGATCCCGACAATGACGATGACTGCGGCTTCCTCGGAGTCCTCACTGCAACAGACTTGATCGCACGACAACACGATGACGTCGAGATTCGCGCAATCATTGACCAACTAGAAGGACGCAACACACCCGTACCTCGGCACATCTCTCGCAATCTCTCTTCGTTCTGCCTGCGGAACGGTGTCTTGTATAAATCAAACTCGAACGGCAATGGGAAAGCCTACTTGCTAGTGGTCCCATCTGACATGCGAGACGACATTCTTCTGGCCTGCCACGACGAACCCACATCCGGGCATCTAGGTTCTTCACGAACTCTCGCCAGAGTTCAACAGGCGTACTACTGGCCGAGACTTGCTATGTACGTCAAGAGATATGTGAAAAGCTGCCGTGAATGTCAACGCCGCAAATCTCCGCCACTGAAGCCTGCAGGCCTGCTGCAACCAATCACACCACCAAGGTCGCCGTTCGATCAAATAGGCATGGATTTACTGGGGCCGTTTCCTCTGTCATCTGCCGGTAACAAATGGATAGTTGTAGCGACAGATTATCTAACGAGATACGCCGAGACAAGAGCCCTGCAACGAGCTACAGCTTCCGATGTTGCCCAGTTTTTCGTCGAACAGATCGTTCTTCGCCATGGCGCCCCGTCTTGCGTCATCACTGATCGCGGAACAGCTTTCACGGCTCAGCTCATTGACGATGTATTCAAGCTAAGCTTCACGAGCCATCGCAAGACGACGGCGTATCATCCGCAGACTAACGGCCTGACGGAACGACTTAACAAGACCATCGCCGATATGTTGTCCATGTATGTAGACGTTCAACACAAGACGTGGGATCAGGTCCTTCCATACGTAACATTCGCCTACAACACTGCCATCCAAGAAACGACACGATTCACACCGTTCCGTCTCGTCTATGGGCGTGAGGTCCAGACCATGTTGGACGCTATGTTGCCACACGATTACGACGGGTCGCTCACACCTGACGCTGAGCAGCTTGCTCAGTTTGCCGAAGAAGCTCGACAGTTGGCACGCCTGCATATCACGCAACAACAAACTGCAGATGCACGCCGCTACAATCTTCGCCATCGACAGGTCGAATACCACCCAGGAGATCTAGTTTGGGTATGGACTCCGGTTCGCCGCCAAGGGTTGTCCGAAAAACTCCTGAGTCGCTACTTTGGACCCTACAAAGTAGTGCGTCGCATCAGTGACGTGAATTATGAGGTGGTTCCATATGGAACCATGTCACCCCAGCGTCGAAAGCACTACCCAGAGATTGTTCACGTTGTACGGCTCAAGCCGTACTTCGTACGTTAGTGGGACCGTGCCTCAGCCTTGTTCTTTTGTTGTTGTTTTTTCTTGAGTGTGCCCACAGTGTGCATGTCTGCTTTACTTCCGCTTATCCACTACCATTCACGCGAGCATCGGGGCGATGCTTTTTTTTTCAGTGGGGGAATAATGCCACCTGGCCATGAACTGCGGCGAGCACGAGCCCGCATCGAGGAGAAAAAGGAGGAAGAAGTTGTTGGGCTAGCGCGCTCTCGCCGAGGCTTTTGGTTCTTTTTGAATTGTGGTGTCCCTGACCTGCGCCTCTGTGACTACGCGGTATTCTTTACCTGAAGTCCCTCTTGTTCACGCGCGACAATATTGATTCTACATAAAGGCACTCCAGCCGGAACTCCGTGATAGACTTGTAATTTCAACGTAGATATACTTTACTGTAGACAAACCCGCTACGGTAGATTATCGGCAGTTGTGTTGGACTGTTGATCTAGAGGACGTGGATTTACTACTGACCAGGGAGGTCGCATTTATATATTTGCACACAATGATACCCTAGGATACAGAGAAAGTAGGGATAGAGTAAGGAGGCACCTGCCACCAAGGGGGGTGGGGGCACAATGCCTTCTTACGTTTCGGGAACAGGGAAGAAATAAAAGAGAAAAATATAAAAGAAGAGACGGAAGTGAATAAAATGACGAAAACTTCAACAAGCATAAGTAAACACAAAAAATGGCAGCATATACACGGAGTGAATGATGGAGTGTGGGGCGAAGCATCCGTCCGTCCATTCGTTCTTGCTGCCGTCCGTCCATGCGTCCGTCTGTGTGACCGCCCAGCCATGCGTGCGTCTGTTCGTGCGTCCGCACGTTCATCTGTGCGTCCGTCCCTGCTTTCGTCCATGCATCCGCTCCTGCGTCCGTCTATGCGTCCATCCGTCCGTGCAGACATCCGTGCGTCCGTCCATGCATCTCTCTGTGTGTCCGTTCGTCCACCTATCCAACAATCCAAGTACCCCCATTTTGCATCTTTTTATCATATATTCCTCATATAGAAGCACCGCCATCCAGCGGAAATTCCAAGGACTGAACGAAAGGAGGCACACGCACACTTTCTTGCGGCTTGTGCTTCGTGTGTACTTCTCACCTTTAACTACCTCGAGTTCATGGTATATACTAGTTCACTGTATTCATGACGCTGCGGCCCAACGCTCGCTAAACATTTCTAAAACCAAGGAGGTTACGCCCAGTGAGTATAACGTAGCAACCCTTTCTTGTCAGATAGTGCTCAATGTACATGCCAATGGCTGCTACGGGGGAATGAGAGACGGGGGAATTGGGCTTTTAGTTAACGCGCACGCTGCAATTTATTTATTGTTCAACAACGCACCGATGAAATCTCCAACCGGCACCACCTTGGAGGTGAAAATGTAAGATTAGTTACACACTACTACTACGACTACGAGGGACGAACGGGTGCCGCTATAAAAAGCTTCGCCCCTAAAAAAGTTTATGGGCGGGTGATCAGATAAGTTTGGTCGAAAAAGTCAGGAGAGCTCAATGGACTCGGTTGCGTCGATAAACAACGCGTCGAAAAGCGGGCTTTGGTGATTAAGTAATAGAAATTAATTAGGCTTGACGCGACCTTAGCCAATTGCCTCTTTTCGAGAGGTTGCGTTTCCCAACGCGACCAAAATAGCCGTGGGTTTAGATTATGGCGTATTAGTAGAACAGCAATCAGATAAACTGCATTTTGGTGTCACAAGGAAAGGCACTGTTCATAACTTTAGCGTGGTGGCGGCCCCAGGAAAATATCAACATTTTGCTTAGAAATATCTGACTACACCAAATGAATTATGTTTTCTGTGTTTTTCAAAGCTAATGTACTAAGCGGTGAATGCAGTTACCAGGGTCGTTTATCTTGCAAACGCAATTGAAGGGTATGTACGAGTTATACTCTATGCGTCCCCTATTAGATATCGGTAATATCAGAAACCTGGCAATTTTGTCACTCTTTCTTCTTATAATTTGGTTCACACCTGTAGTTTTTCAAACAACGTCATTACATTCCAACAGTTTGATGTAGATGCGAGGGCACTTGTACAAGTGATGTGTGCCCACTTTGATACGGTATGTTCTTTAAGTAGGACACCTGCATATAACTCAGCGCTTGGTAAAAAAGTGCAAAATAGCATTGAATGGTCACGTAGTTATTGTGAGCACGAGTATGGGAGCTCTGTCTACTGCCAATGGGGGAAAGCATCACTGAAATTTCTCGAAAGAAAAAAAAACAAAGCTTTAAAAAGTTTCCTTTGCATATACTCCTTCATAATGTAGGCTGTTTCTATTAAATTCGGCGTGCGAAAAAAATTTAGAAAGGCACTTTTTTAAGGAAAGTGGGAGCATCTTTCTGATCACGTTTTTCAATACGTGCAAGGCCATAGCTTCCGCGACGTTGAACTGACTTATTTGTGAGTTCTAGGGCGGCTGATACGTCAAAGAAATCAAAATGCAGCAGAGAGCACGGAAAGGAGAAAGTTACACCCTTAGGAAATCCCTATGGTCTCCAAATTGCGAGGAATGTTGAGTTTCTTACGCCACATTCTTAAACCACCGTCTTCGTTTTATACCTTCTTGTGTTCCTCTCTGGGACATGTGAACAAGACCCTGTGCATCGAGATCTATTTCTGTTGCCGAGGAACTTACTTTCGGAAGCTTATGTTTCCCGAACTCGAGTCGATCTTACTAATTGCGAACGCATCTGGCGTCTTCCTCATGGCCTTCGATCGCAATCCACTGAGAGCCCCGGTTTTCTTAATTGCAGTGCACCTCTCTATCCGCCCGCGGCTAGCAAATTACCTTTGCTATATTTATCCGAAAACTGATGAGGCAGCGCACCTTTTTGGGCTCTGTATAGATACGTGTACTTTAAATATGAAAAAAAAACGTATAGTAAGAAAGCTAATGACCAAAACATCGCGCGATCATAAATCGTGTGGTTGGATGTAATATTTATTGCTCATTTAACAGCCCCGTCCACTGCAGCAATGGTTCCCAGTACTACACATGCGAAAGCTTCGCATTGGCTTGTCATTCTACTAAGTTCCAATAGGCATGTACGAACGAGCTGTGCAAAATCTTCTTCACCGTTTATTCAACGATATAATCCACAGCGCTAGGACGTAATTAAGCCTTAGTTTTTATATCTTAAAAATACAAGCCGTTTAGAATTGGTTATAATGAAGACAACTCACTAGCGCTTATAAATGAGCTGAAAGGTTAAAACCTATGCTGTTTGCAAGCCGTTGTTATAGGAAAAGTTCTGCAGGGAGTTGGGCGCGTTTTTTAAAGAGGGGCAACAGTGAAACTCTCGAGTGTTTTCACGTGTGAGAGAGTTCAGTTCGTTTGAGTTCAGTTGAGTTCATTCACTTTAGTGTTCTGTTGAGACAAACATTGCTAAGGAATGAATTTAGAAGAGTTCCCATCGTTTAAAAATTACTTGATTTCGTATAGAATAATTACACGCTTTTGAAACAAGGACGGTCAGGTAAATGCGGAAATGTCAGCTGGAAGGCTGCCGCAGTCTTTGGTACTTCGTGGAATGAGCGAGGCAGTGAAGTGAGTAGCTCGGTCACGTGGGCATGTGACCTGCTGAGGTTGGCAGGTGCTGTGAAAATGGCGTGTTGTGGATGCGATGTACGGTGCTCCATTAAGATTGCTGTAGATAAAACTGTAAAAGAGCACAAAACTGTTACACTTAGCCGAGACGGGCTCCAAGACGGGAGAGGAAGACGCCATGTGAAGGAAGAACGCAATTTTTATTTCGGCATGCAAAAGAATTACCCCCGGCGTGGTGCGTTGTCTATTATAAAGGCACGCCATAAACGAAGAAGGCGGGAACGCACATTAAGGCACATGCGTGATAACAGTTTATCGTCCGGAGCAGATGAGAGAGACTTGGCTGATAAGCGACGAGAGGGGTGTAACGCAATATCCTCTCCCCACGGAAGAGCATCAAGAAGGAAAGAAACGTTTGCACACGAACTGGTTAATTGTGTTTTTTTGGAAAGTTCACCGAAGTTTTTGACGTAGTGGCACTTTTGGGGATTATAACTTGTTCAGCTGGCTGCGCTTCTGATGGGTAGTTTCGAGGTGCACACAGACGTCAAAATACTCGGCGACCCACGTCTTGAAGAATCCGGTGATGTGGCCTCTGACCCTCCAAGGTCAAATAACGCAGTGGTCGGTGGCCAAGTCAAAGGGTGCTTCCCTTAGGGTCGTGGCAGAAAACTGCAGTCACCGCCGATTTCAAGAGTGCCGGGCCAGTGTCCTGTCACAGGCGAAACAGCAAGCACCCACACGAACACCACAAACTGCCTAGCTCTGCCAGGCCATACTCTCCATACGCAGAGTGTTTCGGAAACTGTCCAATCGGAAACAAAATTGACTCGCGAGGACCTGCGACAGTTACAGTTACTTATCGATTCTCAATCAAGGCTTTAGTGCCACTACGCCGACAGGCGCAGAGAGAGAGAAAGCCCTGCTCAGACCATCTGCATTTGCATGCAGCGATCCTTTACGTTTAACCGTAAACGAGCACGCTTGCAAACTGAGGCTCCAACGTAAGAACCTGCCGTTTTTGTTAGACATCTGTTGAAGCCACGTCAGAGGGCGATGATCCGTGGTGAAAATGAATTCGGAACAAGCCAAATTACAGGAATGTTTTTCTAGAGCCCAAGCGAGACACGCGCATTCTTTTCCTATGGTGTTGTAAGCTTGTTCGCGAGCAGAGATTTTTCGGCTTACGTACAAAATGGGATGCTCATGACCGTGCTCACCTTCCCGACTCAAGGCTTTTGGCTTGTGTCCTTTTTGGCTTGTGTCACACGGCACAAGAAACGGCTTCGAGTGGTCTGGGCTTGCCAGGATGGGATTGGCAGTGAGAGCTACCTTCAAAGAATTAAACGTACCTTGTTTGTCTTCGTCCCATTCTACGCGATTAGGAGCGTGTTTTTTCCAGCACGTCTGTAAGCGGCCTGGCCACCTCAAAGAAACACTTGATATAGTGTTAGTAGTAGCCTACCATACACAAGAAAGTATGGAGCTCTGTTTTTGTTTGTGGCTGAGAGAAGGTTTAGATTGGCGCAATTTTTAAATTATGTGGGCGTTGATACCCTTGACCCAAACTGTGACCTAGGTATAGTTGACTTTTGAGTGCCCTAAATTGCACTTCTGGGCTTTTATTTAAATTTGAGCCAGCCTCGCCAAGCCTACTTAGAACCTCTCGCAGATGGTTCACGTGCTCTGGCCAAGTAGTCGAGAATACTGCAATGTCGTCCAGATACGGTAGAGCGAACGCCTCTGCACCGGCTAGCACCTGACCCAAAAGTCTCGAAAAGGCGAAGGGGGCATTTTTAAGGTCGAATGGGAGAACCAAAGGCCGGAAGGTGCCGAAAGGAGTGACGAAAGCCGCCAATTCACTCACTCCTTCTGTTAGCGGAACTTGCCAGTACCCTCGCACTAAATGGAGCGTAGAGATGAACTTCACTTTGCTCACCTTTTCAAGTCCGTCTTCTATGTGTGGTAAGGAATACACTCTAGTACAGTTAAGGAGCTAAGTTTACGGCAATCTATAGACGGCCGCGGTTGTTTACCGTTAGTTTGTACAATATTCATTGGCGACATGAAGGCCCCTTCACCTTGTTCAGCCACTTTAAGCGCCAGCATCTGATCGACTTCTTCTCTCATCAACCTTTTGTGGCGTGGCGAGCATCTGCAAGCTTTACGTCACCTTCATCTGTGTAACGTTGGTTGGTGAGCTGTAGCTATAAGCTATATATCTTGAGTCGTGAAGTGGTCCGACCGCCAAGTTTTGAAAATGCTTGTGTGTGCTCGGTTATCAAATCTCTGAAATCGGCCAGCTGACTCACTCAGAGCAGCCCTATCTGCTATCAAATTAACGATTTTATCTACAGAAAAAGAAGTCATGCCAAAGGGAATATCAGGAAGTTCAGCTGCAACTTCTTCGGGTTGATTCAATAATAAATTCACAAGTTGCACTCTCTCTACGTAGAGCTTCATAAGGTTGCTGTGCTAGATAGCTACTGCTTTTCTATGACCTGTCAGTTTAACTACGAAGGTTGTGTCGGAGAGTTTCTATTGTAGTGTCCCGGGGCCTTCCCAGTGTACCTCCAACTTGTTAGCTTTAGATGTATGCAACATGATCACCATTTTCTCCACGTTAAACTGGCGCACTTTGCTGTTTTTATGCCCCGCCGCGGTGGTCTAGTGGCTAAGGTACTCGGCTGCTGACCCGCAGGGTGCGGGTTCGAATCCCGGCGGCGGCGGCTGCATTTCCGATGGAGGCGGAAATGTTGTAGGCCCGTGTGCTCAGATTTGGGTGCACGTTAAAGAACCCCAGGTGGTCTAAATTTTCGGAGCCCTCCACTACGGCGTCTCTCATAATCATATAGTGGTTTTGGGACGTTAAACCCCACATATCAATCAATTGCTGTTTTTATCGGTTCGCATCCCGGCTGTGGCGGCTGTATTTCCGATGGAGGCGGAAATGTTGTAGCCCCGTTTGCTCAGATTTGGGTGCACGTTAAAGAACCCCAGGTGATCGAAATTTCCGGAGCCCTCCACAACGGCGTCTCTCATAATCAAATGGTGGTTTCGGGACGTTAAACTCCACATATCAATCAAATCAATGCTGTTTTTATCGTAACGCTCTTGATTTTGTCTGCGCTTTACCAGAGCCTGTGGGTCGTACAAGCGCTGCAGTAGGTTGCAAACGTACTATACGACAGTTAGATCGCTACCCTTGTCTTCCCAGTTTCCACAAACTAGCCTAAGCGGGGAGCGCAGCGCCCTTCAGTAGACAAGCTCCGCTGGACTAAAACCTGTTGATTCGTGTGTTACCGAAGGTAATGCAACAAGCATAGCTGGTAATGCAGTGTCCCATTGTTATTTTTTTGCTCGTAACACAAAGGCCGCAATATCAGCGCGTCATTACAGAATGAACTCTCTATATCATTGCTTTGCGGATGCTGAAAAGAGCTGTGGTGTATCTTGATACCGCACCTGTTAAAAAAGGTGGTTGTTAACTGTCTTGTGAAAACACTGCCTAGATCGAACTGTATTTAGCTCGGACAACCTATGCGGGAAAAGATCAAAAGAAGGGCATTGTGTTTCTCGTGTGGTCTGCCAGTTCGCTGACAAAACATCACAACATGGAACTAAGTGCTCCACGTTTTTTTTTTTTTTTTTTGCCCCGCAGGTTGTGGCACTGAATCCCGGCTACGGCGGCTGCATTTTCGATGAAGGCGGAATTGTTGTGGGCTCGTGTTCTCAGATTTGGGTGCACGGTAAAGAACCCCAAGTGGTTGAAATTTCCGGTGCCCTCCACTACGGCGTCTCTCATAATCATATCGTGGTTTTAGAACGTTAAACCCCACAAATCAATCAATCAGCTCCACGTCTTTAAAACAGCCCGGCCAGTAATATCCACTCAGCAGTCTCGCTTTTGTCTTGGTGATTCCTAGATGACCTGACCAGCCTGCCCGATGACAAAGTTCTAATATATTTTCGCGTACTTCAGCGGGACCACGATTTGGTCAGTGCTCGCGCCTTTCTTGCCACGAAACTTTGAGTATAAAATGCCTTTTTTTTTCAAACAAACAAACCACTGCCTGCAACTTGCTTTTGAACACTTTAGCGGCATTTGTTCAAGGTTAAATCGATTTCTCAATCCTCGATCAACGTCATTTTCTCGACGGAAGATAACATCTGAAAATCACAGCTCGTGGGAGGAATGAAAAACGATGCTTGTTCGCCTTCCTCGTGCGCAGATTCATGCGCGTCTGAGCTTCGATTTGCTATTATCTGATTAACTGCATTTTTGATTCTGAGCATTGACATCGCGTGACGAAGGCTCTTGGTGAGGAGACATTTTCGCCATCAACCTCGTGACAACCATTTCCGGGTTCATATTGAGTTTGACGCCTGCATTCCGCAACTCTTTTGCCGTTCCCTTCAATAGCAGATATGGGCACTGTGACAGTACGCTATAGATATGAGACTGCTGCTTCGGTTTTAATTTCACCAAACGCCCCTTTCAATTTACTTTTCCTACTGGTAAGCTTAGATTGCCTACTTCTAATGCTTGCCTTAAGCACACTTCTTATTCACCCAAGAAATCAAAATTTAGTAGAGAAGAATGCACCACGTCACACGTCGCACCTGTGTCACCCAAGACTTTACATTTTCGGCCGGTAACTTCCATGTCGTGTAGGTAAGGCTGCAGCAAATCTTCGCCCTGCGCCATAACGAACTGTATGGGTGATAGTTTTGGAGCGCGGCACCCACGGCTACTTGTCCTGGTTTCTGGACCTAAAAGCATACGATAGGCTTCCGCAGCTCAAAATATTTATTTACATGTGAATCCAAAGATTCCTGCTTTGTGGAATTATTTTTCTCCAACTTTCTAGGTTTCTTTTGATAGAGTCAGAGCCCCGTGGACCTTGGGTGCTTCTTTCTGCGTTAAAAGAACGGTGTTTCGCGCAGTTGTCATCTGCATATTCTGCTGTTTGCGAGCCTTCTTTACATCTGGCTTATCCAAAATCCACTCTCAATTTTTGAGGAAGTGTCGAACAAAATTGTTCTAGGCAGAACTCCTCAAACATTTTGGCTTTGTCATCGAAAGTGTCAGCGCTTTTAGCCAATATTCTGGGAAGCTTGCTGGCCTGTACGTGAACTCTGAGTAGCTTTCGTTCAGCATCCTAACTGATTTCTGAAACTTCAGCCGGAAAGCCTCAGGTGACAACTGGTACTTCGCTAACAAAGCCCTTTTTTCGTTTTCGTAACATTCCGCTTCTTCTGCATTTAACGTCACCAGAATTTGTGCTGATTCTGCCGTCAACAAACTGAGAAGTCTTTGAGGCCAGACGTCAGCTCGAAGACCATTCTTACGCAAGTGTGCTCAAAGTGTGTCAAAAAGAGCCCCAATTCACTACCAATAACAAAGGGCTGAATAAAACCTCTCTTGTCATAACTGACGGGTCTCCGCTCTGCCTCAGTGGCCAGAGTCCTCTTTAGCTGCTCTAATTTGTACTGTTTTAGTTTCTCCTCTCTTTTTCTCACTTTGCGTTTCCTTAGAACTCCATCAACTGCTTCAGCGATTTCGTCAGCATTCACCCAACAGGCTTCAATTTTCCCACAGTTTGGGGTTTCCGAATAGCTTTGCTAACTTCTAAACCAAGCTCATCTGCTACGGCCAGCAAATCTACTTTTAGCAATCTACTCAAATCTATGTTCACACCCGTGAGTGTGGCAAAAGTCCTCTTCAGGCGCCTTGCCTATTTCCCTGACTGGAAATTATAACACTCGGCGTACTAGACTGCAAAGCCATAGCCTCACATATTGCTGCCACAGAGCTCCTGAGGTCCGCCAACCCACCGGTGCCATCAGTTGTTACGTTTGACCGAGACGGGCTCAAAGCCGGGGAAGATGACGCCATGAGAAAGTAGAACGTAAGTTTTGACGCGGCATACTTGCCGTAAGAAGGTGTACAAAAGAATGACCCATGGCGTGGTGCGTAGTCGATTATGATGGCACGCCGCGAACGAAGAGGGTGGTAATGCACATCAAGGTACATGCGCGATAACAGATTATCGATAGGAGCAGATGCGCCAGACTTAGGTGCTAGCTGATAGATAAGCGACGGATGGTGCGTAAGGCGACTAGTACGTCGAGGATGACAGAGCTGAACTAAACCAGATTCGCCATTTGGTTATGAAATGCCGATATTGTATGAGTATTTTGAGAAAATGAATTTAGTAGCTGCTATTGTCAAGAGATTTAGAGAATTAATAAGATATGGCTGGTCTGAGTTCAAGGTAGCAGATTTAATACATATCCCATGCTGGTGCCACGACAGACTGATGGTCCAGTAATTTTACTTTTCGTCATGACTTGCGAAGAATATGCCTAAGGAAACTTAGCATTTGGTTTGCTCGTAATATGATATTATAAATACGAGCATTCCAGAACAGATCGTTACAGATAGTGACTTCTAGAGTTTCTTTACAAACCTACATTCTCAAGGGGTCTGCATTCTTTAAAAGCATTTTGAATGCGGTGTTATATATAGCGTGATGAATGACACAGTCTACCAAAAACATTTTAATACTACAGAACTCACGTGAAGGCAAGCCATTAATACATATTAGGAATAATAGAGCGGCTAGAATGGGTCCTTGAGAAACACCCGATGTTCATAGTGCAGAGTCAGATAGGTGATTATTTATAATTACGGATCGCGGGCGGTCACTGAGAAATGCAGTAGTCTTGTTCAACACATTGGCATGCAAGTTAAGCTTCCTTAGCTTTATTATGGCTCGCTGATTAATAACCTAATCAAAGGCCTTGCCGAAGTCCAGGAACATTGATTGATTGATATGTGGGGTTTAACGTCCCAAAGCCAACATATGATTATGAGAGACGCCGTAGTGGAGGGCTTCGGAAACTTTGACCACCTGGGGTTCTTTAACGTCCACCCAAATCTGAGCACACGGGCCTAGAACAGTTCCGTCTCCATCGGAAATGCAGCCGCCGCAGCCGGGATTTAAACCCATAACCTGCGGGTCAGCAGCCGAGTACATTAGCCACTAGACCGCCACGGCGGGGTGAAGTCCAGGAATATTAAGTCAGTATGTACAAAAATATCAAGAATAATATTAATGTCATGTATAAAGTTAGCAAGTTGAGTTTAACGTCATAAATTTCTGCGGAGTTCACGCTGTGCGGGTTGAAAAAAAAAGATATCTTGAGTCAAGGCATTTTATCGTAAGAAAATAAGTTTTAGTTTCTATGTTTTTACGTGGTATGCTTGCTAATGATAGCGAATGTAGTTCAACGGGCAGTTACCTTATTGGTTGATTGGAATGACTTTCGCCGCATTCTAGTCTTCTGAAATAAGGCCTAACGAAATAGAGACTGGGTGAATAGCAAAAATAAATAGGCTGCGGTAATGAATACTGTATTTCTCGAAGGTCACTTGGCGTAAGTGCAAACGCCATCCTATGATGCCGTACCACTGTCGAATTTCAATGAAACGGAAGGTTCTTCCCCTTGATTGATTGATTTGTGGGGTTTAACGTCCCAAAACCACCATATGATTATGAGAGACGCCGTAGTGGACGGCTCCGAAAATTTTGACCACCTGGGGTTCTTTAACGTGCGCCCAAATCTGAGCACACGGGCCTACAACATTTCCACCTCTATCGGAAATGCAGCCGTCGCAGCCGGGAATCGAACCCACGACCTGCGGGTAGGTTCTTCCCCTTGCTGCATATAAAATTCATGACACTTTATCAAGTGTCATCAATGAACATAAATACCTGGGATTAACTATGTCTGAAGACCCTAAATTGACTAATAACTTAAAGAACAAAACACCTACCGCGCAAAAACTACTCTTTTTCGTCCGACGCTGCCTTTGATTAGCTGCTATAGATACCAAACTCCTTGTTTATAGCGCATTCCTCAGGCCAATGATAGAATACGCAAACATCGTATGGTATTCTTTTTTCCAAACTAGATATCTCTAAACTTGAAGGCGTACAGAAAAAGGCATTAAGGCTCATTTTTAACAAATACGAGCCCCATATTTCATTTACAGTGTTGATAGAAAGTCGTAGTAGAGATTCCCTCCAGGTCCGATCCAAAATAGCTAGAGTTAAATTCATCTACTTACCTATTTTTAATAAAGTGAATATTGATGCCACTCACACCATAACAAGTTTACGAACACTACCTACAAATCATAATCATACTCAGATGCTCCTGGAATACACCCTTCATATGAACTGTTTCGAAAAAACTTTTTTTCCATTGGCCATGAAAGAATGGAATATAACCTCCCCTTACACATCATAGAAAGCACATCACTAACACAGTTTTTAAATGCACTTGACGCGAACCCCGAATTATGCTAGACTGTATTTTTTCTCATTCTTTTTCGTTTCTATCTTCTCCTTTTGCCCTTTATTGACATGTGACTAATTGAGCGCATTTTTTTTTTCATTATTCACAAGCTACCAATATCATTGCACTTTTTTGTAATTACTTATTGTTCCCATTTAATCACAAATTGTGAAACATTATTGAATTACTGCATCGGCCCTCCCACTATGATCCCTTCCAGATTAGAAGTATGTTTAAAATAAATAAATAAATAAAAAAATAATGTAATTAGAACATCCTTGTTGTGAGGTTGTTACAATATACACACACAACCAAATCAAGCGGGAGAGCTCAGTGGGTCCGGTACGTGTGAAACGAAAACAAGCAGGAACATGTTCGAGAGAGCAATACTTTTAAGCCTAACGTTGCCGTAGTGCCATGATATATATATATATATATATATATATATATATATATATATATATATATATATATATATATATATATATATATCATGAGAGATGCCAAACATCACAGCGCCAATGGCAGAAGAGAACTGAACGAGGTTTTCTTTTATGCAACTGTCAAGGCAAGGTCCATTCACGGGGACGAACACTTGCCGGAAAGCAGCGCTTTGCTTAGCGACCTCAGAGTTTCGCCAAAATGTCAGCACCACACCACTATCGTTCGTCACGTCTGCAGCAGCTCATTAAGCAGTAGCAAGGGAGAGCGAACGCTAATGATGCACTGTGGTGATGCCTGCGGCGCCGCTTTGACGGCGGCTTCACTGCGACTTGTCCCTTGCCGACTGGGTGGCTAATGGGCTGCGCAATCACTATACACTAAGCGGTAGAATGTATGCGTTGTTGTTTCATGCTCTTCGAAGTAACTGTTCTGAAGGGACTACTTTCATCATCAGTGCGTTGTAAAATTTGTGTTGCGTTCATTTTGGTACGGAGCAAAGCACCGGTTCTTGGCTGCTCTTGCTTTGAGCTGGTAATTGCTAAAGGCGTTCGGAGTGAGGGAGGTAACAGCTCGTAATATGAATGAGGTACTGAAGGGATACAATTGAATTATAAACGTGTGAAGGACATTTTCGAGAGAACAACAAAGAATTTCGCAAAGGCAGAGAAAATTAACCATGCTACAGTGGGTTAGACCCGCCGTACACTCTTAGGTGTGGTATACTTTGTAGAACTTACTCCTTTGAATATAAAGGTGCGATGGTTGCCTAAAACAGTGACCGTTATTTACAAGCTACAAAGAGGCAATCTGCTGCAAGTGAAGAAAACCGTGGGTTGAAAAAAAGGGTAGTGAATGAGTGGAGGAGCAATACGAACGTGGAGGAGCGCTATAACGCAAACAGAGCGCGTGAGTACTGACCACGGTGTATGATACAAACAATTTTTTTTGTCTTACACCGTGGTACTGGTTCAAACCCACCTTCAAACTTTTGAAGAGGTAACACGAGCTACATGTCACGCTCAAAGAAATTTTGCGGTGCCCATGGTATGGCTTTACATCCTGCCTCATCAATGACTAAGCCGAATCAGTACTTGTTGCAGCAGTAGACACTATTTACGAACGGTTACGTGCCTGCAGCCGCCATTTATTAAGACGAAAACCTTAGGTGCCTGATAGAACGCTATGACTGGGCGGCGTCTCTTGTTGGCGGTGTCAAAGTGAGTGGTGACAGAAATCATCACAGAATGACATCATAATAAGGCGTAAGAAATCGGCAATATTGTCAGGTCACGTTACTTCTCATGAAGACGTTTTCACATCATATTTCAGCTTTGTCAAGGGTGAGCCGATCTCGTAGCCAGTGTTTAACCATATCCGGAGCAGAGAGAGAGAGAGAGAAGAAAAAGGAAGGTAGGGAGGTCAACCAGATGCTAGTGTTTGGTATGCTAACCTACACTGGAGCTGTGGAATAGGGGCTGAAAGAGAGGGAGAGAGTTAAAAAATGAATAAAGGCAAAACATGGACACACAAGCGCACACACAATCAGACCACTCAAAAGGGTTCCAATAGGCCAGTAGTTCGCAAGAAGCCCCAGAAGCTCTTGCACGGCCTTCTATGATGATGAGTAGAGGCCGGATTTTTAGGCACTAAAAAAGCGTGCTTTAGGGGCCAAATACAGGCAGGTAAAACACCATTTTAATCCTTTAAAATAATATTTATAGGCCCAATAAAGTTCTACGAAAATTGAAAAATTCCAAAACAACAACGTCAGTGACTTGTACTTACGGCAAGAAGCAAAAAAATCATATTATTTGAGATAGTATAAATGTACCAAAGTTTGAACTAGGCATGCATCATCCGCGTGATTCACAGTATGCGGTCTATCGTTTTGTTGTCTAGCATTGTGCGGCAAGTGTCCACCATTCAATTAACACTCTCCTGCGTCTCTTTTGTTTCGTTTAGGCTGGAAAGGTCAGCGTTGAAGCAAATACCCAGACCACCGATACCCCAGAAGACAGGGATGCTAGGGCTAATCGCGTAGGACTAATTTCTCCCCTATCGGTGAACACTTTGAAGGGCCCCTCAATGGGTTTGGGCATTTCGAGCTGATAAGCGTAATGGTGCACTGGGCACTTCGAATCATTGCTGTTAAGATTTGCAAAATTACATGTCGCGGAAAAACACTCAATTTCTAATGAATGCCACTTGCCCTTCTCGCCGGCGTGCGCTTCAAGATCTAGGAAGTGACGTAGAGGTCCTGTTTTTTACTTCGCTCCTTTACGTTGACATTGGTGGGCTTACGTCGCATGCCGTATGCTCTTCATCAGAACTTCATTAAATGACAGCTATATCTAGAAAACAGATGAAATTTTTCGTCTCCTGATCATATCCTGCATTTTAAATGGTACCTCATTAAGAGCGTTAAACACGGCATTAGTCTACTTGGCATGTGCAATTTGTGAATTCTGTTGTGTGGCTTGAATGAGGAGTGCTTTTGTTCTGGCTAGCTGCTTCGTATAATTTTGAAAGGGAAGCGCAAAGACAAAGGAAAACGAAAGAGAGCGCTTTGTCTCTGTCCTTCTTTTCCCTGTGTCTTTGCACTGCCCTTTCGAAATCAGTATAATGATTGAAAGCTGAGAAAAATAATAGAGCACGCAAAGGGAGTCTCGGCTTGTTATAATTTTAGGAGCGAAGCTCCTTATGGCGTGGCTTGGGCGTCCCTCGTATGTAACCACCAGTGGCACATACCCGAAATAGGTATAACACTTGACCTCCAAGGTGGTGCCAGTGAGAGATTTCTTCTGTGCGTTGTTTAACAATAAAAAATAGTGCTCAATATACATGCCAATGGCTGCTAATGGGGAATGAGAGACATGAGCATTCGGCTTTTAGTCAACGCGCACGCTGCGATCCCCATTAGCAGCCATTGGCATGTACATTGAGCACTATCGGACAAGAAAGGGATGCTACATTATACTCGCTGGGTGTAACCTCCTTAGCTTTAGAAAGGTTTAGCGAGCGCTGAACCGCAGTGCCATGAATACAATGAACTTGTATATACCATGAATGAACTCAAGGTGGTTAAAAATGAGAAGTAGATACGAAGCGCAAGTCGTAAGAAATTAAAAGCCGAATTCTCCTGTCTCTCATTTCTCATTAGCAGCCATTGGCATGTAAATTGAGACCTATCTGACAGGGAAAGGTTGCTACGTTATACTCGCTGGGCGTAACCTCCTTGGTTTTCGAAAGGTTTAGCGAGCGTTTGGTCGCAGTGCCATGAATACAGTGAACTAGAATATACCATGAACTCGAGGTGGTTAAAGGTGGGAAGTGGACCCAAAGCGCAGGCCGTAAGAAAGTGTGCGTGTGCCACCTCTCGTTTAGTGCTTGGAATGTCCGCTGGATGGCGGACATTCCACTGGATGGCGAGATGGTGGGACTTGGAGTGTTGAATAGATGAACGAACGGACACACAAACAGATGCATGGATGGACGCATGAACGGACGCAGGGGCGGATGCATGAAAGAACGCAGGGACGGGCGCACAAACAGACGCATGGACGGTCACACAGACGGACGCGTGGACGGACGAATGCTTCGCCCCACTCTCCATCATTCACTCCGTGGATATGCTGCCATTTTTTTTAATTTTGTTTTGAATAGCCTCAAGATGCTATTCACTAATCGACCCTCGTTTTGCGTCCGCCTCGGTGCACCAGTTGCTTTTGGGTGCTCCGCTGCTGAACCGAATGCCACGGGATCGATTCCGGCTGCGGCGGTCACATCTAGATGGAGGCGAGAAAATAGACGTCCATGCACTGCGCGGTGTCAGTGCATGTTAAAGAACACCAGATGGGCCATATTCGCGGAGTCCTCCACCATGTCATCCCTCATATACATAACCAGTTTTTTTTAACCTAAAACCACACATACTACCACTGCTACCACTACTATATTGTCGCGAGAGGAAACGATAGACAGGAGCTCGAAGTGGACGACTGTTTACTAAGCCACAGCAGCCAATCACTTCTTCGCTCTCCTCTTCTACCACAACACAGCGTGGCTCAGTCGAGATCGTCGTAATCAAAGGGAAGGCGTCCAAATCATCCAATGCATCCAAGTAAGCTGTGGTTGTGCGTTTCGCAAAATGCTTGCATTCGCCACTGAAGTTCGTAACAAAAAGCGTAGTCTGGCCATTTCGGAGTTGAAGGAGACTTTGAGCAATGCGACTTCCCGATCAAGCAATAACTTCAGGTTACTTTCGGTGATGCCCGTAATTGACTGCTCCCGTGGACACTCAACAAGCACGAAGATACTACTGCGAGGTGGCAACGTGAAGCAATCAACTACGCATAAGGCGAAGCCATGATGTTCGTTCACGATGTCGGAATCCGGAGAAACACAGTTGGCAAAACTGACGAACAAATCACGCAGATTAATTATCGCTACATACTCTTGCAGAAAATCCATGCCCGAAATGACCAGCCGAGAACAATTGGGTAGTACAAGGAATGACGCTACAAAAGCCGACGCACAAATCTCAAGCCTGGCGGTGCACCTTCCTTTAGGGGATACGAGGTGTCCTCCAGCAGTGATTAGTTGAGGGCCGTCCCACGTGGTCAGCACCTTGTGTAGACGGGTGGCCAATGAAGCACTCATCACCGAGTAATCGGCTCCCGTGTCGACAAGCGCAGTCACCGGATAACAGTCGACGGAAACGGTAATGGCAGCTGACGTTCTGTTGGCGGTTTCAGAAACAGGCTTTAGCGGTATATCGTAAGGCAGCGGCGTACTACTACTATATACTTACTACTACTACTACACCTAGTACTACTACGACTACTACTACTAACACATTTTGCTTGCGTTCGTCTTCTCGTCGTTGCTGCATGGTGCCTTCGCCAACCCTGACAACGCTTAGCTTGTAGTTGGTGCTTCGTCTCTGCCCGCAGTTTCAGCGGAGCGACATGTTGTATCGCGGTCACAATACATGATCCTTGCAAGCCTCTCATGGAGTGCTGACTGATCCATTCCACAGAAACTCCTAATACACAAATGACAACGCCAAATGACAACATCGATTGCGTACGTGGACAAGTAGGCTGGGCCACGGCAGGTACGCAGGGCCTCGCTTATGCATGTTCTTGTTGCGCATGCGTCATGTGATTCTCCAGCTCCGATACCGAAGAGAACAGGAAAGGAATGAGGCTCGCGATGGCTACATGGGACAAAAGGCAATGAATTCAAGCTTGCTTTTTCGCATCATGCTTTGCTGGCTCGTAGTGAACCAAAAAAAAAAATCATCGTGGTGGAACGCTTTTCATTGGGCACGCAAGAGTTTCTAATGTGTAACTACAACTTATTACGTCACCTAGAGAGAGACGCTTAAAAAATAAATTACAAACAAAGCAAAAGCCGCATGCACATCACAATTTTCATCCGAAGGCGCTGCAGCAGATGGATTACAGTGTTAAAAAAGCAGGCCTTCATTGACACAACACACTTTATTTTATATATCAGCCATTTTATTTTGTCATGAAACTAACAAAAAAGTTATTAGAAAAATTATATCTGAAACGACATTTTAAAATTTTAATTACCTATGCGCGAGAAGGACTGTTTAGGTACTTTCATTTTCGAATGCGAGTTTTACCATCAAATGCTGGACATGGGAGCTTTAACCACAATTTATTTCGACGCAATGACAGTAATTCACATCCTAGTTCATTTTTCATATTGTTACAGCTGTCATTTTTTTGAGAAATGGCGTAGGAAAAACCTTGAAGCCCTGTTCTGTATTTTTTTCATGTTTGTCACATAAAGACGTATGACAACGAATCTCATACAGAACAAGTGTATTCAAGCATACGGTGAATGTATGCGAAATACACCGTTGATTTTAAACAGGCCAGCGCCTGTCTCAGGCTTCAGTGATAACGTACGAAGATTTGGCGGCCTTCGCCACCACTGAACCAACATGAGCATTCCATGAGTGGCCCTTCATGGTTTTTCATTCGTTCTTCCGCTACCCGCGGTTGCCCAGAAAAACCTGCTCTTCCTTTCCCATCGCAACACCCATGTCTTCAGGGCGGTTCTTCAGTTCCTTGAGGGCACTGTCTGTAGAAGGCAGTCGCTGCGTCCTCGGCCATGGATGTCACTTTATTTTCTAACCCGATCTATAATACTCCCTCCTGCTGCCCCTGCAGACGCTGAGACATGCATCCACTTAAGGCTGCAGAAATAGTGTTTTTTGCACTCCTCATGCTCCTCCTCAAATCGCTCGCACCATGTTAGCTTTGTATTCATTGAACCTTGGAGTGTGTGGAAATATTGATGTTGCCCTTTCTACATGAATAACAGTTCGACACCACGCTCGAAAACAAAATTTGGGCTTGAATAGCGCTCATATAGGCGCTCAATCAGAAAATAGGCATTTATAGGCACTTATAGGCATTCAGACATGAACACCCAAAATAGGCATTTGTAGGCACTATAAGAACACCATAAAAGCCCTTCTTAGCCTCTAATTCATGCTCATATATCAAAATGGCATGATATAAACACAAGGAACAAATTAGGCATTTGCCTATATTCCGGTCTCTAATGATGAGTCATGACGATGACGCAGTATACTTTCTTCTGACAGCGGCTCGTCATCTTGTTTTTTTAGATCATTAGAAAGGCATTGTCTTTCTAGGTTTTATTCAGGGCCGCAATAATACGCCTATTAAGAAGCATAAGAAGGATAATAAGTCGTTCTTTCACTCGTCTCAAGTGAGTGCCGAAGAAGCCCCGTGAGCTTTACGTATTGTTTACGGAAGCACCACATTTGCTGGTTCTTGCCGTACCGCGATGCCGTTCTTTTTGTCTAACTTCCCTCCGTACAAAAATAAAACACCTGACCCTACCCTTTTATACGCAGTATGTGGGCGTGGGGTGGCCGCAGCTTTACTATTACGTGGCAAACCAGCAAAGAGAGAGAGAGATAGGGGGGGGGGAGATGGGTTCATTTACAAAAAGGCACGGAGATCCGCCTAAGTCATTTTATGTTCTATAGACTGCTACTCTACCCCGGAGGAGTGCAAAGGGAAGGGAAAGGATGATGATGATGGATTGGAGGACGATGAATATGATGGGTAGGTAAGTAGATGTGTATGTACAGTCCGTCAGGTTGGCGCAGTGCTAAAGTGACGCATACTGACCAGTGGTATGCAAAAAAGATGTGACCGCTTTTACGGTCATCACTTCAAGTTTTCGGCCATGCCTAGTGGCATGAATTTCAAGTTGTCACCATGGCTAGTTTCTTGATTCTTCTAAGTTATTTTTTTGGCACATTAATTGTCTGCTTTTCAGTTTCTTCAAGATAAAACACACTATTTGCAAAGCTCTTCCCACATATCAGCTGATGTCCGCTCGCCACTTTCCCCACCAGAAGTCTGGCACGCATCGACTCTCCCCGATGATATGCTCGGTGCGCCTGCAAATCAGACGTGCTGGAGTAAAATTCACGCTGGCAAATGTGTAAGTGCGCGCTGCTTACCATCTATACTGATGCCGTACGCGAGGTTCCAGTTATTAGGCACAGCGAGTATTCCCGTATGAACTCGACAAAAACAGAGATCTATGACAAACCAGATCTAACGTTCTGGGCTGGACTGGTTAGAGGGGGGGGGGGGGGGGGGTAAGCTCTTCTCAATTTACATCGGCAGCTTCAGGAAAACCTTCGCTAAAATTTCATGTTGGCACTGGTTTCACGAATGAGGTGTTTCAAAGTTGCTCTATGTCTAGTGAAAACTCTACCTTTTCTACACAGGTTACACGCATAGCGCACTGAATTTGTCGTAACTTATTCTTTTATGTACCATTTATATGTCACACATTTATCTTCTATGTCACCAAATAAACGGGAAAACGTGAGCTCATATTGCAATGCTCTTTCTTGTTCCGAATGGCATTATTTATTTATCTATAGTAAGAATTGTACTCATATTTCCGTTCTGCTCAACTTGGCTACTAACTTCTTGATATAAAGTTGAATGACATGACTACATTCGTAAGTTTTAACTTCAGCTGTGCCTACTTTTCAAGCCCACACAATGGCGACGCTGTGTGGCCCTATTGGTTTAGAAAAAAAGAATAAGTATTACGGTGGTAAACATTGTATATTTCCCCAATAAAGTGAATGCATTATGCCACTACGAGTAAGGGGTGGTTCACGCTAGCAGCAAGCCTGCCGTAACGGCGCAGTGCATGAGACCGTCGGCTTCCCCCGTCCGCGGGAAAGCTGTTCAAAGTGCACGGCAAGCTTCGCCGGCGAGCAATTCCAGCCTCCGACAAACATGGCTGCCCTTCGAAACGCAGTTGTCAACCGCCTCGAATCTATCAAGCGGCCGCCGTGCGCGCTGTGGCTCGTAGGCTTCGAACTGGTGCTTCCATTCACTTTAGACTCACGTCCTTTAGCTTCAACGACACAGTACTCGATTCGATATGGCACCGTTCTTAAGGACTACACTTAAAGAATTTATGTTCTAGGCCTAAGTATACCTTTCTAAATCTCGGAGGGCATACAATGCGCGTATGTTAGTTGTTGCTAACACTTGGTAGCTGGCGCCAGTTGTCCAAACGCCTGCTTTGGGAGACGTCATTTTGTATTGCTGCGCGCTTTTTTTTTAATACCAAACAGGCTGAAATGCTCTATTCACTGCTAGAACGTAATCTGGGAACGACACGTACGACATAGGCACCCGTCAATGCAGTTTACGAGATCTGATGGTAGCGTCAGGACACACAGCCTAGCGAAGCGAGTAGGTGCAGCAAAATCGAGTCTTCCAATGCTTAGCCTAGAGAGTACACGCAGTAAAACCGGACTTGCACGTGCAATTTATTTTTTAGTTGTTAGCAGGGGGTCACGGCTGATTATGTAAGCGCCCAGGAAGCGTTCTTTGAAAACGTGCTAAAAAGGGCACCGACACTTCAGTGTCTCAATGTGTTCAGTGAGAGCTTCAGTTTCTTGGTATCCCTGGCGGTCGGTACCAACAATGTTGTGGTAACCCAAAAAGCTTCTTTCGCGCCTTCTGGTCCACTATCGGACGCCAGTAGCGTAAAAACTGCGGAGCAAGAAGCAAGCAGCTTGAAGTGTCCCACAGCAGACGCAGACGATGTGGAGAGGCAAAAGCAGACGACGTAGCTCAGCCATGTCGCTCCCTTATCGCTGATTGGCTACGTCACTCTCCTGGGAACGGCAAGCAGCGCAAATATGGATCTCCGACCCATTTTTAGAACGGCGACGAACGGCAGACGTGCAATAAAAAAAAGTGAAGGAAACAGCCGCGCACAGCTGCCTCAGAACGTCAAACGTGGAACGGCAAGGCATGCTTGCCGCTAGCGCGAACCGGCCCTAACCGTTGAACAGTCTCGAAGAGGTAAGAATGGTCACCCAATGGACGCTTGTCTCTCCAATTGTATGCGTCGCTCGTCTGCGGACATCGACCATTTATTATTATTTTTTTGTTACATCACACGTTGCAAACCCGCGTCATATCACTCGGGAAATATGTGACGCATTTGAGTTTGACGCTATGCAGCCTTGGTATCGTCAGGAATTGCATGCAATTAGCTGGCTTGAGAAAACGTGCATCAGCGCAAAAATGCTGCCTCCCAATTAGGGAAAAGCAATTGCGTTTGTCATTCGCAAGTGTGCATGATTCATGGACTGCCGACGAGAACAAAAAAGGTCTTGTTCAGGAAGACAGCAAGTAAGACCATGGAACTGGCCAGTGTGGCTGACCTTCTTGCAGATAATAAAAGTGAAGAAATGGACCTATAGCTAGTCCAACTCATGAGTACTGATAACCGATAGACAAATAGAGCGACAGTATTTACACAAAGGAATGAGAAACGTAGCCGACGAAGGCGGCCTGTTGGAGGGGCGATAAGGTTGAGATATTTCCCAGGGTCAACAGTAATCAACACGCAAAACGCAGAAACATATTGGTATCACTGGGAGAGGCCTTCTTCCTGCAGTGGACATAACATAATAGGAGTCTAGAATTCCCCTCCTGGACCTCAGCCAGCGGGTTACCGTCGCGCAATGTAGTCCCGCAATTGAGAGCCTGGGCCGTGCTGTAGGCACTACGTGCAAATGTCTCTATATCCTGGTCATCGCTGAAGACGTTTTATTTATTGCAATAGCAATGATAAGGACAGTTTCTGCTGGCTTTTGTCGTCACCGCCACCACCACTGCCACTCACGCATATATTGTTACGCACAAAGAGGACCTGGACGTACACGGCTGAAGGGACCGTTTATTTTGGTCGCGAAGAGAAGCGCCGGAGCAGCCAACAGCTTGATGATCGCAGCGTCGACGTCTTCCCTCTTCCTCCCGCTTGGGGCGGCCAGCACGTTCACCCATATTCGTTTTCTTTCCAATCATGCGCAACATTCCTCCCCTCGCATGCGAAGCCCACCGGGCGAGTTAATTGATTTACCTTGGTGTGTACAACTTCAGTCGAGCGACTTGGACTGCTTGGGTTTTAGCGGATCTTCTACCACTTCTCGTGAGGCGAGCTATTGTGTACGTGAATTCCGTGATTTTGTTGAGAACAACAAACGGTCCGTCATAAGTGGCCAAGAACTTTTAGCATAACCCGCGTCTTCATACTGGAGTCCAGAGCCACACTGTCACCTGAATGGTAAGTTACAGGCCGGTGGCAGACGTCGTAGCGTGCCTTCGATTTTTCATGTGATGCCAAAGTGCGTAGAAGAGCGATACGACACGCCTCTTCTGCAAGGCAGAGGATTTCGGCGACAGAGAGGTTGTCGTGCGTCGATAATGTGCCAACTGTGTCGAGTGTTTGCCACGGCAGTTGGGCGTACATCAAGAAAAAGAGGCTATAGCCTGTTGTCTCGAGCATAGCCGTGTTGAATTCGTACGTTATAAACGGTAACATGTCACCCCAGTTATGGTGGTCGGATTGCGCATACACAGAGAGCATGTTTACAATTTTTTGGTTGGTGCACTTCGTGGGCCCATTTGTTTGCAGATGGTATGGCGACGAGTGACGTAGGTGGGACTCACTCAATCGAAGCAGCTCCTCAACTAAATCTGCCGTGAATTGTGCTCCGCAATCACTGATGATCACGGGAGGTGGGCCATGTCGGAGGATAACGTGCTGCAGCAGAAACACAGAGACGTCGCTGGCAGTTGCGGTTGGTATGGCCGCCGTCTCGCAGTAGCGCATGAGGTAATCGACGCATACAATTAACCAGCGATTGGCTTTAGCCGACTTTGAAAAAGGGCCCACGAGGTCAATGCCCACTTGTTGGAAATGCGTACTTGGAGGTGGCAAGGGCTGTTGAAGACAAGCCGGAGCAGTAGATGGGCGTTTGTAGCATGGACACTGCGTGCAGCTGGCCACATAAAGCTCGACGGACTGTCGCATTCCCAGCCAATACAAGCGTTCCTTAGCACAGTAGAGAATCCGCGCAGAACCTACATGTCCGGACATAGGATCGTCGTGCATAGCACTTAAAATCGCTGTCCGAAGGCTTTCCGGCTCCACCAGGAGGAAACGTGCGCCAGTGGTGAAAAAGTTCCTCTTATACAGGAGTCCGTTTCGTACACAGGAATGGCATGCCATAAGAGCTGTGAAGTGCGATGATAGTCAGGTGTCCTTTCGCTGTTCACCTTTGAAAGTAATGAGGTCGGGAAGCTTTGGTGACAAAGAAGCTACGAAGTGGTCGAGGTCATCGGCGTCACACTCTGGAGTGCTCAGTGGTATGCGCGAAAGCCAATCTGCGTCGGCATGTCGTCCACCGCTTTTGTACTAGACTATGAAGTTATACTCTTGGAGCCGAAGTGCCCAGCGTGCTAGACGGCCGCAAGGGTCCCGAAGGTTGACGAGCCAACACAATGAGTGGTGGTCGGTGACAACTGTAAAAGGGCGTCCATATAGGTAAGACCAAAACAGCTGAATCGCAAATACTACCGCGGGGCATTCTTGTTCTGTGACAGTATAACTCTGCTCGGGCCTACTCAAGGAGCGACTTGAGTATACAATCACGTGCCCGCGGTTACCATAGCGTTGAACTAACACGGCACCAATTTTTATGCCGCAGGCATCCGTGTGCAGCTCTGTTGGAGCTGATGGGTTGAAGTGTTGAAAAACATGCCGCAACGTCAGGAGGAACTTCAGTTGACAAAAAGAGGAGTTGCACTCCGAAGTCCACTCTAAGGGAATATTTTTCCGTAGCACACATGTCAGCGGATACGCGACATCCGCAAACTTAGGTATAAAGCGGCGAAAATTGGAGCAAAGCCCAAAAAAACTAAGGAGCTTCCTAACAGAGTGTGGTGCACTGAACGCCTCAACGGCTGCTGTCTTCTGGGGATCTGGATGGATGTCATCTTTATCGACTAGGTGTCCGAGAAAAAGGCTTTGTCGCTCTCCGAAGTGGCACTTATTTGAGTTAAGAACAAGGCCAGCGTTTCTTATGCAAGTCAGTACAGCATCCAGACGTGAATTGTGTTCGCTGAAGGTGTGGCCCAAGATGGCGATGTCATCGAGACAGCACATGCGAATGCTCCACTTCAAGCCACCGAGAACAGTGTCCATAAATCGCTCGAACATCACCGGTGCGTTGCACAGTCCAAATGGCATCATGTTGAATTCAAAAAGGCCGTCAGGGGTTACAAAGGTTGTCTTTTCTTTATCTTCAGGATGCGTGGGAATTAGCCAGTAGCCTGATCTTAAGTCTACAGAGGGAAAGTAAGAGGCCGAATGTAGACAGTCGATGGCATCATCAATACGTGGAAGTGGGTTCACGTCTTTTTTCGTTACAGCTATCAATCGGTGATAATCGACGCAAAATCATCAGGATCCGTCTTTTTTTATAACGAGAATCACTGGAGCGGCCCATAGACTCACTGAGTCTTGAATGACTCCGTTTCGAATCATTTCGTTCACCTGCTCATCAATATTCCGCCACTCGGATGGTGAAACACGGTATGGTTTTTGTCTGATCGGATTGGCCAAACCCGTGTTGATGGTGTGACATGTCAGAGAAGCAGGGATTAAGGGTGCTTTGTCTTTCTGCGCAAAGTAGAATTCAGAGACGTGCTTCGAAAGTAAATTCGCCAATTTTCGGCGTTCACTTGTGCTCAGCGACTTATTCGTCATTGACAGAAGAGCCGTTTTCAATTTGTGACTATACGATGCTCTTCCAGCGCATCTCTAAGCTCGATCACCAATAAGGCCTCGTGTTGTCCACTGACTACGGCCAATCTGGTAAACACGGGCTCTGTGCTTTGACACTATAATTATGAAATCTAACAGACAATAATGCCGAGAATAGGGGAGGTTATTAGAGCGAATTGTAAGGAAAATGTGAAGAAAGAAAAGTGGGTAAAAAGATAACTTGCCGTGGGCAGGTTCCTGCCCACAAAAAAAAATGGAAACAAAAGTGTACCTGGAGCGGCCGTCCACATATATATGTGCTCTATAGATAACGAACTGCCCCCAGCGGCTAAACGCGACGTATAGCCCTTAGTACCAGCAAGCACTGCCCAAGGGAGCCGCTTCTCATCAATGCCGCCACTACGCACGATACTTGTTTTGGTCATTTACTGTGGCTACGCCACAGTAAACTTGGTTACTCAACAAGCGCATGTTTACTACAATAAATATTGCTCCTGAAAAGCCATTCTTGTCTCGTAAAACGTTCGAGTATGATGCTATCACATTAATTGCTTCACCCTATTGGTGTAACTGTGACTTTTTATATTTAGGCGGTCGGGATTTGTACTGACTTGAAGCTTTAGTAGAACTTGTGGTTGGGCTAGTTGCTCCATTCTTTCTTATATGCAAAAAATTAATGCGTAACCGACAAGGGTGGACACAGACAGAATGCCCTTTTCTGTTTTGTCTTTTGACCATCCTTGTTGGTTGGGCGTGATTTCTGTGTTTCTGTAGGAGGTGAAGCATTTCACTCGCAAAATATACGGGCAGTAAGCACAGAAGATGGTCAAGGATTGATTTCTCAATGTGAAAATTATCTACAACAATATTTTCGACGCGGAAATTTCTAAACGAATTTGCAGGAGTACATCTTGTGTCTCTAGATGCCGAAGCCTGTGCTTTTTTTAAAACCTCGCTAAGTAGGAGGAAGAGAAGTAAAAAGAAATGAGAATGAGAATATCGGAGCCAGTCTCGTGGGGGGGGGGGCTGCATTTTGGTATTTTAGAGTTGCGGCCCACTACGTATGAGAGAGATCGGTGAGCGTTTGGGCTCCCTGGCGGCAGACAATGTACACTATCACAATAGTCGTTCAAGGCTCTATCACTAGGCACCGCCAGTTGCCTTATGGCGGGGTCGTAACGTGCGTGGTTTGGGACTCGGAAGGCAGCACGTTGCGACAGCCAGCGCCCTCGACGAGTGTCCTTTGAAAAATCGATGAACTGCGCTCACGTGAGCGGGCATGCTGTTGACGTCATAGTGGCGTAAACTGTTGAACAAAGTGCTTTTTTTAACTCTCTTTTTGAATAGCTAGTCAGTTCGTTTTCTTTTGAGCCTATCACTTCTCCTCTAGCTCTCATTTTTTCGCCCTTATATATTACGCCACAGTAGCGGCAAACAACGGCAGACGATCTTCAGCGGTCATTTCATCAGTGAATCTATAGGTGGCGCTAGCTGTACGTTAGCAAGCAAGTGTATCTTAGCGCATCCAAGCGAAGGAAGAGGCACTCTTCGGGCTATTTGTTGTGACCTAGAAAGGAGCTCCTAGTTAGTATGGTGGCGTAAGAGCGCAAGTGGTGACGTAGTTAGTAGGCACTCTCCTAGCTCAATGCCACTACTTACTGCTCCCCGAACAGGAATTAAGGTGGAAACTACGTGTTCCGAAAAAATGTCGCTGTTGTGTCGAGACCATCTAACAAAAAAACATTTTTTACATAGAAAAAGCATTCATTGCTGAAATTTGGAGCTGGTCCAATTAAGCAAATGCATCACATTCCCGTTAATTCATTAAATAAACTTCGTTTGAACAAAATTGTTTTGAGCACAGTTGCCAGGTTTTGCTACAATGCACCGATTGGGCTACTCTGTTTATGGCCATTGTCGACACGAAAAAAGGTTTCGGCTACTTTGCAGCATTTTGGCTAGTTTCGTGTTCCCTGAATGTGAATAACACTGTTAATATCTTACAACGTCAAAGCCCCTCGCGTTCGAATATCCGGTGTCAAAATATGGCAACCCAGGCTTGTTTCTAGTTCTTAAAATTGAAATCAATTTGACACTTGCCTTGCGCTAAAAAAAACTTTGAATTCATGGCTGGTACTCGAGAGAAAACTTGATCGGGGTCTCATGTTGCTGACCGCTTATTACTGAAGGCGACTTTTGACTTTAATTGAAAAGGAACAGGACATTCGGTAGTCTTCTGCATAGAGGACACTCTGAACTCGCCGACATTATACTTTCAATATCTGAGGAACTGCACAAGTAACTTTGACTAGTTATGGACAACGATTTCGTCATATCATTTGCTCGGACACCGTCATCCCATGACAAACAGTTTCGAGAGTTTCTACAATTTATGCTCTAGTCGCAGAAACTGTAATCTGGAGCCAACCTATGTGGTGCTTCTAGTGCTTTCAAGAAAAACCATGCAACACGAATGAAGAAGGTGTCATATACGCAACGACGTAAGAAAGTTTGTTGTCCTGCCTGAAATGATTGCTAAAAGCAGCAATTTGTGCTTTAATCACGTCAAGTATGATTTTGAAAGGTTCTTGCTTTGACTCGAACCTTTATACTAAGGGGCTATGAAGTATACGAGTTTTAATACCAACTGCCTTGTTCTTTCACCTACTCGTGGCTACTTTTGGCTGCATTTGCTGCTCTTCACTAAAGCTGGCTACGTTCAATCTAGTTCTTCCGATTTTATGCCTTTTCCCTGTCGGTTTCGCCTTACAACCCTGACTTAGAGATCCCGTGTGGCACAGACAAAGATAAGTTATGACGGAAAGTGAACGCACGTGAAAAAAACTAAATTCTTGAAGAAACCACTGAACAAGATTGTAAAAAGCAAGAGAACGCATTAATAGGAATTTAGAAATCAAAGGATACGGAAGTCACTATTGACTATGAAGTCACAGTTAGTTTCCAATGGATTTGTCGAATAATCCTCCAAGAGCTAATGGTTGTGCCAGTCCAATTATTCTCCGACAATAGAAACCCTCTGTCTTTGCGGATAATTTTTTTGCCTCTAGAAAACGCATGGCCCACACAGCACTTCCATAAAGACGTGTGCTGTGATAAGGAATATTTACTTATTCACAGAATACTTCCAGCACTCGCAAGCAGTGCGTTGCTGGAAGCATATATAATGTCTACTGCACATACATGTTGTCCTCTATTGATCATTCTGCAGTGACACACACCGAAGCTTATAGTAACATAGAGCAGTATATAGTAAGCATATAGTAAGCATGTATCAAAGTAGATGGCCGTATAGACCAAGCAATCTCTACTCTTCAGTTGCAACATCGTTTTTTTATAAATTATGCGTCTCATAATAATGCACTTGCATTTGCTTAGCCTTTTCGCCTTATGTTTCTAAAGCATTCACTCGTGTGTTTTTTTACATGTGGAGGCAATATATAAATTGTATTTTACTTTTTTCCCTCTCCTCATGTATATCAATTGTCATGCTTCAAATGAAGTGGACTTGCAATACAATATCCGTGCTAACTCAGGGGCGTGTCTCCGGGTGTACGATCGTATTATGCAAAACAGGTAGACTGCAAGTCAGGAGAAATCATAAGACGGAGAACAACACTGTCACAACTTTAGGGACAATTACGAATTTGTAAAGAAAGAAAACAGAAGCAAAGAAAGAGAGAAGCCAGAAAGGTTAACCAGAAAGACACCCGGATTGCTACCCTACATTGGGGAATAAGGGGAGGGGAAAAGCCTGAGAAAGAGGAAGAGGAAAAAGAAAAATGGAGAGAGACCGTAAATTTGATGCATCATGTTGAACTCAACCGCAAGTCAGACGATAGTTATAGCGCGAGAACAAACCGACGACACAGAGACAAGAAGGACACGAAAGACACGAGCGCCATACCAACTAGCCCAAGCTGCCACACTCGCAAGTCAGAGGCGTATACACATACCCGTCGTCCTCAAAAAACGCCAGGCCTGCGTGGTAGGCGCTGCACAGTCACAGCGAAAGCTAGAAGAGCGACTTTCAGAGCCTTTTCAAAAATCTCTTTGGGTAACTACTGCAAGCACACTTTCTTGGTAACCACTAGGGCATTTCTAACAAACTTTTGGGTAGTAGGCCGGCATTCGCTATGCTATTTTTCGTCATTCTTTTGAGAACCGTGGTATCAGCTAAATGCTTGCAAGGAAATTCGTGCCAATTGTCTATGCAGTGGCTGACGACGATGAGAAATTATAGCTGAAGTGGCTATGCACCACAATTACTAAGGGAAAAAGAACAAGCTTTTGTGATATTTTGCAGTATTGGACGTCACGCTATTCGCATCGCGCGACGACTGGTTGTTTTTTCGCTGTTGTAAAATGCTTCACAAGTCGTATTATTGCGATTGCTTTCCCGACATCAAGCATGCCTAAGGCAAGTTTGACAAGTCACAATCACCAGTGTAGCTCCATGGTTTGAACACTGAGCTGACACCCAGTGGACCCGTGATCGAGCCCCACTGTGCCAATGGTGCTAGGTCATGCCTGCCTAAGGCAAGTTTGACAGCACGTTACAAGCACCGGCGTAACTCAGTGGTAGAATATAGGGCTGGCACCCAGCGGATCCGGGCTGAAGCCCCACTGTGTCATAAGTGCAAGTTTTTCTTTCTAATTTCATGTGGTGTGGTTACGGACACTAGTGGCGGCGGCGGTTGTGGGCAACAACAACTGCGCGTGACCCGGAAAGTGATCTGATAACAGATTTCGCTGTAAAAGCACAGTAGGGCTCTCACTAATCTGTGGGCTGTCAAGGGATGTTATTGGTGGTGTAATAGAAACTGCACAAAAAGAGGCTGATCATCCAGTCACCGCAAGGCATTGGCAAGTACTTGTCTCTCTGAGGCAAGTCGAGGAAAGTGGCACAGCGGGTGTTCGATATTTTGATCGGTGCAACAAACATCGCTTGCCGCACTGTCAGGCAATCGGATTGATTTCGTATAAGCTTTCGTGAAAGCAACTCCAAGCCAAAAGCTATAGAGAAGCAAAGCTTTATCTCTGTGTAGGACGGGTAGGGGCCCGAGTTGTACTGAAGGCTCAAGTTCATGTAGTCTGGTACGTCATATGCTTTGTGTGTTCCACTGAGTCACTGTGAGACTGCAGGCCAGTTGGTGAATGTGCCTCGGTGCATCCGCTCTTGAAAGCGGAATTGGAACGCTGTTTGCTTCTGCATATGACGTGCAAGCAGCATGATTGGCGGAATCAATTCCGCTGACACTACAATGCCCAGGTAACTACTGGAAGATGATGTCGTGGCCTTTTTGTAATAAGAGGTGGTGAAGTTTCACAGTTTGATAGGTCAACTGATTGTAGTATCCTCATTGGAGAACTGACCACAGGCACTGTAACGCTGGTTTTGGAGTCAGAAAAGACGACCCATTTACTTGGTCTTTCTCCAGAATTAATGAGTTCCAGTGCACAACGCAGACCCTCCAGTTCTGCTGCCGTAAACATGGTCACATGTGAACACTTAAAACGCCCAGTTACCCATTGTGATTTTATAACAACTTCTCCGCCAGAACGGGACGACGTAGTCGAGTCATATATGTAGACGTGGACGTCGTTACCTTAGTTCTGATCCAGCAGAAATAGACTCGTTTGTTTCAGGGCATGTGTCGGTAGGTCTGATTTTCTACGCATCCCTGGGATCAGTAAGTGAACTCGCGACCGGCTCCAGCCCCAAGGAGGACGCAGTTGTTTTGATGCAGGTGCGTACGCATCAGTAAATGATAAGCGGTGCTTGCAGACAATGGTGCCATATGTCATGCAGGGCCTTTCATCAGCGAGGCTTGCCAGGTAGTGGGAAAGGGTCCGGGCATAATGTTTGAGGTGCATACACATTATCTCGGTAATAAGATGTGTCTTGGTTGAGTAATCTTGAGAAATGGCAATAGTTTCAGCCGTTGGAGTACCGCGGCGTAACCCAGGGTATATCTTAGGGGCTTCAGCTTGAATGCCCTGAATTGTGCCCAGGTTAGTATTGCCGGTGCGGTAAGCTGTACCGCAAGAATCCGATAAACAACACCTCATACAGTTGTAGCAAGGATGGTATGGGCACTCCCTATTTCTCTACTGCAAAGAATTTGTACAAGTGAGTTGTGGCGATCAGCCGCTTCATCCCATAGTTAACGTGAGGAGTCCACAACAAGTTTCTATCGATTATGACTCCCAAGAACCTGTGGCACCTGCTGAACGATATGTGTTCTGCGTTATTTGATATGCCATAAGCAGACATTGGTTTCCGCCTGAATGCAACCACTGCACATTTCCCGAAGGATACCCCGAAATTTTGTTTATGAAGGTTGCCTGACGTCGTTGTGGCAGTCTTCTGCAGGCGGGTGCGAAGCTGAAGCCTTGTCACACCTGATCTCCAAATACACATGTGGTCAGCGTAGATAGAAAGTTCTTAAGTGCTTGGTAGGTGTTTGACTAGTCCAATGAGAGTTAGATTGAAAAGCGTAGAGGTTAGCACTCCTCCCTGAGGAGCTCCTCAGCTGCTGTAATACTCAGGTGTTGGGCTATGCGCCATCGTCACGTAGAATGATCTCAGCTGTAAGTAGCTGTACAGCCAGATATCCAGTAATGGATTCTAGATAAATTTCGTAGTGGCCTAATACAACTCTATTCGCATCACAATCATTCTTTCCATTCTTTTCCCCACACACCTAGCAAGCGCAATAGGACGGTATGAGACAATATCCATAGGATATTTACCAGCTTTGGTAAGCGGAATGCGGCGACTTGACTTCCATTCTTGGGGAACCGTACTAGTCTGCCATGAGTCATTGTACAGGCGGAGAAGTGCTTTGCGACTGGATTTGTTCATTCGCGAGAAAGAAGTGCGGTAGCCGTATGGAACCACCAAAAATCAATATTTTTTCAGCTCAGCTGCAAAACATAGAATTTCTTTATTATCAAGCATCAGTCGAACGTGCGCAGTTGCCAGCGCATATTAAAGAACGCACCCATGCCCATGTGGCAAAGGAAAGAAAAACCTGTGTTGCTCCACAAGTGTTGAAGATTCGGCGAGTTAGTTCGTCATACTTGAACTGGTATAACGCATAACACCCTGTTTCCTCTTCTGTCGGTATGATCAGCGATTTCTTCTTTACCGTAATGCGCTATGCCAGTTGATTTTGTTTCTCCACTTGTACCCGAAGCAAGTGTAGCAGGGTGCATGCGCTTCACGCAAACACACTCCAACACACTCGCTGGAGTTCAATGTTATCTCGCCAAGAAAATTGTTATTCTAAAAAAAAGAAATCAACGCGATACGCATTGATGTGTTGTTATGTTTTATTGCTAGTTTGGAGAGGGAGAAAATTGTTTTATAATGTAGATGCAAGGTCAAAGGCGGTATCAGCGTCCGTGCAGAAGCAGCAAAAGCTAGCCGGATGTACGGGCAGCGTCGCAGCAGCAATCAGGCAGTCTTAGCTCGTGCCTCGCGCCAACTTGTCGATGTCGCTGCAGTAGTGGGCATTCCTCTTCACTACACTTCGTCCCCCGTCGGAAAAGGAGCCATCCTGGCGAGTCACGGTGAACAGAGTACGAGCGGATCGTAATAAGGTTTCAGCCGCTGTACGTGAACAGTGAACGACTGGGCGAGCTTACGGCATTCCTCGGCGTGGTGGGCAGCTTCAGAGATGGGCGTAGACTCGGAGGAATCGGGGTGGTAGGGCAGAATTTATCTAGTGTAGTGGAAGGGTCTCGGCCATATAACAGGAAAAATGGTGAAAAACCCGTAGTTGCCTGTGGAGCAGTATTGTAGGCGTCTGTCACAAAAGGCAGAATGAGGTCCAAGTTGGAGTGGTCTGAGGCAACATACTTTGATATCATATCCCCTAGAGTACGGTTGAATCTTTCCGTCAATCCATTCGTCTGCGGATAGTAGGCGGTGGTAGTCCGGTGAATGATACGGCATTTGGCAAGGAGTGCGTTGACGACTTCAGGGAGGAATACACGTCCTCTGTCGCTGAGAAGTTCACGCGGTGTGCCGTGACGGAGAATGAAGTGCCGCAGGAAAAAAGAAGATACGTCGCGTGCTGTGGCAGCAGGCAAAGCGGCTGTTTCTGCGTATCGCGTCAAATAGTCGACAGCGACAACAATCCAACGGTTTCCGGAAGCCGTGAATGGAAGAGGCCCGTATAGATCAATCCCAATGCGGTCAAAAGGCCTGGCTGGGCAAGGGATTGGCTGGATCGGACCAGAGGTATGATGAGGCAGAGCTTTCCGTCGTTGGCAGATCAATCCCAATGCGGTCAAAAGGCCTGGCTGGGCAAGGGATTGGCGGGATCGGACCAGAGGTATGATGAGGCAGAGCTTTCCGTCGTTGGCACTGCGGGCATGACTGAATGTACTTGCGCAAAAAGGTGTACATGCCTCGCCAATAAAACCGGGAGGAAAGCCGAGCGTATGTTTTGAAGATGCCCGCATGTGCGCACTGAGGGTCAGCGTGGAAAGCTGAACATATTGCAGCACGAAGATAGCGAGGTAGGACCAGTTACCACTTTCGGCCGTCAGACTTGTAATTCCTGCGATAAAGGAGGCCATCGCGGACCTCAAAGTGAGCCGCTTGACGGCGCAACGTTCGAGAAGAGGAGAAGTCGACGGATCTGAAAGGAATCGCAGAAGAGAGCAGATCTAGTCTTGCGTTGCTCAGATGCCATGTCACAGTTTTCTGGGAACGCAACCATTTCGTCCACGGCAGATAAGCATGCAGAGCTTTCGGAGGACATAGGTGAGCGTGATAGAGCGTCGGCATCAGTGTGTCGTCGGCCAGACCTGTAGACAACACGCATGTCGAACTCTTGCAACCGCAAAGCCCAGCAAGCTAAACGGCCGGAGGGGTCCTTGAACGTGGATAACCAACAAAGCACATGGTGATTGGTGACTACGTCGAAAGGGCGACCATATAGGTACGGTCTAAATTTACCTAGAGCCCATATAATTTTCAGACACTCCTTCTCTGTCACAAAATAGTTCTTCTCTTTGGTGAGGGTACGGCTTGCGTATGTGACTACGTACTCCTGGAATCCCGATTTGCGCTGCGCGAGCACGGCGCAGAGTCCAACACTGCTGGCATCGGTGTGTACTGTTATGACCGCCATCGGTAGGCGCCATGCTGTCGCTGAGAAGCGTAGCCGGGCCGCGTTCCCACGCCTGGAACCCAGGTTTTCTTGGAACCAGCGTCGAGAGCTGACGGGGGAGCGGCGCTCTTTTAATCCTCAAACAAGTAGCCGACTCGCCGGATGCCTATGCCCGCCAGGTATTGTCCCTGCTAGCCGGCGGATGAGACGTCGTGTCGCCACGAAGCTGTAAGCCGTTCCAGAGGGGACAACAAAGACAGCGTCTTCCTTTGAAGAAACGGCGACCGCCGCCACAAAGTGCCCTGCTAATTGAGCGGACAGATTGGCGGACCGTTTGATGTCTGCTGTCCGAAGCTTGGGACCCTTCGACTAGCGACATACACGAAGAGCAAGAGCCTCTCTGGCGCCAACTTTCAGTGCAGTGATCTCGACTCAAAATTGGATGTTCACGTGCGCCGTGCATGCTCGTACCCCTCACCTGTTGTGCGTGTGTGTGATTGGTGTTCCACTGAAGAAGGAGGAGCCCGACAAGGCTTATAACGGCGCCGCAGAGTGCTGGACGTCGCTCTGAACCAAGTAAAGGTTCAACAACCATGTTCGTAGTTTGTGAAGGCTCTGAACTGTGTAGCGGTTCAACCACCACGTTCGTGGTTTGCGAACTCTTAACCTCATGCTGTAAATATTTCTAAATAGTGCCATAAACCTGTTTGTCTTTCTTATCCCCATTTTGTAAGCGGTCGTTTCCTCAACGCGAAGCTACACCACGCTACCACAAGAGACCGGGTTTTGTTTTCGTATCCTCCAGCGATTTTCGTTCCGACCCGCAACAACTGGTTGGCAGAGGTGGGATACGACTCAACACCCCGAGCCACAACAACTGGAGATCAGCGGTAGGATCACCACAACTGGTGGCAGCGGCGGGATCACCACAGTACCTCCATCGGAGCAGTCGGGTCGAAATGACGCAAGATTTGCGGCGAGGTTAACAGGCGGCGCAACATTTCGAAAGCATCGTCACAGGCGGGTGAGCAAGCGTAACTTTTTGAGTCACTACGTAGAAGTTCAGTCAAGGGGGCGGTGATCATAGCGAAATTCCGAATAAAGCGGCGGAAATACGAGCAGAGGCCAAGAAAGCTGCCCAGATCCTTCAGAGATGCAGGTTTAGGGAACTCTGCAACTGCCCGAAGCTTGGCGGTGTCAGGAAGAATACCCTCTTTAGATACCACATGACCGAGGATGGTGAGCTGACTTGCGCCGAAGCGGCATTTCTTCAGGTTGAGCTGAAGGCCGGCATCAGTTAGGCACTGCAGCACTTCATCTGGCCTGCGGAGATGCGTTGGAAAATCCGGTGAAAATATAATCACGTCATCCAAGTAGCACAGGCATGTTTTCCACTTCAGGCCACGCAAACGATTGTCCATCATCCGCTCGAATGTTGCGGGTGCGTTGCAAAGACCAAAAGGCATGACACAGTATTCGTAAAGGCCATCAGGTGTGACAAAGGCCGTCTTAGGCTGATCTTCAGGTGCCAGAGGGACTTGCCAGTAGCCACTCCATAAGTCAATAGAAGAGAAGATCTCCGCACCTTGGAGGCAGTCAAGGGCCTCGTCGATTCTCGGTAACGGGTAAACGTTCTTTTCAGTTATTTTGTCAAGACGACGGTTGTCAACACAGAAGCAAATTGACCCGTCTTTCTTCTTAACGAGAACGGTTGGAGATGCCCAGGGGCTGTTCGAAGGCTGGATGACGCCACGGTTGAGCATATCAGCTACTTGGCCATCGATAACCTTGCGCTCGGCTGCGGACACGCGATAGGGTCTTTGACGCAATGGCGCATTGGTACACATGTTGATGCGGTGATACACGGCTGACGTGCGGCCGAGGGGAGTATGCTGGCAGTCGAAGGAAGAACGGAACTTCTCCAGCAGTCGTAGAAGCTGAGCACGTTGCGAAAGGGTTAACGTGTCGGCGATGTAGCTGCTCAGTACGTCCGGCCTAGTAGTCTGCGGCGAAGAGGCACAGGTCACTCCGGCGACTTCGTGTTCGGCGGAAAGACCAGCCGGCATGTCGATAATTGCACAAGGGTCGAGCCCATAAACACGCCCGACGCACTCACCCCGAAGTAGTGTTACAGGACATGACAACAGGTTCGAGATGAGCAGTCTGCTGGCGCCGTCATGAAGTTCTAGAAGGGCATATGGTAGCGGCGAACACTTGCGATGAACGAAAAGAGCAGATGGCGTGAAAAGGGCACTAGACTCGGCGAGAGAGTTGCAAGACACCATGGTAAGGGCAAAAGAGTGCGGCGGTATGATCAAGTCTTCAGCAACAAATAGTCTGTTCCCGGTTTCATGAGCATCATATAATGGAGCGTCGTCAAACACTTCAAATGCCACCTCAGCGCGAGAGCAGTCGATGACGGCCTTATTAGCGGAGAGAAAATCCCAGTCCAAAATGATGTCATGGGAGCAGGAATCTAACACCAGCAGTTCAACGACCTAAATGAGGCCATCAATCGCGATGCGAGCAGTACAGGCAGCGGCCGGTGTGACGTGATCTGCGCTGGCTGTACGAAGTGATATACTTGCTAGTGGCGTCATAACTTTTTTGAGCAAGCGGCAGAGTCTAGCACTTATCACTGAAACTGCGGCACCAGTGTGGACAAGAGAGAGTGCAGCGACGCCGTCCACATGTACGTCCAGAACATTCGTTGGTGAAGTGAGAGGCCCTTGTCTTTTCGCTGGCGACGCAGTTCCTGCTTCTGGAACTGCGGCAATTAGTTTTTCCGCTCCGGCGATGAAGAACGACGACGCATCGGCGATGGCAAGTGGCGTCGAGGTGATGGTGAGCGGCGGTTAACAGGAGGGCGATGGTCGGCGTACGATGACGTCTGGTCGGGGTGTTGAGAGCCTGTGAACGATGGGCGCGGTGGCACATAAAGGGCAGGTTCGAAGGTCTGGTCGTAGCTTTGGCGGTAGACAGGGACGCGCCGATGGCAGTATCGCGCTATGTGGCCAGGTAGCCCGCAGGCAAAGCATATTGGGTGATTGTCGAGTGTACGCCATTGTCCACTACTCTGGGCGGACCTTGGTTGAGCGAACCGAGGAGTGGGTCGGAGCGTCAGGCTGAGGGAAGTGACGTAAAAGTATGAAGAGGTGGTCGAGCCGCTACTTCAGCATAGCTTAGAGGTGCGTTTACCTCGGCACAGGCAACAGGGCTTGGCAATGGTGAAGTGTCACGGGCAGATGGCAGAGCCGCGCAAACTTGCTCCTGGATGACTTGGCGAATGTTTGCTGGCAGAGGTGATGGTGGTTGGCCGGCTGTTGATAGCAGCGATAGCTGACGAGCGACCTCAGCACGAACAAACTCCTTGATCGGCGATAGCAGCGACTGAAGGTCAGATGTGGTGGTCAGGCTTGAGAGGGTGTCATACGGGACGTCAGGGCGTTGCGTGAGAAGACGCTGTCGTCGCAGCTCGTCGAAACTCTGACACAACTCGATAACCTCAGAGACAGTGACAGGGTTCTTGGAGAGCAGCATTTGAAAGGCGTCGTCGGAAATGCCTTTCATGATATGTCGCACCTTGTCAGTTTCTGCCATCGACGGGTCGACACGTCGGCAGAGGTCGAGTATGTCCTCTATGTAGCTGGTGAATGTCTCACCAGTTTGTTGGGACCGGCCTCGTAGGCGTTGTTCTGCGCGAAGTTTGCGCACACCAGGGCGTCCAAAAACATCTGCGATGCAGGTTTTGAAGGTAGTCCAAGTGGGGATTTCCGCCTCATGGTTTCTGTACCACAGCTTGGCAACATCCGTTAAATAAAACATCACGTACCAAGCTTTGTGCGATCGTCCCATTTGTTAGTAGCACTGGCTCGTTCATAAGATTTCAGCCAATTTTCAATGTCTTTCTCGTCGGTGACGCTGAAGATGTCGGGTTCTCGCAAGAGCTGGGCACAGGAACAGCTCCTGCGTGGCGAAGCCGGTGGGGGTGTGAAGACAGCGTCGTCAGGCATGACGGACGGCAGATTTTGGCTATGCAGTTCCAGGACTGGGGAGGACTGGGGAGGACTCTCCACCAAAACATAATGTGGATGCAAGGTCAAAAGCGGTATCAGCGTCCGTGCAGAAGCAGCAAGAGCTAGCCGGATGTACGGGCAGCGTCGCAGCAGCAATCAGGCAGTCTTAGCTCGTGCCTCGCGCCAACGTGTCGATGTCGCTGCAGTAGTGGGCATTCCTCTTCACTACAGTTCTTTGATTTCGCGAGACTCACATGTATTATTGCGAAAAACTATGCGGGTTTCTTAGAAAGAAGCTATTTTAGTTGCCGAAAAGTTCACTGCGTGGAGCTACTACTCTTCGTAGATCACTTCGTACACTGCACTATGTATACGTAGAGCGACTGCTTTACCGAGTGAGCCTACTAGGAAGCTATCAAATGGCAGCGTGAGGATGAATTCATCGACAACACGATGCACGTGGGCACATAGCGCAAAGTTCAGCAGGTCTTATTTCCAATAACGCGTGTCCATTCACTTCAATTTGTCAACACGTTCGACCTTACGCCTTCAATCGCTAAGTTCTTCCTTAGCTTGATTGGTAGAGCGAACGCCCAGAAAAGGCATTGGTTCCGTATTCGATCCTCAGACCAGGCCAAATTTCTCGGCAACTTCGGCCAAGAGATCTGTGTTACTCTTTGTGGCTTCATGCTGCGAATGGGTGGCTGTTGACTTCCCTTTCCTTATCCTTCCGTCACTCTGCCAGATTCCACAGAACTGGTTTGTAACAACTCACGAAATGCGCAGGACAGCACACGAGCAATTGCTTTTTTAAATTAGTTAAATAAAAGGGGAGGGGGGAGCAAAAGCTTGCTGCGTTAGGCCTGAGACAAAGCGAGGCTGGTCGAGCATGGCACCACTCGTACTTGATTCTCCGGTAGGCTAGACTTACACCGCAACCCTGACGTATGTACAGCTCGCACAACGGCAGCATTCCACTCACCGTGGCCGGCAGTATCTTCTCGTCGTCTCTTGTTCTACTTTTCCATGAACGCGTAATATCGAGCTGCTCGTTGCTGCCGTTTCCGTTCTCGTACAACTGCAAGCCTAGCTTTGCGACGTCCCGCTGCTTCTTCGCGAGTACGCGCTTTCTGCGTCCCATGACCATATCTGATCGAATGGCTAAAGCCCGGAGAAGCTGTGTTGCGACAGTTGTCTTGGTTGTTGGGCGTAACACATAGTAATGACAGCTGCCTGGTTCTGACTAATGCGCATGCATGTCTTGGCAAGACGTCTCGTTTTTATTGCAGGCGTCCTCAAAGCTTCGACGTTGCTGGTTGCCAAAGCTACCATGTGGCTGGCGTTTCGTGAAACACGCATCCTTTACAGCGGCATAAAGTTTTTTTCCTAATTAAAAAAGTTGAGAAGAAGTGGTTTAGCTCGGCGATGCCCAAATATACTTGCTGAGCTACGGATGGACGGATGGATGGACTACTGAGCAAGCCCACGTGTGTCAAGAACCAACCCACGGTAACACGTCACTCTAGGAACTTCCAGGCCTTCTCCGGCGCACCCGCTGTGCGCTGTGTTAACGTACTTCTCGTCGTTCATGCGCAGCACAGCTCTCAATAAGCCACGTGAACCTGCTCAACCTTGACCAGTGTATATCTGACGCTTAAAAAATGACGCAGGCCATGAAGCAGGGCACCAAAAGCGCAACTATACAGACGGTTTCAAGGTCACAAGCGTTGTACCCAAAAAAACTTCCGGTCACCTCATTTACCAGCTACTAACATTTAAACTGAAAGCACGTTTTCAATTCCTTTTCAAGTGTAAGAAAAGTCCCTCTTTCGTTTTTCACATAAAAGAAACGTGTGCGAAGTACAACGGAATGTTTTGTAATTTTTGTGTAGGTCAAAAAACATTTATTTAAATATACTTTGCAAATTAAGGGAAGGAAACCGTAGATAATCAGCGGGTAATTTCCTGAAGCTCCTGTGGTCCTTCGATGTTATTTAAGCATATCGGTGGACAAAACCGGAAGTCATTGAAGGGCTTTGTTTGTAAACCTTGAAAGGGTATGTACACTTACAATAGGTGTGCGCACAGATGGCAAAGGGGCCGTGAGGGTGGCTGCTCACCACCTCCTCTTTTATTATTCCGTCCTTACGCAGCATTCTAACCACAAGCGCATGATTGAGAGGGGTTGGAAAAAGTACCACTTGTAACGTGGAACCCAGCCCCGCAGCGGTAGTCTTGTGGCTAAGGTACTCGGCTGCTGACCCGCAGGTCGCGGGATCAAATCCCGGCGGCGGCGGCTGCAGTTTCGATGGAGGCGGAAATGTTGTAGGCCCGTGTGCTCAGATATAGGTGCACGTTAAAGAACCCCATTTGGGCTGAATTCCCGGAGCCCTCTACTATGGCGTCTCTCATAATCATATGGTGGTTTTGGGACGTTAAACCCCACATATCAATACCAACGTGGAACCCTGCGCACTACTACGCTTACAACGACAAGTTCAGAGTCAGAGCTACAGGTTTATCTAATCACTTCAAAGCCGGATTGAACGACACAGTCGGACTGTGCAGCGATGATGTTTCTGCGCGCTTGTTGATTATTCTTATAGGAATAACAGCCTTGGGTCAAACTCATTGCCTGTTTTTCTATTCCTTTTTTTCGTTTTTTTTTTCGTATGTCGTTAAACTGCCCGAGTAGCCCCGCCGTGGTGGTCTAGTACTAAGATACTCGGCTGCTGGCCGGCAGGTCCCGGTATTGAATTCCGGCTTCGGCGGCTGCATTTCCGGTGGAGGCGAAAATGCTTTAGGCCTGTGTGCTCAGGTTGGGGTACACGGTTAATAACCCCAGGTGGTCGAAATTTCTGGAACCTTCCACTACGGGGTCTCTAATATTATTATGGTGGTTTTGGGGCGTTAAACCTAACGTCTTCATCAGTCAATCAATCAATATATTCCGAGTATCGGTTAGCTAAGCAGATTTCATCTTTGGTTAACCTCCCCACCTTTCGTTCAGGAATTGAGTTCGGCGGTGTGCCGAGAGGTCACGGGTGGGTTATGTGAGTAAAAATTGTTGTACACTCGTTGGCAGCACAAACATACCAGAAAATTCATACTTTTTTCTCCGGAAGTAACTCATACTTGTAATGGGCAATTTTGCCCGTACTTCTTGTGCATTCTCTATTTCTTAACACAGCATGCGATTCGAATCCACAATAGAGAATCAGAGAGAGAGAGAAAGAATTATTGATCGATATGATTAGCTTACCGCAAGTCTTACCTCATTCAGTTGACGAATTGTTTAATTTGAATTCCAACAACAGTGTGTAAAACGTAGACCAGGAAACGGCGCACGTGAAACGAAGACAAAAAGAAAGTTAAGAAACACCGCATGGCTGTTAGTAGGGGACCTTCATTTTTAGTTATGCCTTGAACCAACAATCACCTCACGCATTACATTCGGACCCACAATTGAAATATTTTTATGAAGAAATGAGAGAATCCTGACTGCTGGTTAAGTGGAAATCAATTGCGTGTTATTTACGGGGAATAATGAGCAAATACCGAAGTGGTATTTTGCCTGCTCCAGCAAAACCTGAAGCACGGTAAGAAAGGAAAATATGATATGGAGTGCATTTAATGAGTGCGGCATCACGATTTATGAATGAAGCTCTCATATACGAAAGAAGCTTGCAGTTTCGAGTGCCAAGGCTACAGAACTGGTCTAGTAAAGTACTCCTTTTGGCTTGGTGGCGCGCTGCCATTAATGCTCGTAATGCCACATGAAAGTGAGACTACGAAGAGAAGGATATAATAAGCAAGTGTGCTCTTTCTGTACATCTGTTCACTCTTTCCACTGACATTTTAGGTCGATGACATTATCAACTTTATCTCACATGGATTTAATATTTCGGTATCCACCAAAGCCGCCATCCCAGGCGATGTCTTGTTATTTCGCTCATTTGGTTTTGTTACTCTCGAGTGTTGCACGAACAAAACGGAACGCTAATTCTTGCAACTTCTGATTGAGCATTATAATAACATCTCGTATGGTTTTGGCGTTCTCGTAATATAGAGAACTTCCTATACATACACGTGAGATTTAAAAAAAAGGTGTTTCCATAGGCCCGGTTTAAATGGTTTGCATCTTTTTTTATACTTTTTAATCATGTTTAGTCGTTGTAGTCTTTTTCACAAGTTTTATCTGTATATTTCGCACGTATATATATTCCTCGCAGGGTTTCATAAACGCCAGTTGCTAGCTTAAGAACTCTACTTGTGTTTCTGTCATTCCTGCGTAGTTCAAAATTAGCTGCAACTATTTCACATGCCCTCCACTCTGGCCCCTACAAAATAAATACTGTAAAGACCATAATCTTTATAATAATCACCATGCAGAAAGCATGCTACATGTATATGAAATCAACAGGTATTTATACGAAGATATTTCAGAGAGTTGTTCTGGAAAGCCTTTCATGAAAGGCAGTGCGACTGAATGTAAAGCGCAGGAAGCATTATTGGGGCGGCATGCCTTAAGCACTTATATCACCTCTTAATTCCAGTCTAGGCATTGCGTTGTCGTGGTTTTGCTTGGAAGGTATGCGTACACAACGCATTTCAAAGGAACACCGACACAAAATTTTGAGTATTGTTTTGTTTTTTTGCTGTGATATGAAGCTTCCAACTCATTTATCTCGGGTATAAAGCTGATTGAACGCACGACGGTCAGTTATTTAGAGACGATTTTCGAGCGCCAGTAACAGTTCTGGTTTCAGAAAGCCCGTCAGTTAAGCGGGGCCCAGAGTTGTTTTCATGTAAATATATCTGGCCTCCTGAACCCACAGAACCACATAAGCACCGCGTTGAACACTCTTTTTAACGAAGGTTAGTCTACCAGTAAGCTGTTGTATATACTCAAGGATGTTGTGCATGAACGTGACCCACTCCCCTTCAAAAAAAAGTGGACTGTTGAGGCAAGGACGTCAGGTACCGCACGGCAGTGCAAGTCTTTAAAGGAAAAGCTCCCTCTTTTGGTTGTAGAGGTTTGCTAGGATAGAACGCTGGCAGTGATCAAGACAGCCAGTACATCGTAGTAATGCAGGAGGCTGGTGGTTGTTTACGGAACTAATTTAGTGTCGATGTCGTGAGGTTGGGCCGTTCGCGTGCAGTTAGGCGATACGCACATCAAGGTTGATTTTAAACATCTTCTAAAATATATTAGCTATCAATATTTTGTGGGTGCTCTGTTTACGTCTTGGATGACTGGCTGTTGAGCATGTTGGTTTAAGTTCATGATGAAGTAAGCACCAATATGTATGAAGCGCTTCTTCCTGTGTATTTTCTATGTCTTCGTACATATTGGTGCTTGTTCCATCATGAGCGGTTCATGTCGGCACAAACGCATCTCAAAATGGGTTTCACATTCGAAATTTGGCGCCATGGTACTCTTTTGGGAACGGCCAAGCAGCAGTACGCTTTTGAAAAAAATGGCAGCATATCCACGGATTGAATGATGGAGAGTGGGGCGAAGCATCCGTACGCCCATTCGTTCTTGATTCCGTCTATTCATGCGTGCATCAGTGTGGCCACCCGTGCGTCCATCCGCCCGCCCGGGCGTGCGTCTGTTCATGCGTCCGCACGTTCACTGTGCATCCGTCCCTGCTTTCGTCCATGCATCCGCTCCTGCGTCCGTCCATGCGTCCATCCGTCCGTGCAGCCATTCGTGCGTCCATCCATGCATCTGTCTGTGTGTCCGTTGATCCACCTATTCAACACACCAAGTACCACCATTTCGCATCTTTTCATCATATATTCCTCATATAGAAGCACCACCATACAGCGGACATTCCAAGGACTCAACGAGAAGAGGCACACGCACACTTTATTACCGCTTGCGCTTCGTGTCTACTTCCCATCTTTAACCACCTCGAGTTCTTGGTATATACTAGTTCACTGTATTCATGGCACTGCGGCCCCACGCTCGCTAAACCTTTCTAAAAACCTAGGAGGTTACGCCCAGCGAGTATCCCGTAGCAACCATTTATGTTTTTTGTGCGTTGTTGAACAATAAAAAGTATGCAGCGTGCGCGTAAACTAAACGCCGAATTCTCCTGTCTCTCATTCCCTCTTAGCAGCCATTGGCATGTACATTGAGCACTGTCTTTTATTTTTCAACAACGCACAGAAGAAATCTCTCACCGGCACCACCTTGGAGGTCAAAATGTTATACTTGTTACATACTATAATGGCTACGCGGGACGAAGGGGTGCCGCTATAAGGAGCTTCGTCCCTAAAACACCGGCGACAGCAGACAGAGAGATCTGCCGGCCTGCTCTGCTGGCCACTCACCTTCACGTAGTGGAGTGGCTCCAACTTTCCATACATTAGTGCAATTGAACTCTGTTCTGACCTGTTAAAACAGACGCTCACAACATATCAGGTTGCCATGTTTCACGCCAGTTAACACAGAAAACCAAGCTTTGTCCTTTGTTCTTCATTTTGGTAGTGCTCTTATGGCACGTTACTCAAGGTCATCTGGAACAAGCATAGCGCCAAGCAGTCAGTGTATGATGTTGCCTGCAAAACAAAAAAAACTATTTGGCTAATGGCGGCTTACTGAACGTGAAGACACATGGAAACCAGCATCAGCAGTTGCGGTTGGAAGTGTCCATGTGGGCAAGCTGCCTGCTATGTAGAGGTACGCGATCCATGCTAAGTTGACTGTACATCTACTCAAGCTGCTTTCTAATTCGTGTGTCACTGGCTCATCATTTCACCTGTCTGAACGCGGCACTCTGTCTACATTAACCTTATCGAGTCTCAGACTGTGGATGCGTCCACCATCAGCATGTACCTTCATCGGTATGCTTCTTCCTGAATCCCCCAATAGGTCGCATTGCTCGTAAAGCAATGGCAGACTGGATATCAGCGTCATAACAGCAGTGGCTCTGGTCATAAGGCCAACACACAGCTTTCCGCGTTCTCTGAAGGTATTTTCAAATTTGCACATTTGTTCATTAGTTGGAAAGTTACCACATATATTGTTGATTCGCTCTTCGTTTAATCAAGCTCTTCGAACATATCTTGTTTTACGATCTTAGTTAATTTTATTATATGATCTTAATGACACCTACAAAGCACAGGAGAGCGTGCGTGCGTGTTGGCATGCCGAACCCGGAACGTTCAAGAATCCGTAAATCGATTAACACAAGAAGTTGCTGAATGACCTTACTTAAATATATAGGTTAGCTGATTCAGCCTGATTCACATGCAAGGACAAACAAAATCTCGAAATGCATAGTTACAGAGAATGTGCCCACTTCAACGCGATCAGCATCAAGAAGTAACACTCGTTGAAGGACTCAGGGACAATGATGGCTGAAATCACTGTATGAAAAGAGAAATAGACAAACCAGTACTCACGATGGTTCGACTTTCTTTATTGCTTGTCAGTGTTCACAAGCCGATTTTCACGACGTAGAAAAACAGCACTGAGTAACAACAAACGTGAAGATCATATCGTGTCATTATGCCTTAGCGAATTGTGAACACAATCTCTTAGCTATTCCGTAAGTGGTGTGGTCAGTACTAGCTTAATAAAAGATGTCCACATCATTTATATTTAGCCAGAACTGTTTCTACACGCAAAAATTCAGGCAAATATTTCACACCAGCCCAGAAAAGGAAATCAGGACATGAGCACCTGTTAAAATCGGAAGCACAAATTCAATTCTAGTTTTCGACGACTAACTTTGCACAGAGATAAGGAGAAAAAGAAATAGCGAGAGATCACAAGAGACAAGGGAAATGCAAGATAGGCTGAGAGGGCAAGTGACATCGTATACTCTGATAGATTAGCGATTGAGCTGTACTAAGCTGCATTACATAGTTTCGTTTCTTGAACACAGCTTCAGCGATGACATTAGGTGCGAAAACGATGTGTGGTTCATCGCTTTAGTAGTATCTTAATTACATTTTGGCTGGCCAAACAAAAAAGCGCATGAAAATTTGTCCGCTGTCCAAGACCACAGGCAAGCTTGGTAAGTCGATCCCGAGACATTAAACTTGTCTGCAATCAAATACACTAGCGCTTACTTAGACGAAGCAGCATTCTTTTAAGACAGGCATTCACAAATGCTTCGGTGTGCATTTCTTCAAACGGCTCTTAAGACATGACACCGAGTATGAGAAAGCACTTGCAAATGCACAGCAGGGAGTGTATATTCATGCAATGGGTTACGTACACTAATAAAGTTTTTGGTTGTCAATGTGATGTGCTTGTTAGGGCTAAGGAATTATTTTGCAATGAATATAGAAATTGCTACAACAACTCATTACAGTGAAGCACCCTATGTGAACAGTGCTCAAGCGTTTCTTTCTAAATATATAGTTCTGGGGCCCTCTTTTGCAGCTCAGCAAGCGCATACTTTCGCGTTGTGTTCTTTTTGGTATGACCGCTATTCCAGGCAGGAAACGCTAGTGCAGTAAGTATGAATCAATTTACAATACCGGACATCGTAAAGCTATTCGATTTTTAACGTGTTGAAATAAACCACCGTGTTTCTACTAAAAAATGGAGCACAAACAAGGGCCAAAGTTTAGACGTTATTTTTTGAAAATTGCACGAACTCGCTGTGAGTTGTGTATAAAATTGACCCATTTCTTTTCTTCTTTAGTTTCTTGCAGAAAAAAACAAACTAAGCAACTGGCAATACGAGCAAGCAGCAATAGTTATCACAAATAATTTAGCCCAATAGAGTTACTTCGTTTGTGATATGCAGAAGATTGTGGTCATTTCTTTTCCTAGCAAGCATCACACAGCAACTCGGCCACTAACGGCTGGCTACACTGTTACTACGGCAAAGAGAAAGCTGAACGTTCAAGCGACATATTCTAGATCATGACCTTAACAATTCACTGTTCTTGGCACCCTTATTACTGCAGCAGATAAAAGCGCAGCAGGCCATCTAATGAGCCGATCAGTATTCGTCACTAGAAACGAGATATTGTTACTTGATCTAACTCTAAACATGAAGAAAGCGTTCTGACAACATGGTTTAAATAACAACAACAGAACACTCGTTTTTATCACCACAGGCCACATTTTTGTTTGCACAAAGACATCAAAGCACGCTCTGAGGAGTATACAGCGCGCAGATAGTGCTCGCAAAGTGGCTGAAAACAGTTAATTCCAGTATGGCTCCTCATCACCGGCTAAAAGTGATTGCCATCGAAGACTTGTGCCTCTTATGAACACCTCAGCTGTTCATAGGAGTGCCCAGGCTATGTGGTGGTACAGCAAGTGTACGAGTGCACGACATGTATGCTAGGGAAAAGCAATACTGTCCCTGAAACACGTGCCGCGTAACGCTGGCAGTGTCTCGAAGATCTTCACTAGCACCGCGCAAACGAGAAACAAACAGGCGTACAATCTCGCAATGCTGGAACCACGATCCTTCACCAAGCATTACCTCCTCCGAGTTGCCATAGATGAGCGAGGCAAATGGATAAGGAGGCCACTTGGGGCCACAGCGTTTTCATTGTGAGCAAAGCCACCCACCGCTCCTGGTGACAAAGAACGCCAACCTTGGACGGCACCAAGACATGCCCGGCCGGCGAAGCCAAGGCCCACGGCTCTCCCGAGCCTGCCAGCCCTCAAGATGAATGAGATTTCCAACAATACAATGCCAGAGTTGACTTCAGCCGGCTGCCGTAAGGCTGGCCATCGTTGTGTTCTCTTGCAGTACTGTGACCACTGAACCCGTGGAAGACAGCAATCCAGGTGGTGGTGTAGGAATCCGGAACATCACCTCGTTCTCCTTGCGTACTGCAAGAGAGAGAATAAAACAAATCGGCACACATGTTACGAGCGGCTTTCACAATGCTAGCTGTCTATTTTATTTCGGTGCCACCAAATGACACAAAACAATAATACATAAAGCAATCGCTGCATAAGAAGCGGTGAAGCAAACGCGGACAATACCTTCAAGAAGAGCAGTTTTTGAAAATACGAGACGCCCTTCCCCTAGGGGGATATGAGGACAAGACTCGCCCGGGCATGCCTGACCTAATGCATTTCATTTCATTTCTTTCTTTCTTTCTTTCTTTCTTTTTTTCTTTCTTTCTTTTTCTTCTTTCTTTCATTCTCCCGTCCTTCTTTTTTCTTTTTTTTAGTTCAGTTTTATAATAGGTAGTATTCGTCCCTGGTACGCTGTTTCAAGCCTGAATACGCATGACGTCTTTCACGTTCTTACCAGCGTCCGTCGGCCAACGAAAGTGCCGAACGAAAGACCCGTCCAGCGATCAAGGAAACGCTGCTTAGCAATTAATAAAGACGATAGTCTTTCTTGGGGACCTTCGACGCAAAAACTGGTCTGTCTATCTGTCTGTCTATCCACTCTTAACAGCATCGGGTATTTGAAACGGTCGACCTCATCCGCAGCGCCCACCTATGTTTCTCAAGATTCAGTGTTCATACTTGTGCAATTGTCGATTAAAAAGTCAATATTTCGCGTGTCTGGGGCACCATAACAACACGTATATATTTTGCATGTGCGCCTTTCACTAGAAAAGGCATACATAAGTAACTTTAAGGACCGTAGCGCTTATCGCATGGCACTGATCATCCAATGCTTGCACGAGAGGCGAGTGTTTCCAACGCTTTGCTAAGACGACACGGTGGCGGCACGTACCCGTCGCCTGCGTTCTACACCTTATCACCTCTGAGGCGGGCGCGCACACCTGTCTCAGAGCCACGCGCTTTGTTTTTGAAAAAAACTGCCAGATGGCTGTCATGTCTCACGTCTGACGTGACTTGATACGCTCGTTCGCCTCAGCTGCACGCACGAGGCACTCGAACGCAGCGCCTTCGGAATACCATTGACCGATTTTCTTGAGCAGAACATCAAATAAATGTTTTGTGCACCTTCTGAACACGCAAGATTATCGTCTTTCGACGACATTTGCAGATTAACTGCAGATACGGAGCCAACTTTTTTTCTTGATTTCACAAGTTGCTATAAATGTCTATTTCTTATGTAGACTTTACGCATCGTCCAGCAGATTTATTTCAGTCTACCAAAAGGAAACATTGCCATAAAGCGCCTATGGGCGTTTCATTGGAAAAAAAAGAATATGAAAATTGAAACAATAAATGGTTTTCTGACTTCCATTTTTCATTGGGAGTAAAACGCATTCGTATGATTTAGTTTACTTTAAATTGGGCAACCATGGGTACATGACCTAGAGGTACAAGTGCTTGCTAATTGAGTGGACCCGGTTTCGAATTCCGACCCCGGCAAAAGAATTCATTTAGTTTTTTTATGATTTCTTAGCCGCACACCAGGTGTGGGTCAGCAGGTTTTTTTCTTAACATCATCACCAGCTACACAGCTCATTTTGTACAAACTTTAATTCTTTACACCTCTAAATGAAAACGATTCTAGAGTCTGCTCCAAGTTCACGTTAAAGAGTACCGTATAATTCGGTGCTTTCTTTATACACGCAAGACAAAACCAACTGGTCTTTTACTGAAACAGGAAAGTTTCTTGCATACCAGTAACAGCAGTTCATGTGAGTACAACTGCACCACATAACAAAATGATTTCATTGGGACGTACAACCAATAAATAAGTGTGTATAGAAAAAAAGTTGGCAGATCCCATGGCTACTAACCTGCAGGTATTAAATAAACTTTTGACCATCCATTCATCAATGTGTATAAGCATTCAGTTTTACATAAAAGAAAAGGTGCACTAAATTTCAACAATTCTCTAAAGCGAATTGTTCATGCTTGTTTTTCAATTGTTTGTTTTAGGTAGGTCCTCTGACTTCCTCTCATAACGCAAAGAGGACGGTACAATAAGCACTACTTGTCGGGTGACAGAATTGAAAAACACTTTTCCCTGCGAATGCCAACAGCAAAAGTTCTTCGATAGGCACCACACCAGTGCTCAATGACACTTGATGGTTTCCATGCTGCGTTACAATCCCACTCAGAAACTTTGGCTATGTTCGAGTGCACTCGAAATGAAGCATTGTTGCGTGCATGCGCCTGCACCCGCCACATGAGGGTGTTATGGTCGCAAAGTTATTATCGGTAACCAACGTTGTCACCACAGATCATGAAGGAAATTATAAAAGGGTGAAAGTCTTAAATGAGCTTCAAAACTACGTAAACACAGGACACAACTGAGCACAACCTCAAATGATGCAGATTTAAAAATTGGCAGATCCCACGTACAGTGGGAATAGATGATATATGAAGCACGAATAGGAATGTTGATATGTCGCTTTAGAATCAGTACAGCGTTATAAGGCGGACGTAAATTATGCCGTACATGACGTCTTTTCATAATTATTATGTTTGGATGTGTTATGTTTAGACCTTCGTCATCTTTTCATGTCACCTGTTGCTAAATTTGGCATAAAATAGAGCTAGGAAAAGGGCTGCGAGCGTGCTATGAGCGTCATATGTAGTCACGTTTTACATGACACGCATGCCATGATCATCATACTTGGACGTGCCATTTTCCTTCGTCGTCCATTCATGTTGCGTAATACCAAATTAGGTATAGCAGCATCTAGCGAAACAGCCGCAAGTGCATCATGAGCACGGTATGTTGTCATGTTCTTACATGACACGCATGACATGGTTATGTTTGCACCAGCCATATACCTTCGTCATCCATTGACGTCACGTAACGCCAAATTTGATTGATTGATTTGTGGGGTTTAACGTCCCAAAACCACCATTTGATTATGAGAGACGCCGTAGTGGAGGACTCCGGAAATTTGAGCACCTGGGGTTCTTTACCGTGCACTCAAATCTGAGTACACGGGCCTAAAACATTTCCGCCTCCATCGGAAATGCAGCCGCCGCTGCCGGCCAAATTTGGTAAGTGAGAAGCTAGCAAAAGACCGTAAGTGCACTGTGAGCGTACCATGTAGTCATGTTTTACATAACACGCAAGTCACGATTATCATGTTTGGACATATTATTTACCTTCGTTTATTCACCTCACGTAATACCAAATTAGGTATATGTGAAGCCAGCGAAACGGCCGCGAGCACATCATGAGCGTGGCATGTAGTCATGTTCTTACATGATACGCATTTCATGATTATCATGTCTGCACCAGTCGCATACCTTCGTCATTCATTCACGTCCCGTAAAACCAAAAAAATTGGTATATGTAAAGCAAGCGAAACGACCGCGAGTGCACCATGAGCATGGCGTCTAGTTATGACTTACGTGACATGCATGTCATGATTTCCTCGTTAGGGTATTGTCACTTGGCTCCGCCATGCAGTCATGTCCTACTATACCAGTTTTGCAATCTGTCATGGGAACGAAACCATCGCAAGAGAAGACCGCAAGAGCAGCAAGATCATGAAATATAAATCATCAAATTCATGGCATACACGTCATAATTTTCGAGTTATCATTAGTAGCCTCCTGCCCTGGCTGCCAAAGGGTGGCTGGCAGTATTGAATAAATTGAATAAATATTTTGTGCTCGTCATATAGTTGTGTTCTGCCATACCAAATTTGGTATCGATACCATTAATGAAACGGTCATGAGAGCTTAAAGTAGTAGGTGGCTAGCCAGATAGCCAGATAGATAGATAGATAGATAGATAGATAGATAGATAGATAGATAGATAGATAGATAGATAGATAGATAGATAGATAGATAGATAGATAGATAGATAGATAGATAGATAGATAGATAGATAGATAGATAGATAGATAGATAGATAGATAGATAGATACGCTCGAAATCATGCAAGTTTGCTCAGTAATGCTTCTTATGTAAAAAACACAGCCAGGCCTGCGTGGAACAGGCAGCACAGTCACAGCGAAAGCGTGAACAGCGGCCTTTCAAAGCCTTTTCTAAACTCTTTGGGTAACTGCTAGAAGCACACTTGGAGGGTACCCACTAAACCATAAATAGTCATAATGTTTTTTTTTTTGTGGTAGACCCACGTTCACTGTGCTACTTTCATCTTTCTTCGGAGAAGGGTGCAATCCGCTGCGCACTTTCAAGAAATTTTGTGAATTTTTTTTATACAGTGGCTCACGATTATGAAAATTGATGCCTGAATTGGGTATGCGCCACATTTAGTTGGTAAACAAGATCAAGATTTTGTGACGGGTTGGCGCATCGCACGACCCACAGGTTACGCATGTCACATTGTGTGAGGCCTGGTGGTTCTTTTGCTGTTTTAAAACGCCTTATTACTCATACCAACAAGATTCCTTCTTTGACATCAAGCCTGCCTAAGGTAGGTTTTCAGCGGAATTTTGTGAACCGGCGTGGCTCTGCGGTAAAGTACTAGACTAGCAAGCAGGTTAACCGGGTTCATATCCCGTTGTGCCTGTTCTTGTGCTTTTATTAATTATTTTTGTTTAGTGTGATAGTGGTGAACAACTAGTGGTGAACCGGTGGTGGGGGTGAACAACTACGGCACACGCAACCTTTGTTGTGATCTTAAAATAGCTTTCCCTGTAAAAAAATAGGGATGCAAAATTTTTCTACCATGACCACACACCGCAAGTAACTCACGCGTTTCAATAGCCTTATCTCAATCTTGGCTGTACCTATTGGTCAGGGCCGTGTTACAACTATCACGTCAGTACGAGAGTATCGGGGGTGACCTTTCAGGAAGCAGCCCTTCCTATAATGAGAGCGTCACACACTACTAATTTTATCCATAGCAACGCGGCCCAAGGCAGAGGGGCCCCTAGTGGCACCGATCATGCCGACGTCAACCAAGGAAAATAGGAGAAGAAAAATACTGTTTATGGAATAAGAGCAGAGTTCGTTTCGGATCCCCAGGAGGATTCTTGATTGAGCGCCAGGTTGCCGTCATCCAACCTGAACGTGAGGTAAATACAGAAACTAAACAAATTACGGCCGCAACCAGGTAGGCAAAGGGTCCTTCTTTTCTCCGTTCCTCGCAAAGTCGATAGGGCAGCGCAGCGGCTTCCAGCAAAACGCTGCAGGTCACCACAGGTGTTTGTAATTTCGCCAGTTGCTTCACTCATTTATATTTTTTGAAGCGTATTGTGAGCATCTTTATGTACAAATTTAAGACGCGAGCTACTAGGGGATGGTCTTTTTTTTTCTCGAACTGCTCGAAATACACTGCTTTACGCGCAATATAGTAAAACGTAATCACTCATCGAAGAAGGAAGGCGAGCTGAGTGCTGCGTTACTCTGTTCAGGACTTCGGGCTCTTCTTCTATAAAAATACACAAATTAGAATAGATGAACTACGTTTCATGTTGCTCTACATTAAAATATGCAAGGCTATGACATGTGTTGTTTACGGATAAGTAAGGTCATTAGTATAAGTAAGCTTATAATGAGCACAAGCTTGTAAGGGCTGCGAATATTCCTGTGGTTCTGCAACGCAACGAATGTCTGCTTAGTATTGTTGGTTGAGGTGTCACCTTTACGGCACAATTGTGTAATTACGTTTGGAACGGAGATTCTTCGTTGATTTAAAGGTAAATGATTTAAAGGTAAATAAAGTTTGATTTAAAAGCAAGTTTTATTGTCGTTGGCGCATAAGGTAATGCCGGAAAAAAAAACGTGCCATGAGAGGACATGAGTAAAATTCACTTTCCGCAACCAACACAAAACGCGAATCTTCGATTGGACGACCATCCCATATAGCGTTATTCGGCAAAGCATCCTTACGCAAACGGTATTCATTATTCTTTTAAGCATTATATATTGAGTAACAATAGATTATGAATAATGACATTTCGATGGCTTTATTTTTGCTGTAGAAGCCCAGCTTCACATGAATTCATTGCATGACAAGTGTCTATATTTGAATGGCATATATCTTTCTTATTTCTTCGGTTAATACCAGCTGACAGTTATTTTTTTCCCGGAACAGGAATTTTCAAGGGCGCCTGTCACCGGATCAATGCCATAATATGAATAGATAACACCCTAGAGAACGAGGAAAAAGTTGACGTAAGCAAAAATTTTCTGAGGCAAACTACCGTCTTTTAGCCAGCATGGGTTTTATATAATTCTGTCCTTATCCTTTGTATCTCGATCAAAACATCTCCTTCATCCACTCTGAAACTATATCAATTTCCGATGAAGATTTCTACAATTAAACTGCTCAGCGCAGAAAATTTATCCAGCGTGCACAGAAAAGACAAGGACCAGCGTGTGCTTACTGTGTGCGTTCTCAAAAGTTTTAGCACTGAGCAGTTTATTCATAAAATAGCAACTAGCCCGATCCCACGCTTTACTTCAGAAAAATTCTACGTTGCGTTTGTAAACACCAGTTGCGTTGCCGTTTTCAGATCGGGGTATAAGTAATAGTCAAATTTATGCACGTCCGCAGCAGCCATACGGAAGCAGCCTCCCATTGCGAAGGGCGGAAGGCTGCGCCCGTACAAAGGAGGGTTAATTAAAAATTCGTGGAGTGGAAGCTCCCGCAATGCTTTGCCAGCAGAAGTGAAGCCAGCTTTTGCCACTGCGAAGATGGCGGAAACATGCTCTTTTCTACTAGTGTCGACTTGAAGATCAAGTTGCTTTGATATGGTAATGTAAATGCTATAGTATACGTTAGTTCTCTCTTAAAAGATAGTTGTTCCCGATGAAATAACACACTGAAACGAGTATGGGTGACTGAATTTCCAAAGAATTTTGCCTCCAATCAAGGCTTACTAAGAAAAATTAGTAACACGAAGACGCACTTAGACCACTAAGTGACCCGAAAAAGTTTTCACATTAAACTCGTTGGGCGTGCGAGGGAAACGCTCCGTTCTTAATAGCTGAACGGTGATACTTTATGTTGCCCGTAGTAAGACGGCCGCCGCAGCTTCCATCTTTACAGAGGCACGGCTTCACTCCTGGGCAATCATTTCCACTCCAGCATTTTTTTATAATCCTATTGGGCCGTACGGCTGCTGCGGACGCGCAACTAAATCTGTCGAGTCACGTCCACCGCCACAGCTCGAACCTACGCGTACGCGCAACAAGTGTAGTTTATAAATCTACGCAACAACAATAAAAAAAGGCGAAGCCGGCATGCGTGGTGTACGCAGGCAAAATATTGCTTCTGGAAATGCAGACATTTGGCACGCAGCTCGCATGGCCACAAAATTTCAGCGAATATTGTGGGTTGCAAGTGGTTTCGACATGCCATCGTGATCCTGAAAGAAACGAAGTACACCTTCTTATGTGGGTTTAAGAGGTGCTTCTTCGTCCACTCGAATGGCAGTACCCATGCGCTTGGAACATCAATAGTAACTTATCCGACGAAATGTTCAAGAGGACCATATATATCACCTGTATTTGTAGATTTTACGTATTGGTATTACGAATGCACTGCCACTTGCCTTGCGATACGCAAAAAAAATAACAATGGAGACTTTGGTGACCTAAGAGAATGTTTTCGAATGAGCCCGAGAAGTGACTGTTTTATCTTTTTTTTTTCGTGGTTACAGCAATGTTGACCTAACGACGTTCTTAGTGCCTCATACGCCGATTCATAAACGCAGCATTGCGGCCCCATTTTCAAAGCTTGAGTTCCAGCCTCGCGGTAACATGAGGCGAGATCTCATAACAATAAAAAATGGTTATGCAGCAAGTGTAGTGAAATAGTTGAAGAATTTAGGCAGTCTACAATGTAATGAAAGGAAGCTTAAAATGATAGCGACATTAGTTTGGCAATGAAAGGGCATCTCTGCGTTCTCTGTTGTAAGAAGCCACAGATACATCAAATGAACGCAATACCAATTCACCCGAAAGGCCCAGGTGAAGAGTGAACGATCATCAGGGTGGTGTTTTCTAAATTGATAATGAAGTGTCTAACTTGGCAACACCATGAGAAGACCTAGACAAGGGAAATAAGAAAGCTAGGGAGTTTTAGACTGATCAATTTTGCTACACTACACGTGGGGGGGACGGGAAAGCGTAAGAAATAGAGAGTGAGAAAGATGAAATAAAATCTCTGTGGGATCACCACAAGAAAAATTCTCAACATCTGTTTGAGAACTCCAAACTCAGGACCCTTTAAAGTTCAATATCTACATTTTATAAGAAATAGAGCGTTTTAGGGTAAAATACAAGTCGGTTGTGGTGAAATGAAAAAAATATGTCCTTTCATATTCCATGTGGTATCAAATCGATCAAAGTTCATGTTCTGAAGGAGCGTCTATTAAATACTGCGATCATAAAAAATGGTACATATTGCTGTGCACTTACTGCAATACAAGATACGGGGCTACTACAGGTGGATTTCTTCAAGCAATCATTGTATTTGATGCAAAGTGTGAGAACAGTTCGTATATTATCTCTGCAGTCTTAATCTGTGTCTGCAAAGAAAACCGACCGATTTGTCTACCTGCAATGGAAACAGCTAGATATGCACAGTCTCTTCAAGCTCCGCCAATTTATTCTCGAACAACTATATAAGAACTCGCTCATAAAGAACTTTCTCACATGTATAATTCGACTTCTTACATATTATATATATTCTATCGCGAAGAACATGAATATAGCAACTGCACTAACTGAAAGGGTAAACAATTACGTTCCATCTTGTACAATACGCATAAAGTAATATAGATATCTGTACAGCATTTCCATAATTGATTCCGACGTGTTGTATGTACGAGCTTTTTTATGCTCTTCAATCTATGCATTCAGGTCAAAAGAAGCACGTAGTCAAAATGCCACTTCCTCTCTTGAAGACACAAAAAAGACATTACTTTCTATCGGCAGGCACTAATATAGGCACTGACAAAGTATCGCCAAGACAAACAAGTTTTCACCCCGGCATTGGACTTGTTGTTTGCCAGCCTTCCCCATAATTTTGATTCAAGAGGTCATCTATCTTCACTCTACCCTAGCGAAACACGAACAAACAAAGCAGAACACGAGCATTCCCAGAGCTATGCGTAGCTCGAAAGCTACGTCCCGACGCCGTCACAACAACGGCCAAAAATATGGCCTCCGGAAATTCCAATCATAAATCTCCGCTCAAGAGGGAGACTCACTGCTTTGTCCGCTTTTCGTCTGCATGTATACGTTGACGACCATACTTCACGACGATCTCCGTCCAAAGAGGCGCTGAATGTTTGATGCCTCCACTGCGTGAACATGTTTTCGTCGTCATCTTGAAATGTCGTCCTATACCAACACTTTGTGAGCATTCCGATGCCCTTTTTTCAGCCTTCAATTTTTTTTATTTGTATTACATACAGTACTGATCCATGAACTCCTTCAAAGAAAAGCACTTCAGAAAAGAAGGGTTAGGCTGGCCGGTTTTCTCAATCCATCTCTGGTGCCTATATATAGCAAGCTCAAGTTTGGGCTTTTTCGAAGACTACCTTGATTTAAATGCACTTAGATACTTTTTCGCGTTTTCTCACGCTAGCTCTGGTGAGGTTTTTCTTCATTTCGCGTCATTCTTTTCTCACCGTTGAGCAGAAGAAAACGGCAGTGCTGTGCGTTTTGCAATTGTGCCAAACCGTGCAGTCAGTGTTTTCTAGCGTGTCTAAAGTTTGACAAGCTATCTTCTCTTAGATGCACGTGAACCCACGACAGCTCGCTTATCGCTAGCCTTCCCAGAAATGCGTTCGCTCGTGACGTTTACAGCGAAAAGCACTTCGCTTCTATGACCCTACTGCGCCTTCTAAGATAATCAGAAAGTCGAAGCTGGCCTGACCCGGAGAAAAAAACATTTCTCTTGCTTACCACGTTTATAGATAGACTTCGGCCCCCGTTTATTTCCTCAGCTTCTGTCTGGTTTATACGAAAGTGATATACGAGGGTGCCTTTGGAAATGTCAATGCGATCAGTTCTTTTCTAGGCCTATTTTTAGTTATGTGTTACCCTTTTCAAGTTCTAGTGAGAAGTTTTTGTTTAAGCGTAGCAGGGAGACCCTAACGTCAACGTAGTTTAGAAGTGTGGCAGTTTGGGCTAGTTGGTTTGACATGACGGTTGATATAGCGTGAGAACAGAACGACGACAAAGGGAGCGCTCGTCTCCTTCTTGCCTTTTTGTCGTCGTTCTGTTCTCGCGCTATATCTGCCGTCATGTCAACGTAGTGTTCAGAAATGTGATTTTAGAAAACTGTCAATTTTATTCAGAAAAAAAATTTACTATAAAAGCAGCGAAAAATTTGGTGTGAAGCTGCGAATTAGCAAAATATGTTAAGGCGAAAGACTCAAATGCCTCACAAAATGCAGAACTTTACGCTAGGCGGCTTGCGTTGGCACCTTCCGGGATAATAAAGGCGAACAGTCATCGTCACGGGACGACGTCGTCATATTGTGTCACGATTACGTCAAAGAGCGTCAAAATTTTTTTGCGTCACTTGAGGAGACTCCGCCCCGCCCCCCACATCACACCGTAGCTTGATCAACTGTGGTCCGCTCACGGAGGCAACGCGAAACCAGGTGAGCTGCCTTCAGTCTTGGAGGCAATGTGAAACCCCGTTCAGTGCAGAAAGCTCTCGAGGGGTGGTGGGGCTGTATCAGTACAATCGACTGACGAAAAACGAATATGATATTCACCTTCCAAAAGGTTGAGTGAAGGCATAAAAGACCCGCTGAGTTTTCCCACTCTCTTGTATTATTTTAAAGGTGACGAATACTTTTAGTATGAGGTTCCATAAATGTGCTCATACTGGAAACCTTTTTCTCAATATATCTCTCTATATTTCATATCCCCTCCTCCTAGCCACACACACAAGTAGGTCCCATATATCCCTCTCCCGGCTACACACACAAGTAAATCCAATAAACTGAATCTGAAACTGTTTGATTGTGCATTTCGTAGAGATTAATAAATGCTCAATTTGTAAGCTCTATTTCTTCCGTTAACACTTCCTGCATAATACTCAACTTTAAGTCTAACGATCAAAACACCGTCGAAATTCTAATAGGTCATGAGAATCGTTGGTTTGATGTGAATGGTAAACCCCCATTTGGGACATCTTATTTTGCCGGCAATAATGAACGAAAAGAGCAATCGAAATGTATTTAAGCTATACCTAAACATTCAGCAGATACCACGTGCCTTGGGAATTAATGTTATGCGAAGCATGTGGATGCAAGGTGAATGTGTTTCATTTATTTTTTGTTGAGCAATACTTTATGCAGTGGCGCTCAATATATGTACAAATACACGCACACGCAAACAATAAAAAGCCGCATATGTTCTATATTAGCAGTCTTTTGCAGCTGCGTAATGATGCCAACAGCAACATAGATATTAGAAACACGAGAAGCGTAAGCTGATATGAAGCGCTGGTGTTTGCACTGGTGTTCGCGCTGGGGCTTACGAGTATGGTAGCCTTCAACACTGCTACACAAACCAACCTCAGCAGATAGCGCCTAACTAGAACTAACGTTAACCCGACGTAATGGCTGTATCACATGAGCACATATGTAATGTTTATAATATTCGATAGCCAGTACTGTACCCAGAATAGACGTTTCATGAATATTAGGGCTTATTTGCAAAGTAGTTCCAAGACCTAGCGTCGCTCTGTGGTAGAATACTTGATGGCCACGCAGAAGGATTCGACTGCTGCTCGGACACTGACATTTATTTATTTCATTCGTCCGGTCAACGCTGCCTATGTCAGCTTTTTCTTTACGCCCAAGCGCTAAAATTAACCATGTGTATTCTCGTCATTCCTGGGTAGATATAAAATTTATATTACCTGTGGCACATTCCCGCCCCCAGGTATGTGCCACAGTTCTTTGAAAAATGTTTTCATGACATACGCGACAATATTACGACATTATTCATGTCATCAACCATGCGTGATATTCGTAAAACCATCTTACTGTAGCGTACTAATATCATTGCATCCCAAGTTAAGGGGGTGATCATGTGATCACCCATACGTAGGTGGCTAGATAGATAAACAAATCAATACGTAGATAGACGCCAAAAAGCAGTACGCAAGGAAATGCATTTAGTAGCTAAGGCACTTAGGGACTTTCGTACGTTTGAATAACGTTTCAATGAACCATATCATCATTTCTCCCATTAAGGCGAGTCCACCACGGTGTTGTAGCGAACGTATGTCTTGGCTGTTGATCTGAACATTGCGGGTTTGATCCAGGCCGTGGTAGTCGCACTTCAATGGAGAAAAATTGAGGCCCATTTACTTTGTGATGTCAATGCACGTTAGAAAACACAGAATAGTCGAAATTTCCGGAGCCCTCCACTACGGCGTTTCTCGTAATCGCATCGAGTTTTGGGAAGGGGAACTCTAGATGTTATTATTATCTCATTGATAACACAACACGGAGAAGTTGGGTGTTGCATGTCCCACAACACAGCACAGACATGTAGTGGAATAACGAATAATTATTCCATATTCCTCGCGATAAGTGCACGCTATCTCCTAAGCTGGTGTCCACGATGCTTAAGCGTCACGCAATGCAACACGCCACAAAAACGCCCCATCGCGTAATGATAGCTCATGCATGTTTAGGTGAAGCGTAAGGAAGCAAGCTCCTATAGTACTTCATTTCCCTCGTGAATGCCTCTTCGACATTAGGAGAAAATTTTTGCGATGCGTTGTTACCATCCCGCTGTCATGTGACGTTACAATGACGTTCAATCACTAAACAGTCATTTGTATGCCGAAAAAGACCTACACTCTTGGGTAGTAAGTGACACCGCCCAAACAGAATAGAAAACGATAATGTGTCGCTCATTTCGCAAAAATTTGCTTGTAGCTGCTAGTAAAAAGATTTTTTCTTTTCATATAAATAATATCCTAAATGGCATCGCAACGTCGTCAAACAGCCTTCACGTGCTTGTTTTTGATGAACAAAGTTTTTTTTGTGTCAACACCTTGCTGCAAGCTGACGAGATTGTTACAAGCCACTGCACGATAAGTAATGAGAAATATAAAGAAATACCGAGGTGCTGCCCTCATATCCCAGTTTAATTTGAGAACTCAGCTTCACTAAACACACTTCATTACAGCGCGATTATTAAGTCATATAAAGTCTTTTAGCAGAAATTGTGTCAGAGCAGGCAGTAATGTTCGCATTTCAAGGATTAAAATGGATAAAAATTTGTTGAGAAAAAAAGCCGCAGGAGTCCAGTGGACTGCCTACAACTTGATCTCTCCCCATCAATCACAAAAAAAAATTTCCACTATAAAAGCACGACGTCTCAGTAGGCTTTTCAGAAAATGTTACTGGTTTACACTATTGCTTGCGCAAATTGGGGAATGCTATTCTGATAGAACAATTAGAAAAAGAGGGAGAGATCTTAGATAAAAAACAGAGAATTTTGTCATCGTAATGTTCTGATTTATTTGTCCCCGAGCAAAATATGCTCGCAGAACCAGTACCGATATACAGCTTCGATGCGAATGTACGCTTCCATATTTTATGCCGTCAGAAGTTTTACGAGCCCCGAAATGTTGTATACACCTCACATTTGTTAGGAGTGAGGTCTTCTGTAATGTCAGCACCGAAGTCTTCTTCCGTGATTCCGTCGAATGAAAGTGCACTGCCCGTATCTACCTTGACATAGGACGAAGCAGTCGGGGTATAATTTTGAAGTATATTGGAGACTCGACGTGGAAAAGTGTGACCGTACAAAATAAGTGCGATCGTAGAGTCGTACAAAATAAGTGCGATCAACAGCCGGTAGAGATTGATCGTGGGACATTGAGCACATCTTGAAGGGATGAAAGTGCAAAATATTATGGACGAAACGAGAGACATGAGGGGGTGCTAGTAGAAAAAAATGACCATATTTTGGATGCAAGAGGAGCAGCGCAATCTGTTATGGCGTCACCGAGAGGAGCAACTGCTACGTCGACTCTGCACAATTCATAAAGGTTTGGTGGCCTGCAGCTCCAGAGGAGATCTACTTCAACGTTTATTCATTCCGTAGAATTTCTCTCGGAATTTTTTGAAGATTACCCTATTTTTGGCAAAAATTTGTCTTTTTCATACGCTAAATGGTGGGCACTGAGTCTATCATAACTTACATAATTTATTTGAAACCTACTAGTTTCTCGACGATCAGGCAAGAAGGGGAAAAATTCTTTTCATTTCTATGTTGGAGATCATTGCGAATTGTATTGTTTATTGTTTCATAAGGTCCGCCACTTTGAAAATTTAGGTGAGGCTATCGGCTAAAAGTCGGACATTCAATCCTGGCTGCGTTGGCGCCATCGGCGCAGAAGTTAGTCATAAAAATTTAAAGCATCTGCATCGGCAGCGGCCACTTGACGTCCTTTTTCACCATCTCCTTATCAACCCGAATTATACTCGCCTGGTATGAAGCAGAACGCCGTGAAAAGCTTGGTGTCGGCGAACTCCACTCGGCCTACATTGCCAAAGCCACAGTCACATGAATCAGTGATAGCCGATACCAACAAGACCACCATAAACACAATTGACACAGTTTGGTCTTCGTTGCCGAAGTCGCAGCTTCATGCTGATTCACAGCGCACCTTGGCATTGCCAGTACACAGACTTATCCTAATAGTTCTTTAATCACTGCCTGACGCACTTCAAGTGTTTGTAGGCAAACTGAAATCACCACACACTGAGACCGTACAGTAGGTACTGGACTTTCTACGTCCTGTGCTTAAAATCCTTCGGTAGGCATCATAAACCGACGACCTACGGTGGAACGTGACACGCCAGAAGTCCTGAGTCCACTACTATAGAACGCAGCAGTGTAGATTAAGCTCACATTTTTTTTATGTTCTCTTCTTTCAATCTCTTTAATCCCTCAATACACTTCCCCTGGAGTAGGATAGGAAACAGGACGCTCTACTGGTTGACCTTCCTGCCTCTCCTTCCTCTACTTCCTCCTCAACGGAGGCGATATGTTAGAGGGATGATATGTTAGAGGGATGTGCTGTGCGATGTCAGCGCACGTCAAAGGGACCCTGAAACGGTTTTGACTATTGAAGATTATAGACTTTCTTGGGGACCTTCGACGGAAACATTTTGGTCTGTCTGTCTGTCTGTCTGTCTGTCTGTCTGTCTGTTTGGTTCTGTCTGTACATTTGTCTGTTTGTCCGCCCTAACGATACCTCAAACGGCACCTAACGACCAACCCCATCCGCAGCGCCCACCAATATTGCTCAAGGTTTAGCATTCATAGCTGTGCGATCGTCAAATAAAAAGCAATTATTGCGCATATCTGAGGCGCCACAACAACGCTTCGATGTTTTCTATGTCTGCCTTTATACTAGAAGAGGCACACGCAAGTAACTCTAAGGAGCGTAGCATTTAACCGCGCTGCGCTGACAGTGCAACGCGATGCTCAAAAAGGCGTTTCCAATGATTTGCTATGACGTCACGGTGGTGGCACCTGCCCGTCGCTTTGCGTTCTACACCTTATGACCTCCGAGATTGACGCGCATATTTCTCAACGGGCTACACGCCTTCGTTTTCTAAGATGACTGCCAGATGGCACTGGTGTCTAACGTGTCTAGATGTGCTCGTTCGCCTCCGCCACACGCTCGAGGCACTCTAACGCGGGGCCTGCAGAACACGATTCACCGATTTTCTTGTGCAGAACATCAAATAAACGTATTGTTCACTCTTTTCAGGCGCAAGACGACATTTACATGTTCCTTTCGACGACATTTACAGTGTAACAAGTAGATTCGGGCCAATTTTTTTACGAACATATATTGGGCAGATGCACCAAGTCCTAAGGTTCATTTACAAACTAATGTATGCTCTCTGCATAAACTGTGTAATCTCTTGCAATGCTTTAAAGCTGTTAATGGCTGCAAATTACTGTGGCTTAGCGAAATACGTTTTCAACCAGCCATTCGCACAACGACATCCTCTGGTAGCACGATGTCACTCAGGCTCCTGATCTGATTGGCTGTGAGATGCGCGGAAATGATATCAGCTGGTTGAGTGGCGGCACCTGTTGGAGCACACATCAACCACTCCATGATCTATCTTCGTTTCTGATGACAGAGGGCGTGCATGCTGTCGGGTGCTCAGACACTACCAGCATTAATGTACGCAGATGATATAGTGCTAATGGCCAACAACAAGGAAGATTTGCAGAGATTGATGGACATCTGCGGTAATGAGGGAGATAGGTTAGATTTCAGATTCAGTAAGGAAAAATCAGCAGTCATGATTTTCAATGATAACGAAGGTAGTGAGCTTAGAATACAGGAGGTCACGCTAGAGATAACAGATAAATACAAATATGCCAACGTATGGATAAGCAATGGGACCGAGTACCTGAGGGAACACGAAATATACGTGACGACTAAAGGTAACAGGAATGCAGCAGTGATGAAAAATAGGGCACTGTGGAATTACAATAGGTATGATGTTGTGAGAGGAATATGGAAAGGGGTCATGGTTCCTAAGCTGACGTTCGGCAATGCGGTCTTGTGCATGAGATCAGAAGTTCAAGGAAGATTAGAAATTAAGCAACGTGGAATAGGTAGGCTTGCTTTAGGAGCTCACGGGAATACACCAAATCAGGGAGTACAAGGTGATATGGGATGGACATCATTTGAGGGCAGGGAAGCTAGCAGCAAGATAAAATTTGAGAAGCGATTGAGAAAAATGTGGGAAAAGCGTTGGGCTAGGAAGGTTTTCAGCTACTTGTACATGAAGAATGTCGATACAAAATGAAGGAAGCGAACCAGGAAATTGACTGGTAAATACTTAGAAAACAGCAGGTGGCCAAACCAAAAAGAACTGTCGGTTAAGAAGAAAGTGAAGGAAACTGAGAATGACATGTGGACAATGGGCATGATTAAGAAGTCCGCACTAGAGACCTATCGAACCTTTAAGCAGGAAATTGCCAAGGAAAGGATCTATGACAATACTCGGGGTAGTTCTCTACTGTTTGAGGCCAGGACGGGAGTACTGCGAACCAAGACATATCGGGCCAAATACGAAGGGGTAGACACAGTATGCAGTGCGTGTGGAGAGGAAGAAGAAACTGCCGATCACTTGATAATGTTCTGTAAAGGGCTTCACCCTATAGTTCAGGATGATGGCGCTGAGTTTTTCAAAGCACTGGGGTTTAGGGACCGGGAGGGCAAAATAGACTTTAAGCGGGTAGACTTAACTAGAAGAAGGTTATCTGATTGGTGGCTAAAGTCAAAGTACGAGTGAAAATTAAACCCTTCACTGCAAAGTACGAATCCTCAAACTCACTTTTTAAAGAAAAAAAAATAAATCTAGTTTTTGGTTCATTAAGTATTACGGCTTGGTGGCGCTAGCCACCGCCCGATCTAAAGGGTACAGCCATATCCATCCATCCATCCATCCATCCAGCTCTGGGCTTTGGTCCTCAATATTGCGTAAGGGTGTCTAGAATGAGGAGGTGTGAAAAGCGCTCGTGAAATCAGTCCCCGAAGTGCACCGATGCCACAAGGGGCGCTGTACGCAGAGGCTAGGTGGCGTGAGCCACCACCCGATCTAAAGGGCACATCCATCCATCCATCCATGCATCCGTGGCCAGCATGGACAGTGGGGTTGTGGACTACCAAAGCTGGATTCGCGACATTGTGCGACTAAGGACTGCTGTGTATTTAAAAATAGTCAGCTTGTTCTCAAGCGACGGAATTAAGTGACTCATACAACCCACCTGACAAGTAAAGGAAACCCCCGTGGTCCCGCTGTACCCCCGCCAGCCGAATTGTGGTGCCATTTTTTTTTTCATGCTGAGGCAAGATACTTGGCATAGTTTGCAGTTGATGCAAAGAAAATGCTCTGCTGTCACATATAGCGCTCAATGTAACAGACAAAACGGGCACCAGTTATTCGGCGTCAACTATTAGTATCGCATGAGGTCGCGTCTCAAACAGCTCTTTGCACGTCTGTGCTCGAAACAGAAGCTTTTTCTGTCAACGACCTGTACTTGTAGAGCTTTTCAAATATTAAATTTTAGAACTGCATCGGATGCGAATGAAATAGCATAATGACAACGAATCAAATATGAATCGCATATTATTCAAATAGTAAGAGAACAACTTTCAGAATTGTTGCTTCAACAACATACAATGTAAAATTAACAGTCAGAAACATTGCCAAAAGGATCGGTATGACTAATTTAAATATTTAAAAATGCCATTATTAGCTTAACCGACGTAAACTCATATAAGCAGTGACAGCCAATGAAAAATGTTCAAGTGTTCGCTGAAATACAGCGGATAATATACAATTCATAGAGTATTTTGTAGCCGCCTTTTAAAAAAAATTGAGGCATACAAAGCAACAATATGTTTGCTGAATCAACATAACAAATTTCATGCATAGCAGATTGAAGAATACAACTATCGCTTGGCAACCATTAGGTTTTAGATACAAGCATCATCATTTGGGATCAGTGCGGAATCAATAGCTCCTTAAAAGGTTGCTCTACCTGCATGCATCTTTATAATCCACCGTTGAATGCAAATAAGTGCTGTCTCATTCTAATTTGCGTTCTTCTTCAGGTGTTTTTCCACCAGTGCTCAATATTAGAAAATATACTCGGCATCTCGAATACGTGTGACACAATTCATGAGAAGTGAATTGAACAAAACACCATCCCATTCGTTATTAGAGCTTTTAGAACATTTGCAGACACCGACCATTTACAGGGCATTCTATTTCTTTCCTGCTAAAATATGCATGAACCACATGCAATAACATCCACGTGAATACCGAAAAAAAATTCGGGCGGGGGGGGGGGGAGTATTGATGCCGTGCTGTTGAGTGCTGGGCTTCGTTCGGGCAATTTGTGATGGCGGCGGCTGTTTTGTGCAGCGCCAGGGGTTTTTGGCAGCGCCCCGTGCAGTAGCGCTCTTAGCAGCATCGGCGCGCAGAGGGACCCTCTCTCTCAAGGAAAACTCCCGGCGCTCCTCACAACTTCCTATTCTAGCTACCCTAATTACGTGCAATCTGTCGGTGTGCGATCTCGGAGGCCATGACTTCGTGAAGCTGAAACCGTCAAGTGTGCTCATGAGAGCGCTGCGATCGCCAGGGATGCCAGTGTGTCCTATTAGTTGAGGAGGCGAGGCAGTGGGGAGAAGAACGGATATAGATATAATTTTCTGTAAAAGCATTCGTACCTGCTGTGGCGCTAAACTTGTTGTGCCAATGATTTGAAGATGCTCCCGCTTAAACACTGACGAAACTAAAAAATTGTTTCATGGTCACTTTAAAGAGCACCAGATGGCTAAAACTTCCGGAGCGCTCCACTAAACACGGCATCTGTGGGGCGTGATAAGCGAGTTCTCACATCTTGCTTTTTTGACGTAAAGCCCCACATAGTATCAATATTGCTGTTTTATAAAAAAACTATCCGTGATAACTGTTTTGTTCCGCTGCAAATTTAGCTATAAAATGCGATGACTTGTCTACTTTTGACTTTATACTTTCAGCTTGAGTTTGGGCTTCTTTTCAAAAATCTCCGGCAACCTATTTGTGGAGAAACGCTTCTTCTGAGCGTGTCTCTTCATTATGCATGTGCCTTGCGATACAAGAGATGGTGTTTGTGACATTTCTTTTATGAGATCATATTTTCCTGCTATCCTGGTAAGACTTACGAAACGGCTCGTCATCATTATGAAAGCTTCGTTATTTACGCCTTGTAACAACCTATGACATAACAGCGCATTTTCATTGCTGAGACGAGTGGCAGTGCGCATAAAAGCTCGGGATGTTTCTGTTCTGCCGTTTTCTTAGGGCAGTGATACGAGTTACGACCTAGTGTATGCTTTAACTCATTACTTGAGGAATAATCTAAGGTTACTCTCAAGGAAAAAAATATCAGTGGACAATTCTTTCGGGTGAATGTTTCTTTTTAACGCATTCTAATAAAGAGGTCACATTCAGGACACCAGCACATGTATGAGATCCAGCGAGTTCTGTTCAGGGTAGCATTTATTAGCGCACATAAAACTGCTACGTTGTATAGACGTTTAAAAAATAGAGATGATGTCAGTTCACTGCTGGTATAACTTTGATAATAAATGCCAAGAAATACGCACGGGAAGATCTGAATGGTTGCTTTCCTGCGTCATTTATGGGGAACGAGGCGCCGTTCTAACGAACGATGTGCCTTGCATAACGACGGCATAATGTGTCTCTGTTGTAGGCATTACAGCTGAAACACGGAGGTGAAAATTCTCGGTTTTCATCGGCTCAACAAGGGCTTGAGTCAACCCATGGCCGAGCATTTTCCAGTAGTAACTTACACATCAATAACGTGATTGCTTTGCACATTTATTTCTTTTTATATTTACAGTATATACAAATATGACAACCCGTGCTTTTGCGACATGTGAGAGAGTACGGAACATTTCTGGACGCTAACAGGTTACTTAAGTATTGCTCTTTCACTAGTTCTTACTGTAAAACAGAAGCATAAAGCAATGTTTTTCACGTTTTGTAGTTTTTTAACATTCTGGCACATAGTACACGTTGTCACCCAAGCTTTCCTAGTTAGGAGTGATTATTATAAAGGAGTAGTTCTGGCATGCGAATGCACTCGGAATAAAAACAGAAAATATCAACAATTAATGAAAATAACTGTTATGTAGCGAAATAAAGACTGGTACCTTGTCGAAACTAGATCACTTTCAAGAACCTACTACAAAAGCAACTTTTTTTTTCAGGCAGTGATGTAACCTTTGCAAATTTAAGAAAGCCCTTCAAGTGTCTTAAAATCATTTTTTATCGCGTACTTTCAATAATGATACAGTACTTCTTGCTTACTTCGTGGTTGTTGCCACAGCTACATTTTGCAAAGCCATCGGATGCACCACTGTTATATTTTTTATTATTACGAAACTGTGGTTTTCAAATAATTTGTGCCATACTTTCAGTGAGTCTTCTTCCCTTACCTACCTCATTTCCCTCGCTATTTCTGGGGACGTTTTTTTTTTTCAAAAGTACCGACTCCACACGTACACGTATCTGCGAACCCTCACATTTCGCCTTGCTTGCGGGAGTTGAAAAAAAAAAGAAAACAACTCTGGTTGCGTGCTAACAAACATTATGGGGCTTCCTCCTGGCGCGGCAGCCTGTCACGTCTTCGATCCTTCAAAGCGGAAAGTATACGCGCGCTTGGTCAACCTGACCTGACCCGCAAAAATGGAGCGGTCACGCGAAAAGCGATTCCGCAGCAGCTTCGGGCCAGATGCCCACGGCGGTGACCGGGGGATAACGACTAGAAGCATAGCTCAGCCCACCTCCCCGTATCGTAGACCAGGAACACTTTTTTATATCTCTTCGTCTCTTCCCCTTTCTCTCCCTCAACCTTGTGCTCGGAACGCGTGGTTCCCTTTCGCGCCGATTCCCAAGGGACGCTGAGCAGTCAGTAGCCGTGGAAGCTCGCTCGTCGGCAGTTTCTCTCATGGCTGGACATCACGCTCCGATGGGTTGCCACCGTAGTGACCCACCCGCCTACCCTAATTGGTATCGATTACCAAGGGTTTCAGAGAGCCGCCGCACAGAGGCCAGCCAACGAGAGGGCGTCCAGTTGTTCTATCGCGCGGTAACAGTGGAGCGGGCTACTTTCTGCCGAGCAAGCTTCGTCGCTATCACCTTTCTCCGGCACGGCCGAAACACGAGCGGCCGAATTTTTCCCGATTCCCAGTATGGTACAACGACTCGAACACTTGCGTGGTTTTATTCATTTTTTTTCTACGCTGTCACCATTGAGGACACTTATCAGTAGCGGTGTAAGACACGAAAAAACAATCCGCATGGGTAGTCTATCTGCAAATATGTTTCTTTTTGTTATTCGTGTATAGAATGCATGTGCAGATTAGCATTCTATGTCTTCGACTGCTACAGATGCTGCTTTCTCACACGCGAACACCTATACTGACAAGGAAGTGGGGACATGCGAGTCTTGTGACTCCTGAGAAGTGTTTGAACACGTTATATCTGGGTGTCTCATATTCCTTAACCGGCGTACATCGCGACTAAGGGAATGCAGCTTTCTCGTGATAAGGGGTTCGCCACTTGACGACTGCCAATTTCCGAGTGGCCTTCCTTCTTGACTCGACCGGACACACCGTGTCCTGTCAGCTTTCCTCTACAAAAATGACCTTTCTGTCCGTTTAGGGTGCTTTCCTTTTTCTTTCTTTTCTTTTCGTGCAGTCAGTGCACCTTTTTTCTATATTTTCTGTCATTGGGTTATTTATTTCATGTTGACCATATTCTTTTGAACAAATAATATTTTTACTTCCTCTTTTATGAAGAGTGACCAAACATTGCGCCACACTTGGCGGCTGTTTCCTGTTCTTACTAATTTCATTAGACGTTTGTGTATGTATTCTTCTACGTCTACATATCACTTAATGCCACTATTAAATATTATCTCTCAGTAAATTGCTAGTTTTCATGTTGCCAACTCACATTAAATTAGCGTCCTTTGCCTTTCACCATCTCTGTATGGTAGTGCACCTCTTTTGCTTTTTCTTTCATTATTATGAGACGATAGAATCTAAATCAAATATTCATTTTGCATCAACAAGACATTTCTATTGCTTCACAAAGTATTATCTACTGCGCAGTTGCCCGCAGTTCACCTGATATGAATGCATCGTGTATTCAGCCAGCATTCTATAAAAAAAAAAAAAACACGAGCCACCATTAGCTTGCAAGCTTCTGTGTAGCTGTGGTTTGACAGCTATGATTGAATTGATGCGTGACTAACGCAAGCAAATCTCGCTTTGCATTTCACAACAGCGCTTCGTCTCCTTCAGGCACAACGTTCGCACAAGTGGTAACAACTTTTTTTTTTCTTTTTAGGGGCAGAGGAAGAGCAAGATCTGTGTAGAAAAAATTGAAAATGCCTGAGAGTTCTGTGTGCACTTTAAAATGGGAAACCGATAAGCTGTTCCTGTTCTGACTCCACAGATGTGAATAAAACGAGTGAAGAAACGAAAAAAAAGGATTCAATATATAATAGTCAATGTGTCTAGCATTAACCTAATTGTGCTGCCCATGACTTCAGTTGATTAGTTTAGCAAGGCGGCTCATTTTACGTGCCTGGCTCAAGGACCTTCGTCAAAAGTATTATTTTCCTTGTTTCATTATGAATATAACCAAAGACAAGTTGCCCACAAGTACATGGTCTATGATCTAATTCTTTTTAGGTGAAAATAGAGGATGCCCTACATAATAACAATTGAATAGTGAAACAGATGCCAAACGTAAGTAATTCATGAACATAGACCAGCACCGGCATTCTAGGTTTTGTCGCGTTCATAAAGCTCGCGTTCTTTTTTCATTATTGCCAGCGCCTCCTGCTTTCTAGAGTGCTGCAAATATGCAGTGAAACGTACATGTTTACCTCTTGATCAGAGTTAGTGTCATCGCATTGTAGTGGTAAATATTTGAAAGTGTCCTTTTATACTTGTAATCATTCGCCTTCTTCTCACCAGTAACAACGACATCGGCAAGAAAAGAGAGAAAAAACACGTTCTATATGTGAGGATATCTAAAAAAACAAATAAAGTAGCTACGCGAGCATATTCACAGCTAATATACATTTTCTTCATGAAGAGGTAAGTTTTTTATTCGCTTAAAAAAATAAGAATGGTCCAAAGTTCACCCTGAATGCGAGAGAGCATTTTTCATACCTTTGCTATATCTCCCATAAAATGGAACACCCTAAGGCATTCCACTTTTGCTTTTAATACATTTTTATCTACTGCTGCGATATAACGGTTTTACGGAGCACCTCAGCGAACATGCTGGAAAGTATCCGAAGCCTTGAAAATTTATGGTCTTTGATAACTTGCGCAGTTTTATTTCATTTCACAGTTTTATATTAGGATTTTCTTTTTTGACCTGGGTGCCCGAACACGCCCAGCGATTATCTTTTCTTGAAAATTTTCCAAACGTTGTGGCTAAACCGCGTTCCCTCCTTTTTAAAAGAACTCTCACGAAGCGCCTTTTTAGTGTTCTTTGAAACAAAAATAACATTTTTTTAATACTACACCCGCAAAAACAGAGCTTATTTCACCTTTCGCACACCAAAAGTGTGTGGTGGTACTTTGCTGATACTGGCCGCAAATAAAGCTACTTTTTTTCTATAAAACTTCCAGTGGGGCCCTTTCTATTACTTCCATCGGCCATATTATGCTCAATGCGCCGGTTCTCATCATTTCTATTACAGAATTCAAAAACGAGGCCATGTGAAAACCTCTTGATTATTTTTTTAGAATTGGAGCTGATCTTTTATTTGAAAATTTCTTATTGACAATTTCTTTATCTTCTTTACACTTCGGGCTGGCTCTCACTGAAACAAACACCTTTAAACACTTACCTGCATTTTGCGGCTTAGTCGGCATACGTACTATATAATATTACGCTTGCATTTTCGTAAAATGGAATTTCAACCAATACTACTGTTATTGCTATGGCAATCAGCCAACATAATTAAACCATTCTTAAAGGCTGGGTCTGCTCAATAGTATTATTTTCACCAATAAGGAGAAACCAGACATTGTAAATATTTCCTTCCGTAAGTTTTCCTTGCAGGTGGTACACCCGATTCAATAGTAACTAGCCCATTATCAAGGTTGACTGACAATTTGTCATAGTAGTTTTTATAATTAAGTCTTTTTCATCATTGCGAATCTAGAGCTTTAAAGATGCTGTAACGCTCGCTTTTTTTCAACGTCATTTTCATTACACCCAAACAAAGCGGCGTGCAATGCCTAATATCGACTATGCTTATGGGGTACACGGATTGACTTTTTGGCAAAAACATTAGCGCCAAAAAACTTCGCCTCACTGGAGAAAAAATTACAATGAGCAAGCAACTATGTCGGCAAAGTGTATTGAACGCAAATTTTGTGCTTCATAAATTTGACGTTCAAACACCGACCGCAACTGATTGACATTCTGTGCTCCCTAAATCTGACGTTCAAACACCGACAACATTAAACAAACCATGACAACCAAGCAACCTACATATTACGAAGCACGCTCCTTCCTACTCGGGAATGTTTAAAAATGCGTGGACAAAGGCTAGCCAACTTACATGGTGCAGGAAAACTGAAGGAACGTTATACCTGCTAGCCACGTTTGAAAAGTTGTGAGTTACTTTATGATCATAAGTTACAACTATAGCTCTTTTGCACATAGGCTGCTTTGTTTTTATTGTGCGCTAAACTTTTGTAAGAAGGCTTCGGGAACAGATATTATGAGAGAGCTCAAATAGCCAGAAAAACACAATCACTGCGTGTTTGCATCGATATCAACCGATACTTTGATAATTCAATACCATACTGCAACAACACAGAGTATCTTATTATAATGCACACATGACTGTAGTGCATGGAGCTGCCCATCCAGAAAACTGAAAAAAGCCTACTTGCGTTTCCGAACTTCCCCATTTCTACCAGACCTAGAGCAGCCCGCAACGTATCTGGAGCCTTATTCTCGCTATATAGAAGTGCTCGTTTTCAAAAAATCAATAAAATGTGTACAACGTATACATTTCATCGTTCGGCCCAATAAAAACTCTATTTTAGTACTCCGTTTTGATACGCACGAAATTTATATGCCAAATCGACAGTTTTAACTATTCAGTGTTGTACTTTACAAAGTGATACTCAGCTCAACATCGCAACGTTTAGTATGGTTTCCTGATCATTTACACTACATTTCTAAAACATTGTCAGGAGTGCTCCAGTAGGCCGTGAGCGCAAGGGCGGCTTGACAAAAAGTGGTTTATAGTATTCGCTTGGCTTAGAGAGATAGCATAAGCCTGTTTAAAGCGGTAATGCTGTTTCACTTGGTATTAACTCTTCCAAGACCTCTTTCATACCAGCAAGGTTTCTGCTCAACGGAATTACCTTCCCATCCCCTCCGAGCTCTTTTTCTTGCAAAGACACGAGAAAGAGGGAATAGGCAATGAAATTGTGAACTATGAATGTAATGTTTTGTATATCTGCCTCACAGGATTTTCGAATGCGTTTTGATGTGCTGCTTAAACCGGACAATTATAATGTCTGTACGCTAACAACGAAGCTAGCCGCTTCTTTTTTAACTTCTTCTCTATCTTATCTATTATCCCCGCTCACCCCCATGAACGATAGACAACTGAACCTATCTTGGTTAACCTCCTGCCTTTCTTTTCTGTTTCCCCGTCTTCCTCTAGGTTCCATGCTCTTGTTGGGTAATTGAATAAGTACACAGTTACACTTTATTTTGTCGACGTGCCAAGTTTTTTACAACGACTGGTAGTGCTTATAAATGATATCGGCATGCATATTATATAGCTTCTTCATAATACCATCGCTAACTTCTGCAGCTGTCATGCATGCGTTTATACAGCTCATGACAATATGACACCTCACTTCGTCAGGATTTCTTCGCAGTGGCTGGCAAGTACTTCAGACCACGCTAGGTGAGCCATTTCTTGAGAAAGAAGGTTGCGTTTGCACCGGATCGTCTTGGAAGTTCTCCTGCGTCTGAAGTATTAGTGCTGAGCAATAAGTAGAGTTGTTAAAGTTAATTTCTCAATCGAGTTATAGAGAGAGCAGAAAAATAAACGGAAGGACAGGGAGGGGTGCCAGTTCTTAGACCGGTTGGCTAACTTTTGTTGGGGAAAGAAGTGACGGGAAAAAAGGTGATAAAAAGAGACGTTACAAAGAGAGACAGAGAGAGAGAGAGAGAGAAAGAGAGAGAAATTACAAAAGATGGCAAAAGAAGAGAAACAAAATCAAAGAGAATACGACACTAAAGTCTGTCGCTAAGGCCAATTCTCCGCAAAAAACGTAATAAAGCTTTGAAGGCTTTCTGGGCTGAAGATAGACTCGGCCAATGTCCCAGAATATTTTGTTCCAACAAAGGCTGATCACCTAGTGAATCTAGAGCTCCTGGAAGTTTTTTTTTTCTTGGCGAGTTGAAAAGGGCACATTCACACAGACGATAGGGGATTGTTTCTTCGCAGCTGGAGTAATTGCATGTAGAAAAGCTGGCCATTCCAATAAGTAATGAGTATGCTTTCGTGAAGGCCATTACAAGCCGCAAGTGGCATAGAAGAGTCTCCTCAGCTCGAGATATTTCTAAGGAAAAACGAAGCTTGCGATCGGGATTCCAGCTATGCAGGAGAACGTTTGTGAATTCCGTTGAGTTCTACTGTACCAGTGTGAGGTCACGTTCAAGCGAACGAAGTCTTGTAGCTGCATTGGTTCTTGAGAACGGGATGGCTGTGTATTGCGTACCGTTATGGGCAGACATAGCGGCCTCATCTGCGTGGTCGTAGCCATAAATATATCGCAATGACCTGGTATCCACTGATACACAATGCTGCATTCTCTTTCGATGCTAATTGATAAGTGGGGCTTAACGTCCCAAAACCACCATATGATTATGAGTGACGCCGTAGTGGCGGGCTCCAGTAATTCCGGAAATTTCGACCACCTGGGGTTCTTTAACGTGCACCCAAATCTGAGCCCGCGGACCTACAAAATCCTGCCTCCATCAGAAATGCAGCTGCCACAGCCGGGATTCCATCCTGCGACCTGCGGGTCAGCACTTGAGTACCTTAGCGACTAGACCACCGCAACGGGACATCTTTCGATGCAAGTGATAGAATTTGTGCCCTTTGATAGTGCAATGTTTTGATTAACTGGTTGCACAGCCGGCTAAGCTGTGCTATGATGTGATGTGGTCTGCACGGCTGTGGTGGGCTACACCTGCAACATACGCACATCAGTGAGCCATCTGCGCTGGCTAGCAAACGATGCGCTACCGACCTCAATTACATACATACATACATACATACATACATACATACATACATACATACATACATACATACATACATACATACATACATACATACATACATACATACATACATACATACATACATACATACATACATACATACATACATACATACATACATACATACATACATACATATAAGAGCTTTATCGCAAGTAGCCATTTGCAAGTTTACGTATACACTTTGTATAGCACGTTACCTTTACGTGAGCTTCTTTTGTAACCATATAAATCTTAATCACATAGGAATGAAAGTAGCAAGGACTTATGAAATTTCGTGTCAAAAAATATTATTTGCATTTTGTGTAAGCTAGGTTTCCAAGTATTCAGATGTTACTTTACCATTGGAATGAAATTTCTAGCGCGTAATCCTTTAAGTGCCAACCACTGGCACGCGTATGCACGCGCCTACGCGTCAAAAGCGTCTAGTCGCGCCTGTGGAGGAAAAGGGCGCGCAACTACTGGCACGCGTCGACCGCGTTGACGCCCACGCGTCCAAGGCCGATGCACAATGTTGCTTGATCTTTTGGCTTAGAACTGTCCAAGTTCAGCACAGAATGGTACGTTCTCAACTGGAGCGGGAATGTATGTTTTAGAGGATATGAGAACACGTTAACAAGTTGATAGTGCTTCAAACACCACAGTTTAGACTATTTTAGAAGTAATTGACATTTCAGTGCCCAAAGTAACTATATATATATATGTATACAGCCGTATGCACCAGAAATCAACATCGGTGCGTGCGCCGCTCCCGCGAATGAACATTCGCGTCTAGCATACTGTACGTCTATCATAGGCGTGTGCAGGGTTCTTCTTAAGGAGGGGGGGGGGAGTTTGTCCCAGTACCCCTCCCCAGGGCTGACTTAGCACCCCCTCCCTATTATGTTAATATATGGAGTTGACATTGAGCTCTCCCCCCCCCTCCTCTCTGTGGTGAATGAGGCGTGGCTGCCCTCCTGATCAGGTTTACAAACCACCGGGTTTCTATACCTGCACTACCAAATTTACTAACAATATCTTGCATATGCTGGTACCTTCAGTATATTTACCAACATATTTTATATCAGTCAACTTAATATTGACGCCTGCAACTTCATGATCTGACAGAATTATGTCAGTCATAAGACTACAATTTAGGCCAGAGTAGCAGGCTTTCGGCTGATGTGCGTGTTCGAAATATCTTCTAATGCAACAAAGCACACCTGGTTCTTATTGATACAACTGACATTGGCCATAAGATAGGAACCAAATACTGCGTAGAATGCCTTCGGGCATTTTCCATAATCGAAATGTGCTCTAACGCAACTAACTGTGCCTGACACTTCATGATGTGACAGATATCGGTCATAATATTGCAACTGACCCCTGTATGGACGACTTCTGGGCGTTGTCTTTAGTCAAAGTATTCTCTAAAACGACAAATGACACCCAACTGTTCATGAAGTCACAGATATCGGTTATAATATCAGAACTGAAACCTTAATGCAAGACTTCTGGACGTTGTCTTTAGTCAAAGTATTCTCTAACACGACAAACGACACCCAACTATTCATGAAGTCACAGATATCGTCATAATATTGGAACTGAACCCTGTATAGAAGACTGCTGGACGTTGTCTTTAGTCAAAGTATTCTCTAAAACGACAAATGACACCGAACTGTTTATTAAGCTCGCAGATATCGGTCATAATATTAGAACTGAAACCTTAATGCAAGACCTCTGAACGTTGTCTTTAGTCAAAGTATTTCCTAAAACGACAAACGACACCCACCTGTTTATGAAGTCACAGATATAGGTCATAATATTGGAACTGAACCCTGTATGAAAGACTTCTGGACGTTGTCTTCAGTCAAAGTATTCTCTAACACGACAAACGACACCCAACTATTCATGAAGTCACAGATATCGTCATAATATTGGAACTGAACCCTGTATGGAAGACTGCTGGACGTTGTCTTTAGTCAAAGTATTCTCTAAAACGACAAATGACACCGAACTGTTTATTAAGTCGCAGATATCGGTCATAATATTAGAACTGAAATCTTAATGCAAGACCTCTGGACGTTGTCTTTAGTCAATGTATTCTCTAAAACGACAAACGACATCCAATTTTTTATGAAGTCACAGATAGCGGTCATAATATTAGAACTGAAGCCCTAATGCAGGACTTCTGAACGTTGTCTTTAGTCAAAGTATTCTCTAAAGTGACAAGCCCCACCCAACTGTTCATGAAGTCACAGATATCGGTCATAATATTGGAACTGAACCCTGTATAGAAGGCTTTCGAATGTTGTCTGCAACCAAAATGTTCTCCAATGCAACAACCCACACCTACTCTTCATGATGTGACGGATATAGGTCATGAGACTGTAATTGTACACTGCGCAGAGGGCTTTCGAATGATAAGCGCATCGGAAATATCCTCTAATGCAATAAACCGCACCTCGCTCTTAATGATACAACAGATACTGGTCATAGAAATGGGACCAAGCATTACATATAATGCCTTTGGGCATTTTTTGTGGTAAAAATATGCTTTAACGCAATTAACTGTACCTGAAACCTCATGATAAGACAGATATTGGTCATAGGACTGCAACTGAACCCTGTATGGAATACTTCTGGATGTTGTCTATTGTTAAAGTATTCTGTTAAACGACAAACTGCACTCAACTCTTCATGAAGTCAGATATCGGTCATAACACTTCATGATGCAACAGATATTAGTGATCAGATTGTAACCAAGCACAGCGTGGAACACTTTCAGATGGTATATTTATTTATTGTCAAATACGGCAGCCCAATGTGAGGCTACTGCAGAAGTGGTGTACATATATACAAAACGAAAGCATTTAAACAGTGATATCACAGTAAGTGTGCCAACGTAAACAAATATCACTACCCCCTGAGTGCACCCCAATAAGAAATGAGAGAAACAGAACATTAAAATGATACAAGTGCCTCCAAAAAGTCAGACACACTGGTATCACGAACATAGTCAAGTAGATCATTCCAGTGTTCGACAACTTTATTTGAACGTGTTGGAGAGCACTACAAATGACTTCTAGGCTGGACTGTCATTGCAGATCAGTGCTCTGTTGGAGGTTTCTGCACTTTGCAGCTAGTTTCAATATCTTTTAACATCTACAAAGTGCATCTGACACTTTTTGATGAGACAGAAATTGGTTTTGAGACGGCAGCCAAGCACTGTGGCTTTCACATGTCATAAATAGTCAAAATACCCTAGAATGCAATAAAGCATGCCCAAAATTTTTGATCGGACAGATACCGGTCATAGGATTGCACCAGAGCACCATACAGAAGTTTTGGCAAGGTTCTTAACATAGCCTAACTTTGCAAAGATATTGAAACTAGCTGCAAAGTGCAGAAACCTCCAACAGAGCACTGATCTGCAATGACAGTCCAGCCTAGAAGTCATTTGTAGTGCTCTCCAACACGTTCAAATAAAGTTGTCGAACACTGGAATGATCTACTTGACTATGTTCGTGATACCAGTGTGTCTGACTTTTTGGAGGCACTTGTATCATTTTAATGTTCTGTTTCTCTTAAGTGCATGCATATATAGTCCAAGTTAATGTGTATACTAAAAACCTGAAAAGAAATGAAGCAGTCCTTGGAAACACATACAAAGATTCAATGTTTGAAACCATCTAATAATATCTTCAGCTCATTATAGTCTAGAGGAACAGATAAATACATGCACAGTTCTGAAAGTTCTCATAAGTCACATGAGGTACTTTTTGCATTTCTTCTATACAAAGTGCAGTATAGTACTAGTGCACCTTCATTCTTTCTGTGCATACATGTGGTGACCTTCTCTTCCTACTATTGTGTCATTGTGCAGCTAATTTCAAATCAGGCGCTTCTCACAAGGTTTTCAGTTATCTGTCTAGCTGTAAACAAAACGCGTGTTATATTATAGTGAACTGTAAAACGACGGAGAAGCACCATCGTATGCCTACAGCTATGAGTATCAGAATGAACTATAAATTAAGAATGTGTATGTCAGAATGCCTCCAAACAATGTATGTGCAACTGAGCGTGGCCGAGAAGCGGAACAAGCGAGAAGTGAAATAGCAGGCAATACCAGCAGCACTTAATCATGCAACTTTCTTTTTCGATCACCACAGCAACGCACGCTCTAGTTTCTATCTTGGATATGAATGGACATGAGACTGCTGACAGCTGAATGTGTCAGCGTCGCTGGTACCCGTCACGAAATCACATCACACTGATACCAACCAGAGCACGCTTGTTAATAGCTTGGCAACACACGAAAACGATTTGCACCGTAGCCAACGAATGTTTCAGCGTCATACAATTCGCGAATACACGTATATAAGTACGTACGATTTCACATCACCAAAATGTGCTGGCTAGTGCTAGGTTCACTTTCAGCGATGATGAATACCGATGTTGAAAACAAACACAGTGTAGATAAAAACTCCTCCGTATGCACTACGCAATGTTTTGGGCGTCGTATACGGTGTCTATGTTGCAACGGAAACTACCGTAGATCTTTCTCAGCCGATGTTCCTCGCATGTGTTGGTTCATACGAACTAGACGGTAGAGGCCTACGCTGAATCCAGATGACACCGCTCTGAATTGCCTCCGCGGTAGGCGAGGGCTCGCGCTCAAAGCTTCGAACCTCCGAAGTCTGTTCACACTTATTTTTAGCACAGAAAATCACAAATCAAAGCACAAGAACACCGACATGCTCCAGTAGTCTGTGCGATGTTTTCGCTCGGCCGACGATCGCACTCGGGACCGGTGCCGGCATTTGGTGGATTTGTCGGCGTCGCTCGAACTCGGCACGAAACTGCGTCACGCTGGTAGCACTCGCAGTCGTTCGTTGTTTCATTGTCGTTCTAGATTACGAAGCGGTCATTCAGGAACGTTTGGAGTAGTTTTCTTGCTTGCTTTCAGCACTCGGCTGTGCCTTCGAAGCGGCGGCCATTAGGCACAGCATTCGGAGTCATCGCGGCCTCTGGTTGGTTGGCGCCGCTGTACGCGTGGTGACGTAGCGTACGCGAGGCGAAATATCAAGCCCGGCTTGATCCCTCGCGCCTGCTCGCGTATGCCCCTCCGAAGCCGACGCCGAGAGGCGCATTTGACGCTTTTGATGCGTAGACGCGAGCATACGCGTGCCAGTGGTTGGCACTTTAGAGTGCATGTAAGGTCTGGCGTCGCAGGCCATGGGAGCGAGTCTTCTCGTTCTCAAAAGGGCGCGCTTCCCAAAAAGCCGATTCCCGGGAGACGATAATCTCGGCGTAAGCGCGCCCCTTCTGGCAAGAATACCGCGGTCAGTCGCCGCTTCTAGCAACCAGCTAAATGGTCCCCGGACTGCGGATTGCCGGCGGGTGACGGGAGGACAGTGCATAGCCACCCATCCGTCAGCAGTAGGGTCCGCGGGACGGCTGTCATGCTGTACAGCGTAGTCATCTCGCGGTAATGCAGGAGGCCGACAGCCGAACGGCGCCACCATTGTGTGCGTTCGCACAGTTCGCGGAACGTTGGGGGCAGGCCGGTCCTTTCGTCTCTCTCTTTCCGACCGAGCAGTCGAGTGCGGGAAGAAGAGAGCGAGAGGAGGGGACAGCAACAAGTGTGTGGTCGGTCCAATAAACGGACTAAATTGCTTTAGTTGGCCGTGAGGAGAATCCGGAGGGGCAACCGAGGTATTAAAACCTGGCTTCCGAGTCCTCACCACAGAGTCTGGTCGCAACAAAGAGTGCTCTGCACTATCGGCTCTGCCGAGGCAACATGCGACGGTTCCGACGGTCAAGTCTTGTAAATATGTACATAAGTTTCTGTATATAAAGTCGAGTTGTTGTAACGTTTGAAATGCGCTGGCCTCCATCCTCCAACAAGCAGCAGCAGCGACGACAAAACAGGACGGACACCGAGAAGCAACCAACCTTCCACTCCCTTCTGTAGCAACAGCCGCTACGCAGCTGGGAGAGCTCTGCTCAAGGAAAACAGAGGGAGTGGGTAGAAGGTTGAGTTTTATTGTGCAGTTATAAAAGTGCTTATAATCGGCGATTAAGTAATAATGCATATTGTATTCCAACCTGGGTGCATGGGCTGCAAATCAAGCTTGTGAGGGCTGGGCTTTTGACAGGGACAGATTAGTAACATAATCTTTCATAGCACGGTATGCTTTGCATTCAACAATGAATATATTACGCGCGGCTGGCTGCTTTTATGGGTGTCTTGATAATGGTTTGATAACATGAAATTACACGAAAGTAACAAATAGCACTCGTGTCGGCTCTTCTATCTCACAAAAGACGGAACTTCTCTACAATTCAACTGGGGCAAAGATTCCTAATTAATCTTTAAAACAGAACAGAAAACGAGATCGATTAAAAAAGAAAACAACAGGACAGGCACTTTTTTTCAGTCCTCGTATGTTGCACTGTTTTAAAGATAAAGTCAAAGCAAGTTTCTCAAATCTTCGTGTGCTACGCAAAGCTTTCTAACTGTTTAATTATTTTAATTATCACTTTCAAATGCTGCACTTTGATTAAGTAGCGTGACCCAAGTGCAAGATATGAACATTGAACTGTCATGCCACTTCAAGCAAATTCGACACAAATAAACGTCCACTCAATATATTGCACTGCAACAATATATATATTGTGAAACATTGTATGCAGTATTGCAGTGAACTGGTTTGACACCATATAATCTAGGCAAACGGTAAAGAGTGTCAGGGTTTATATGTGTGGCTACAAACGTCAGTATTTATATGTTATAGCATGGCAATGTTAATCAGGAGAGAGCGGGCTTTTTTGCTGGCTATGGTGGCTAACGTTTTACGGGGTGGGGGCAAAATGTAGGAATGCCAGTGCACACAAATTTAATTGCGCTTTAGATATATGCTACTGATCAAAATGAATTTGGCGTTCCCAACTGTGACATTTCTGCTATTATGGTTGAGTGTAGAAAAAGTTGCGGACTCTAATTGTTATCATATCCTAATATTTCTTCCTATATAGGCGCCATTTCACCCCGCCGCGGTGGTCTAGTGTCTAAGGTACTCGGCTGCTGACCCGCTGGTAGCGGGATCAAATCCCGGCTATGGCGGCTGCATTTCCGATGGAAGTGGAAATGTTGTAGGCTCGCGTGCTCAGATTTGGGTGCACGTTGAAAAACCCCAGGTGGTCGAAAATTCTAGAGCCTTCCACTACGGCGTCTCTCATATGGTGGTTTTGGGACGTTAAACCCCACATATCAATAAATTAGGTGCCATGTCAGAAAACAGGAGTAAATTTAAACAGGTAACGGCTTCTCAGCAGCACACCATCTTTAGCTTGTCAACGTCATGGCCCAATATAACCATTAGTAATGCAGACATTACATCACAGCGCCAGGCTTGCTTACAAGACTCCCTCATTCTTCAACACAGTTTTCGTAAAGCATGCATCACCGCACATGCATTCTACATGTGGCTAAGCCGGTATACGGGGCACCAAGAAAAGATGTACATGGAAGCAAAAACAAAGGAAAACAAGCAGCGGCCAAATGTTCCTTCTGCATTAAGGTGCAAGCCTAAAAGTTTTGTCAAGTGCGAAAATTGACCCGCGTCTGCGGCGTGGACGCCAACAGGTGCGGTGAAAGAAAATCGTTCTCTCGTAGTCACGTCACTATATGACGTGATTGTGATGTCACAGACGCTCAAATTTTCTGACTTCATTGCAATTACGCATTTCGTGATGACATGTGAGGACATCAGCGTATTGCCTCATTGCTTGATCAAAGCTTGGTCAATCACAGTGGCAGATGAGGTGCCTCTCATCCTGAAGGCAGTGTGAAACCTCGCTAGAAGTGGCAATATTACGGTGGTTGATGAGACAAGAACAATACATCGCCTAAGCCCCGCCGCGGTGGTCTAGTGGCTAAGGTACTCGGCTGCTGACCCACAGGTCGCGGTATCAAATCCTGGCGGCGACGGCTGCACTTCCGATGGAGGCGGGAATGTTGTAGGCCTGTGCGCTCAGATTTAAGTGCACGTTAAAGAATCCCAGGCGGTCGAAATTTCTGGAACCTTCCACTATGGCGTCTCATAATTATATGGTGGTTTTGGGACATAAAAACCGTCATATCAATGAATACATCGGCTAAGAAAATGTCTTTCACCTTCCAGTCATCTTACGTGAATACACTAGTGTTACTGTAATGTTATCGACAGACTCGATAGCAGTGACAAGGTTTAAATACTCTCGTTCACAGTCGCATACCATGCTCTGTGCGTGGATGCGTTTCTAAACAATACAATTTCCGTAATGAGAAACAGAGCATTACGACGTACTTTTGGGATGACAGAGACCGGATTCGGATGACGAAAGCAGTATCTTGACAAACGTGTGCAAATTATATTACTCTTTTTTAGCGGTAAACATTATCAGTCGGCACTCTTTGTCAGTTCACGGTGATCTCATCAAACCATCTCTTGCAGCTTACGCTGTGGTATATATTTGTGTTGCGCACACGCCGACGTGAAAATATTGAGGACACATTGAAGAAGAGCGTATTTACTTTCACATAGTGTATTTAGGCACACAAATATCAGTAGGCCATGTTCACTCCCTCATCGCACAAAACAAACACATGAGAAAAATAATGACGTGAACCCATGTTTTGTGCTCTAAAAATATAAATATCAATGAGCCAAATGGCCAAGTGAGCACACTTTCAACTCTTATGCAAAAAAGCCGAGCCATGCTACAGTTTAAAACCGTCACTTTAAAGAGATACCAAAATGAAACAAAGAATCAACTTCTGCTGATAAACTCTACTATAAGAACCCTGTCAATTTCACAGCCATATGCTCATAATAATAAGCATATGATTCAATAAGAAGAGAAAATCAAGGTGAAAGTTTAATCTTTAATTTTTTTGTTCAAATCACCACGCATGATGTCACGAATGTCAAACGGTGCTTTTTTTTCAAATTTTGGCGACATTGGCCAATAAAGTTTGCCGATGGCAAAGGTGATATATGGGCTTAACTTTTCAAAACCACGATATGAATATGAGAGACGCCACAGGGGAGGGCTCTAGAAATTCTGACTATCTGGGGTTCTTTAAGGTGTGCCTAAGTCTAAGCACACGGGTCTCAAGCATTTTCGCCTCCATCGGAAATGCTGCCGCCGCGGCCGTGGGGTGGGTCAGCAGCCGAGTGGCTTAGCTACTGGACCACCGTGGCCGGTAACGAAATTTGCTGAAACTTGGTACGTTCTTACACGGGCCACCTTGGAGTATGTTTCATTTCGTTCGTGCCACTTATCAACTACGTATGACCTAGTAGACATTGTTAAAATCTCCGACACCATGGTTTATTGGGCTAGAATATAAATGTGACGCCACCACCTACGTTTTCTTTTCACGCGTTTTCTCGCCTACCAAGCATCTTCTCGTGGTAACAGTGGTGTTTTCGGTATTCCTAATTTGCAATTGATGAATGCATGAAAATTCAGGTTTTATAGCGAAAGCTGTTATGAGATCACTTTTCGGGTCACGTGCAGTTGTCCGCTGCAGCCACCGCCACCACCGCCGCCACAGCCGGTGTTAAAAACCACATCGCGCGAAATTAGAAAAAAAAACCTTGCACCAATTACACAGATGGGCTTGAACCCATGTCCGGCGCCATTTCAATATTCTACCACTGAGTTACGCCGGTGCTTATAACTTGTTGTCAAACTTGCCTTAGGCAGGCATGACATAGCACCAATGGCAGAGTGGGGCTCGAACCCGGGTCCGCCTGGTGCCAGCCCAGTATTCTACCACAAAAAAAAAACTGAGCTACACCAGGGCTTGTGACTTGTTGTCAAACTTGCCTTAGGCAGGCTTGATGTCGGGAAAGCAATGTCGTTAATACAGCTTATAAACTGTTTTACAACAGCGAAAGAACAACCAGTTGTCGCACAATGCAAATAGCATAACCAGTGGACCATGCAATGCTCGAAATCATCACAAAAGCTTGTTCTTGTTGCCCTATAACTGTGGCGCATACCCACTTCAGCCATAATTCATCATCGCCGTCAGTCACTGCATGGACAATCAGCATAAAATTCCTTGACAGTGTTCAGTGGATACCACACTTCTCAGAATAATAACGGAAAATAGCATAGTGAATGCCGGTCTAATACCCAAAAGTTTATTAGTAATGCCCTACTGCGTACCAAGCAAGTGTGATTGCAGTAGTTTCAAAATGAGTGTTTTGAAAAGGCTTTGCAAGGCCGCTCTTCTAGCTTTTGCTGGGACTGTGCTGCGCCTACCGAGCAGGCCTGGCGTTCTTTCATCAGTGTCCTTTTAATTTCACTATAACACACGTGCTGCACCGGCCAGTGGTTTTGAAGAACAAAACAACATGCCTACGGTCTAGTTGAGTGAGCTATGTTCTTCTTCGTGCCTTGGGGTGAAGCTCTTTAAATCGGTTTCAAATTTTGTCTTTCACTGAGTTGATATTATTTAGCAACGCAAGCCGTGACAAAATTAATCTATCTACAAGAACCTTATAAGAAAAGATTGTTCTCTCTCAATTCACTTTATCTTTAATAATTCAACCCTTGGTGCGCTTCTTGCTAGCGACGCGGCCATGCGTACATTTAACCCCGAAGGCCTGAGAAAAAATAAGTTAAAAAAGCCTTCACAAAATAACTTTCTAGTAAATTTGATAAAATACATTACATAATAAACATTTAAGGAGAAAACTAGAGAAAGCGCTGCTAGTTTAAACAATGAATCACAGTTTTACGCATCCGTGAAATTGTTGTATGCACCAGCGCCCTCCGATACGGATCACTGCGAAAACGAGAATGCTGTGCAGTGTGGCTCCTAGCAGCCACGTCCTAAACAACAGCGTGATGTTGCATAACGTAACGCATGGCTGCACCAGACAATGTAGCGGAGTGCTTTGTTGTGTTCGTGGAGTTTAACAGCAGCACCTAACTCACCAAAAAAATTACATTGCCTGTGCCTCAGCAGCTAAATAGAAAACAGTTGCTAAGCAACCACCAACGTACCGCCAATGTTGAACCATAAAACAACAAGAATTAGACAAGGAAGCACACTTCTCCTAGTGATGGTACACAAATAGTACATAAGCGTCTGTTTATTTGACTTTAAGTACAAGAACGCTCCGCCATAGGCGCTGTGGTATGGTATAGCCACATCACAAACAAGTAATATCTTTTGCAATACCTTATCACTCTTCACATGCGTATCTTAGCCTCTCATGTGGTTCTCTACTAGTGTTAAACTCGACGGTATTTATTTATTAATTATTTACTTATTGTCTATGCGACTTGCACGAGTATCGTTCTCGAAAACAGTAAGCTATTCTATTTAGGAATTCGGCTCTCATTGCTCACGTGCATAACGTGCGCGTGAAGTACTTATGAAGCAAGCAAACCACTAGAATGAACCTCTATGAATATAATTCTACAGATTCTCAAATGTAATAAATGTTCCTGCAATTAATACCCTGATCATCCAACCCCACCGCTCAGTTTTTCAACATCATTATTGCTTGCACAAATGAAAGGTGTTCCTGTGTAGCTACCTACTTTTTTATTGCGATAGCAATTATATAGACACTCTCGGCTGGATTACGCCGCCGGCGTCGTTTTCGACGTCGGCGTCGACGTCTTGCACTGTATATGTATACGTATACATAAATATGAAAACGCAACAAAGAAAAAAATCCAGAAAAAAATGACTCTGGCCCACGGAATCGAACGTGGCACCTCTCCTTCGTGAATTCGAGGCGTTAATCCCTGAGCCACAGACATGTGTTTTTAATCTTTATTGCCTGTGCACATACAACATTCCCAAACAAATATACATCAAACAAAGCACAAACTTGAACGAAAAAAATAATTAAGAAGCGTCAATGTTATCAGGCTTTTTAAAATTTCTTCATTTGTAGAAGGCTTTATACTTGAAGCCATTCGGGCACATCTTGTTGAACCTGTTGTGATTCCAAGAATGAAAAAACAGATTGAAAGAAGTATTGTCGAACCGGGAGTGCATTAACATCAGCATGGGGCACCGCCATTCTGTATAGCTATATACTGTGAGGGCCCAGTAACATAACTATATATCAAAAGGTATTTCTTTTTCATTTGATACTGTAAGATATATGATGCCATAGACAACAAGAGGCAGATCCTTTTTCAAAATCCTCTGGAGAACATCCCAGAAAAAGACTGCATTCCAGCAGCCAATGAAAAAAAAAAGGTTTCATTGTTTCGGATTTTTTCGGGGAAGACACTCATCGCCTCAAGGAATGAATAAGCCTTTTTCTTGCATCCACGTTTTCACGGGTGAGTTTCCAGTGTGCAATTTAGAGAAAAAATATTTCGCTCCAGGTGATACCCCCATTTTTTACATGGTTTATGACATTCTGGCCCGGGCCAACACGGTATAATGTTCTATATAGAAGTACAGGGAGAACTGTTTCCATTAGATTTTTGTATAACTTTTTACGCGAAGCCTGAGCCACCGAGAGGTACTTCCTTCAATGTTCAAATGGCAAGCTCTTTATACCTACCACTTACCGCTGTTGGTGGGGGGAGGGGAGTAACTATCGTGTTTTCAGCATTCTCAGCAAGACGGCGCCAAGAACGTGCGGCGGCTCTCATCTCTCACGCGTACTTTGGGCCACGGAGAGGAGGGGAGTGGACAATCTCTCGAGCATCCTTATCTCCCGGCGGAGAGGATCACACGTCTTGGCTGCCGGTCGGTTTGACTGCAACGATTCTGTTGCAGTTACGGGGCGCACAAAGGTCACTCCAATCGTTGCACAGCCTACGTTTGCGAAAAGGGCACGCTTTTCCGACACAGCGAAGTAACAAATGATACGGTTATTCGCGTTATCTGTATATGTACCTGTGAGTACGTTTCGTACGTCATCTGTGCGTGAGAAACGCATGGCATGTTTCGATCTGCTTGCTATTTGCGCGTCACCTTCCAATTTGTTGCTTTCACGTTCATTGTTGCGCCTTTGCGGCAAAGCTGTGACTCTTTTTTCTTTTATCATTCCTCCATTTATGCAGCTAATCTGTCAATCGAGAGGACAGGATGATGGAAGAGGTAACAACAATGACAAGAGGAGCCGCGGCGCGAGAGAATGGAAAGCAGAACACCACAAGGCTCACGAAGCCACTTACTCGGCTTCACAGGCTCTGCGCTCGCCATGTTCCAGCTGTTAATTATGCAGTGGCTCTTGCGCTGTGCCACCCATAGGCGGTTTTTCTGCCTCCCTCCTCACATTTGTTCACTCGTTTCTCCATATCTATGAAATGCTACATCCGTCTCACGCGCTCTCTTTTTTTTGTTTCTGTTTTTCACGCCTATCGGTTGCTCTTTTTTGTCTTTGTGTTCTCGAAAATTTCCCCTGAGCTCTTGAGCGTACGCTATAACATGAAACCCTCCACATTAGTGCGCATCTAATTGGCAAAGTACGCATGAGGCGAGGTACGTAGCTGACACTTAATTACCAAACTAGGCTATGAGAGCTGTACGTAAAACGTTTCGTTCTATTTTAATGAAGTAGCACACGTTTGCCAGGTCACTGAATTATATGCAGTTCCTTCCGCGGACATAAATAAGCACGCACGAACAAAAGCACACGCACGCACACGTTCGCACGCACTTACATACACGCACACAAGCGAGCACAGTTTTTTATGTTTGCTTGATTCCTACACCCCTCTGCGTGGCATTCAGGCAAAGTAGAATATTTTTATTTTTCGTGTTTGTTGTTGTTTTTCTCGTTCATGGCTGAGCAGCCTTGTGTGTTGTGATACACTATGCACCAGCTGGTTGAGCACGTACAATTGTTTCCGAAAATACGTGCACGTGGCTGAACGCATTAGTTCGTGATTTGTCGCACTGCTTCCTGTATGAATTAAGAACCATAAATGTGTTTACATGGTTTCCAGTTTAACCTAATGTGTTTCCTAGTAAAGAGCCATAATATAAACACACACAACTTGTGTCCCAAGAAACAAAATCCCGGAAGACATCTGAAATGCTTGACGAGAATCCCCAACATTTCGTGAAACGTTAAAAATAAATAAGTGGAAATATTCCATTATGTTCTCCAAAGAACAGCAATTTTAACAATATTTGTTGCATCAGGTCTTTACAAATGCTCTAGTATAGTTTTTTTCAGTGACCATGGTTAGTCTTAAAACAGATCCACATGAATTTTAATCATTTTATCTGCTACTTGTATTACTTTGAAAAACGTGTTCTTAATATCTAATTTAAATATTTAAAAGTCTTTAATAACCTAATAATTTACCTTGAATTGTGGACAATAGACAGAGATTTTATGGCACCAAGATGGTATAATTGTGCTGGGGCCTTGCATCACGGCATCACTACTCCAAACTTGGCGAAGAGGTTTACGGCTGCGTCAATCATGAGTACAGGTGCCACAAAAATACAGCACTCTGCAATTTTAATAACACAGGAACTTGGAACAGCATGAGTATAAGGAATGGCCATACATAGTTAGTCATACCAAGCCTAACAAATCCCTAATAAGCGCCAATCACCAGCAGATGAAATTGAACACTACCAACAATGTCTCGCTTGCAAGTCGTCGTGGTAAACTACCTGGGCGTTTTCTTACAGCTCAGCAGCCGCTCATTACGAGAGAGGGTGGAGGATGGGGAGGGAAATAAAGAAGACTCACCGAACACTTAGGTTTTCGTAGATGTTAAGAAACTCCACATTGCCAAAGTCAACCTGAAGTTTCAACTACAGCGCCTGTCATTATTATTTCGCGCTTTTCACTAGTAGAAACCTGGAAATATCATTAGGGTTCTCCCTGAGGCTCACTGATTACTGGTTGTCTTATATTCTGCATCGCCAACATGGCATCACTACTTCTAGCGCTCTTGGTTGTTTGATTAGTGGGGCCACCAGAATAACAAAGAACAGTGGCGTGACATGTTTTGTAGCTGCCGGCAAGCTGTTTTTTTTTTTGCGCAGCAGGAGATTTCTACATCAGGCCAGCCCGTCAGTCCCATATATTACTTCGCATCTAGCCCTGAAACAGGCCACATTACTTTTCCTGCAAGAGAAGCACAACGGACGCCTTCACATTTACACGGATGGCTCGGTGTCTTCAGTAAGCTCTGCAGGGGCGGTGGTTATTCCCGCGAGGAACATCACAATTAAATTCATGACATCGCATTTGACGTCGTCGACAGCTGCAGAACTTGCAGCCATTCGTGCAGCTCTGGAGTTTATAGTGAAAGAACCTTCGGGAATTTGGTCGATCTTCTCGGACTCGAAGGCATCTCTTCAATGTCTTATATCACCCTTTCGCGATGGACCTAATGAACAGTTAGTAGCTGAAATAAGGCTTCTTCATCACCAAGCAACCGAAAAACAGCACAGCATAGTGTATCAGTGGATACCAGGTCATTGCGGTATATATGGCAATGAACGCGCAGATGAGGCCGCTAGATCTGCACACGATGGTACCCAATACACAGCCATCCCGTTCTCAAGAACCAACGCAGCTACAAGACTTTGTTCGCTTGCACGTGACCTCACACTGGTACAGTGGAACTCGACAGACTTCACAAACGCGCGCCTGCATAACTTGGATCCCGATCTGCAGCTTCGTCTTCCCCCAAGGATATCTCGAGCTGAGGAGACTCTGCTATGCCGCCTGTGGCTTGGAGTGGCCTTCACGAACGCATACTCTTATCTCATCGGGATGGCCAGCTCTCCTACATGCACTTACTGCAGTTGCGAAGAAACCATCGCGCACCTTCTGTGTGAGTGCACCTATTTCAACGTGCAAAGACAAGAACTCACTGCAGCTCTGGATAGACTAGACAATCGGCCTTTGTCGGAACAAAGGATTCTGGGTCATTGGCCAAGCCCATCCTCAGCCCAGAAGGCTTTGAAAGCTTTGCTGCGCTTTTTGCGGGCAACTGGCCTCAGAGACAGACTTTAGTGTCTTATACTCTTTGATGTTGCCTTTCCTCTGTCGCAGTTTTTTTTGTAATTTCTCCTTGTCTTCGCAGCATTTCTTTTTAACATCTATCATTCCCCTCACCCCTTTCCCCAGCACAGGGTAGCCAGCCGGTCTGAGAACTGGCTAACCTCCCTGTCTTTCCGCCTAAACTTTCTTCCTTGAACACCAATGGAAGAGAGGCTTGAGCCATATTATAGAAATCCACGCACCGATCATAGTGCTAAGCTCTAGCTGTTTGTTTTTTTTTATGATAAAATGCAATAATACAAAGTAGCGTGACTTGTATGATGTCAAACGCACGCCGTACTTTACTTATTGAGGTGCTGATCATAATTCTTTTTCGTATGCACTCACAAAGCTTATTATGGCAACAAAAAAGAAAAGTCCTGATTTGTAGCGTGGAAGAAACTAAAACGTAGGAACTTGAAATTCATGGCAGGTAAACCATGCAGAATCGACAGAATGAAATACCTACACAGAACGCACACACGGCGCTCGCTTCGAAAGAACAGCCATTAATCTTCCTTTCAGGTACCTTCCCTTCGACCACCACTTTTTTTTTTGTTCTCCAGCCGAAGAATACTGTTGTGTGCCATGCTACATTGAGCGTGTGCGCGAACGAGTCTGTTTGGTGCGTTCTCTTGATCGCGTATGATTTACGATGAAAAGCTTAATCTTCAACCTTGAGTCGCTTATTGCGATACATTTGGAGGCCGAGACTCCACAATTGTGCTAGTCTTCCCCACATAGCTCACTGCCTTCTATTCTTTTATGTAAAATATTTTCTCAGTATTGTGACTTCCTTCCACCGCGTCCAGCAACCGTACCCTTACTATTCTTGTTTCCAATGTACGACGTGAACTCTGCCACTTCCATGGGCTATTGTTTCCACAACATCGCTTCCAGCAGCTAGAGCTTTCGCTTTGAGCCACCACACAGAGCACCGTACTTTATTTCGTGCTGTCGTTTTTCTGACAAAAAACGTACGTACACACGGTGCTATCGGTGTGTTGCACGTACATGCGGAGACCCTTTTTGTTTACCAAGATGAAGGTTGTGTCAAACGTGGCCATCAACCTGGGGCAACCTTCCAGCTTGCGGGCGCCTTACATTCAATTCTAATTTCGTAAATGCGTGGGAACATCAGAATGCACTCTGCGTTTCACGCTGTTACCACAGTTTGTGCCATGTATCACCAATCATGCGCGTGGAACTTTGTTTCGCCATTGCGACAGCCACGTCGAATTGAAAGATGAATGGAGAAGAATTGCGAGAGAGGATTCAGTGGTGGTAATCAGTAACGCGGGGAGTAATCAAACGTTTTGTGTTGCTCGCATGTTTGCAACTTGGGCGTCAACGTGCTAAAAAAAACTGGCAGCATATCCACGGAGTGAATGATGGAGAGTGGGGCGAAGCATTCGTCCGTCAATTCGTTCTTGCTTCCGTTCGTCCATGCGTCCGTCTGTGTGACCATCCATGCGTTCATCCACCCGTCCGCGCATGCGCCTGTTCGTGCGTCCGTGCCTGCGTTCGTCTATGCATCCGCCCCTGCGTCCGTTCATGCGTCCATCCATGCATCTGTCTGTGTGTCCGTTCGTCCACCTAATCAACACTCCAAGTACCACCATCTCGCATCTTTTCATCATATATTTCTCATATAGAAGCACCGTCATCCAGAGGGGACTCCAAGGAATAATTGAGAGGTTGCACACGCACACTTTCTTACGGCTTCCGCTTCGGGTCTACTTCCCACATTTAACCACCTCGAGTTCGTGGTATATACTAGTTCACTGTATTCATGGCATTGCGGCTCAACGCTCGCTAAGCATTTCTAAAACTAAGGAGGTTACACCCAGTGAGTATAACGTAGCGACCATTTCTTGTCAGATAGCGCTGAATGTACATGCAAATGGCTGCTAATGGGGATCGCAGCGTGCGCGTTAACGAAAAGCCGAGTCCTCCTGTCTGTCATTCCCCATTAGCAGCCATTGGCATGTACATTGAGCACTATTTTTTATTGTTCAACAACGCACAAAAGAAATCTCTCACCGACACCACCTTGAAAATCAAAATGTTATACTTGTTACACACTACAACGGCTGCGAGGGACGAACAAGTGCCGCTTTAAAAGCTTTGCCCCTAAAAAATGTGTTAAACACTGCATTAGTTTTACATCGCAGTGTGCTCCCGTAGACAAAGGCAGACACTATACTCGGCGACAACTTTCTGTGGCAGTACAACCAAGGCTACAAAGCCCAAGCGCGCCCTTTCTTACTACGCTTCTGCATGTAGTCCACGAACGCTTACTTTGGTATGCTGCGTAGCATAATGAAAAATATAATAAGAAACGATGTAAATATTATGCTCAAGACTGTTCTAATTATTATTACGAAGCATCACTCGTGTAGGGTTTGTCGTTCTTTGCTGTTTCTAGTGTTCTGGCTTTCTGGAGCCATTTCAATTTTTCCCTGCCCCGGCAAACGATGATGGCGTGTCTCGGTTGCAGCGAGTTCACATCGAAGCTTGTGAGCGAGCATCAGTGCGTGTTCGTTAGGTGATCTGTATTCACCGAGCATGGAGAAACAAAAACAGCGGTTCGTCTTCAAATAGTTTCTCTCCGGCGCATGCAATCACCGAGAATTTGTGTGAGAGTGATATCACCAGCGAAAGTGGAACTATAATCGCTATAGCTGCCTTGAAAGTGACACCTACCTGCCAGTCTTTGTGAACAGCAGCTGCGTATAAGAAAAAGTGCAATTGGGAACTGTACGTAAAACCAATGACGTTATATCTGAATTTCGTTGTATACGTGGTCGGTGATTCTGCTGGCTAATATTGTTGATACGATAACGCTGAAGATTGCGTACCGTAACAATACCCCCGTCGGTGTCTACGGAAGTAATCGTTCCTTGCGCTTTGCCTATAGTAACAGACGCATTCAAGTATATTATTCTGTTGACTGTTAAAAAAGAAACATCGTTTTCGGGCGAGTAAAAATTGCGTTCCACTAACTTCGTTTTACGAACGTCAGACGTCCGCTCATGACCGATTGGTGTGAAGATTTCTGCTTGTCGTCCCTGCCTTCGCGTCCCCCCCCCCCCAAAAAAAAAAATGACGTGAGCGTCTTCAGCAACGTTCTTGCGTCTCTAAAAAAAGGAAAACGATGATGCCGACCAAGTAGGCACTGCAATTTAGGAAATGGTTTCTTGGCTTTGCGTTGTTGCAGTCACCTAGTACCTGCCCGGCCGTACCTTTCTTTTTCTGAAATTAATCGCAACGCTCAAAGAAGTTTCATGTATTTTCGCTTTAGAAATGAACATTTTATTTATTTCCTCCCAAATAAATGTAAGATTTGTCGCATGGTGGTCGGGCGGAAAAGTACATCTTGGATGCGCTTGCGAAACCAAAACCGATATCGCACGAAAATGGACTACTTGGCGTAGTAACACTTGTGCAGAGGCTCCGCCCAGGTAAATTTGGCCCCGCTGCCACAGAAAGTTGTGGTCGAGTGTAGCTCAGTCATTTAACGTCTAACTCAGTCTACCGAAGTTCTAGACACCACACACCTACCCACACATACAGCAAAGTACGTTAGTTTTAAAGCAATGTAACCATTCTGAGACAATACAAATCGCAACACTGCTAAGCTTTCAATCTAGTGGTTTTCGTTGTTGTAAGTAAACGCGATATAGTATGAAGAATACAAAAAAATGCAAAAGCAGTGTCACTGTACAAGGTAAAAATTGTTCATCCGGAGCTTTTGAACTTGTTTTGACGGCTGTGATGTCACTCGATGTTCGAAGATGGCAATAACTAAATATAGACACGGGTCTTGCAGCTTACCGTTCTCAACTAGCACGTCTCTACTGCCTGTGTATTCATGAACAAATTTTACTCGGCGTTTTGTCTTATGCGTTTTGGGTCTGAACCAGCGTCACCCTTCGTACGGTCGTGGTATACCTTCATACCGGCTAAATCATACCGGCTAAATACCGGCTATTACCAAAATTTCATTTATTTGTTTCAGCCAACTAACGAGCAGTCTTGGAGGTCATACCAAGAAACAAGACAGTTAGAACGCACGTCTTCAGACACGCAGTATTTATTAAAAATCATTAGCGCGGAACACCACCTGAGGCTCGAGGAGCTTGCCACAAGTTTACCGTTTTCGAAAAAGTTAGGCAAAATCTAAAGAAAGAAAAGAAAATGTACAGAAGAGGAAAGCCCACTGCACAGAGCCCAAAGGGGCATGCTTTGGATAAAAAAGAAACTTTAAGAGCAAGTGAAAATGTTTCGCCTTGTTATGTGAGATAGCAGCTCAAGCGAGATTCGATAACGCGAAAGAAAAAGTGACGGGGAAGAAAGAAAGCGAGAAAATAAACGTAGCGGGGTCGCAAGTGCACAAGCATAAATGTAAAGCCTGGCCTCGCACGGAGGCACTCGCAAAATCCCTCCATAGGTGCGTCTGACCAATACAGGCGTCGCTGCTTTTGCATGACAGCGCAGACCAGAAAATAAGGCTCTCCAGGGGCTGACCCAAAGAGGGCCAAAATAAGGAAGCCTGGTAATGAGCGAGTCTCAGGCTAACGGGAAGGAGAACGGACGGGATAAGAGCCCGCAGGAGGGAGATCGGGGCATTGAGGTAAAAGAAAAAGAAAAGAAGACGCTCTCTTAATATGTAAATCGATTAACGGCGTACCCACTCGCGCACACGTGCGAGCCGCGTACGAGACACTCTCCTTGAAGCTGTGCTTCACTACTTTGCACCACAGCCGCGGTGGTGGCGACTGGCTAACGGCGTCACGAACTGCCGTTACAACTGGCCATTTGTTTCGTCGTAGCCGCGTTCGTAGCGTAAAGCCTTTCTTTCTTTTCTTTCATTCCCGCAATGGTGGCATGGTTCGCTGTGGCCTTTCAACAAGGAGACGTGACTGCTGACCACATCGCTGCATCTCTCCATCGACGAGAGATGGGAGTCAAATATAAAGAAAAAGTGACTGTGTAGCTCGCTTTCCGGAAGAAACTATCCCGACTTTTTTTTATATTGCTCTGCGAGTGCGTAGCGCGCCTGGCACTTAGCTACGCCTTTGTTGTTGCGCCTCGCTTACGGCCGAGGGCGATTGTGCACGGCTAGTGGCAGCGATTGAGCGGACTGCCCAAAAATATTGGCGCTTTTTCTTTTCGTGTGCTTGGCGGTTTTTGTTTCGATTTTTGATTTTCGGGGGGATCGCGCTGCACAGCGTCGCTTTTCAAAACATTACCGCACTATGCTCTCGCTCTAACACAATAATGCAGTCGCAACTTCGCTTCTTTGTTTGTTGAGTTACCTAGAACTTGCTGCTGAGACGCTGCTGTGAATAGTTCCTGTTTCTTGTCAAGTTCTGCTTGTTACCACCACTGTAGTGCTCGCTTTTGCGTGTGCAATGGTATGCGCACTCCACGTGTTGTGCAGTGGTTTGGAGGGCGACCGTGGGTACCTAATCTACAGCCTTTTTATTCAGGCATCTCCTGTTTTGCATTACTGAGCTATGGCGATGGTTTTTTTTAATGTTCATCATTTTGGGAGTGATGAAAACTGAAACAAAATGTACGCGTACTTTCAAGCAAACTGCTTTTGTACAACCACACGTATAGTAAGGATGCCGCAGTCAGAACTGTGGCCATGATTGCCGCATGCGAACACTGCCAGATTATTTTTTATATCTTGTATGCATGCACAAGTAACAAGGATGGAAATGTTAAAACAAATATCATGGTAACGTGATTGCTAAACAAAAGTGCGCCTAATTCTGGACGTGTGAGTTTGGCTTCTAATAGCGGCAAAACAAAATATTTGCGAAGACTTTATATTTCTTTGTTATTATTTCACATCAATTAAAACAACAAATGCATTTACCCATTCGTTCCTCGCTTTCATTATCTGTTTGGGTCAATATCGGCTATTATTGGGTTAGTCATGTTTTCTTTTTCAATTTTTTTAAAGAATTGTGTGAGTGGTATATCTCACGAAAGTAAAATGTAGGAATAAAAACAGCGGAAGGTAGTAAATATATCCTGTTTTAGAACATGCCTGGTGTATGTTATCCCACTTGAGCTCTTCCTAATTAATATCTTCTGGCTCCAGGCGTGTCATCATAAGCTAAGCGACAGGACCAATAAAGACGAAAGAAACTGTAAAAATGCTAAGCATGGTCAATTGTTTGCGAATATTATTATTATAGCGCACATCTCGATCATTATAGACCACCTACACATTCAACACATCCACATCACAGAAAACTACGTTTAACTCTCATTTAAGTGGAGATGCTCCCTTCGAACAATATGACAAGAGAATACCACAATGGAAACACCTGGCACGGGCTGAATGTTGGCCCGCTATTATGAATCAAAACCCGGCGTGTTCTACGGGGATGTCTACACGACCGCTGTGTGTGACACGGTCTCTGTGTTCTACACGGCCGCTGTCATACACGAGAACTAAACAGTAAATGGGCTCACGTTTCAATTCGGGGCATGATAACCGGGGAGAAACCGCCATCCCATTGGCAGCTTAGCACCTCAGGGCGCAAATTATCATCGCCAACTCTCGAGGGGCCTGTCGAAAGATTGGGAACGGCTGTGTCGCGTGTCTGGTATACCGATTATTGCAACGTTCTGACTATTAGCGAATCCCTGCAGAACGGCCTACAGTCTAGGCGCCAGATCACATGGGACTCGAAAGGAATGATGCAGCCAATGCCACCACCCCCACGCTCTCTAATCCGGGCTTTCCCACTCACCTCCCCCAATCAGGAAGACCTTGAATTCGATCCGGTGTATTCTATCCGCGAAATTGGGGACTATTACAAATTTGATCACGGCCTTTATCCACGCCCATCCAAAGACCTAAAGCGGAGGATTGGCTTTTACTAAGACTCTTCACGAACACTATGCTGTGCCTGGCCGCCCTCAAACATTTTGATCCCGTCTTTTTCGGCAGCTGCTCACACTGTGGGTAGAAGTCTTCAGACATCTACCAAATCGTGTGAGCCTGTCCCTGCAACCCTGCTATAATCCTTATCCCCAACACTACCTGGGAGGAGTGGGAGGCGACCCTTTTTGGCTGCTCTATCTTGCAGGCCCAAAAGGCCTTGGTTCGATGAGACTAGCCAGTGGCCGACGCCATTGGCGTCATGTGCTAGGGATCCCCACCTATAAGTTGTAGGTGCCGTCCTCTTATGAGGTGGTCGCTGCATACCTCCCTTGTTTGTTTGTTCGTTTGTTTGTTTGTTTGTCTGTTTGTGTGTCTGTTTTTATTGAATATATAATTTGCCACCAACATTACCCAGTTTAATCGCTAGCATCCCACTGCTTCGCATCTGGACATGGTTTCCTTTAGCAGGCGATAACATAATATTTTTAATCCAGAAACTCGCTAGCAGGCGCTGCCTGCGTCCGCGTTGCGAGCTGACAGTTAGGAGCAGCGTAGGAAAGGAGAAAAGGGGGTGCGCATGCGCGATGGGGTGTAAACTTCGCGGGGAGGGATGACTAGAGGAGAGAGAAGGGAGAGCATGGGGGGGGGAGGAGTGACCGTAGACTACACTCGGCGACAACATTCTGTGGCAGAAGGGCTACGGCTAGGAATCACACGCATGCCCTTTTTAAGGACGATCGTCTTTCTTGGGGACCTTCAACGGAAAAATTTTGGTCTGTCTGTCTGTCTGTCTGTCTGTCTGTCTGTCTGTCTGTCTGTCTGTCTGTCTGTACACTTGTCTGTTTGTCCACCCTTCACGATTACCTCAAACGGCATCAAATGGCCAACCCCATTCGAGCACCCACCAATATTGCTCAAGCATTAGCGTTCATACTTTTGCGATTGCCAGTCAAAAAGCAATTGTTACGCATAACTGAGGCACCATAACAACACGTCGGTTTTTTGTATGTGTGCCTTTGTACTAGAGAAGGCACACACAAGGAATGCTAAGAACCGTAGCGTTTATCACGCTGCGCTGACAGTGCAGCGTGATGCTCAAAAAGGTAAGTGCTTCCAATCCTTTGCTAAGACGACACGGTCGTGGCACCTGCCCGTCACTTTGCCTTCTACACCTTATCAGCTCCGAGACAGGCGTGCATCGTCCTCCGCCGGTGCGCACGCCTTCCTTCGTTTTCGTGCTGCCAGATGGCGCTCGTGTCTAACGTGCCTCGATGCGCTCGTTCGCTTCCGCTACACGCTCAAGGCACTAACGCAGTGCCCTCAGAATACCCTTCACAAATTGTTTTGCGCAGAACATTAAATAAACGTTCTGTTTACTCTCTCCAGACGCAAGACTATCGTCTTTCGACAACATTGCAGTGTAACATGCAGATTCAGGGCCAATTTTTCTTTTTACTACGCTTCTGCATGTAGTCCACGAACGCTATCTTTTGTATATAGCGTAACATAATGAGAAATATAGAAATAAAAGATGTGAATATTATGTTCAAGATTGTTTCAATGATATTAGGAAGCATCACCCGTGTAGGTTTTTGTTTTTTGCTGTTTCTAGCTTTCTGGTTTCAGGTGTCATTTCATCTTTTCGCTGCCCCGCTAATCAACAATGCCGTCGCTCGGTTGTAGCAAGTTCACCTCGAAGCTTGACAGTAAGTTTTAGTGCGTGTTTATTAGGTGCTCCGTATTCATCGAGCAGGGAGAAACGAAGGCAGCAGTTCGTCGTGAAATATTTTGTTTTCAGCACATTCAATCACCCAGAATTTGATTGCCAATGATACAATCAGCGTAAGTGGGACTCTAATCACAATAGCCGCCTAGAAAGTGACACCGGTGACCTGTCAGTCTTCAGCAACACCCGCTGCTTGGAAGAAAAAGTGCGATTGAAAGCTGTACGTAAAACCAATCACCTTTTTCCTAAATTGCATTTCATACGTGGTCAGTGTTTCAGCTGCCTAAAATTGTTGATATGATAACGCTGAATATGGCGTACCGTAACAGCACTGCCGTCTGCGTCTGCAGAGAAAGTTGTTTCTTAAAATTTGCCTGGGAAACAGACGCGTTCATATTTATTACCCTGTTGACTGTGCAGAAACAATGTTTTTGGCCCAGTACAAATTGCGTTTCATCCGCTTAGGTTTACTAAAATCAGACGCGTGCTCATAAATGATCGGTGCCAAGATTTCTACTTCCTATTAAGGCCTTCACGTCCCGTAAAAAATAACATGAGCGTCTTCAGAAAGTTCTTGCGTCCCTAAAAGAAAGTAAAGAATGATGCCGACGAAGCATGCACTGAATTTCAGAAATGATTTCTTGGCATTGCGTTGTTACAATGGCCCAGTACCTGCTCGACCATCCCTTTTTTTTCTGAAATAAGTCTCAGCACTCCAAAGAAGCTTCGTGTTATTTTCTTTTAAAAATGAGCATTTTATTTATTGCCTCCCTAATAAATGTAACATTTATTGCATGGTGGTTGTCCAAAAAAACAAGTACACGTAGGATGCGCTTGCAAAACCGAAACCAAAAGCACACAAAAACAGACTACTTGGTGTAGTGACACATGTGCAGAAGCTCCGCCCACGAAGTTTTGGTTGTGCTGTCACAGAAAATTGTCACCGAGTATAGCAGACGCTGCCTGCGTCGGCGTTGCCAGCCGAGTCAAGGGTGGAGCATAAAGGACGAAGTAGGGGAGGAGTATTGTATTCACACTTGAAAAAGAGGAGACTAGGAGAGGAGAGCAGCGCATGTGCCTTGACAGTAGAAGCGAGAACGCAAGATAAGTGCAAGCAGGTGGTAGGTGAGAAAGATTCGCTCGCAGGCTTTCAAGCTGGACGGTTGTGCCCTCGCGATCTCCGACGCCAGCGTAGCTCCCGCCGACTGGTTCGCCCTCCGAGGTCTCCTGACGCCGTGCAGCTCTCGCATTATGCACCCCGCCCTTGGACTGCTTCGACCGGATCCCCACTTTCCTATCTCCTTCTTTTTTCCGTCGCTTGCTTGTCTACTTCTTCGTCTGTTTTCCTTATATTCTTTTAGATGCGGAAGCATCTTATAGTCGCGCCTTGTAGTGCGCCGTCCGCGCCGTCCGCACCGCTTCTCGAACATTCGACAGCTGACGCGCGCGCATGCGCCGTCGCGCCGTCGCCCACCATCTGTGCCGCGCGCGTTTCTCCTTCGAGAACATTCGACAGCTGACAGTGCATGCGCCGTCGCGCTGTATATATACTCAAGGTCGGCGCTCGCTCGCTCAGTTGCCGCTCGTCGGTTGGTTTGTACGGCGCGTCGACGTCCAAGGTCGCGGTGAAATGAATTCCAACGAATCCACAAACACAATGATTGACGTCCCTTCGACCAGCGCCGCCCTTTCGCATACGTGTGTACGTGTTCACTCATTTAACAACCCCTCCTACAACCACGTTAACCTATTTAGCCATCGACCCAAGTAAGTCGCAATTTAACACCCCATTTCACAACCACGTTAACCAATTTAGCCATCGACCCAAGTAAGTCGCACTTTAACACCCCGTTAACCAATTATATGCTCCGCATCCTCCTCAGTGTTCCCCCGAGGGAAGCTGCGGGCAATTTTTTATTCCTCCTTCCCCCCACCCCTATAAGGCACTGCGCCGTGTCGCCTGAAGGCAGACAGAAATTAGGTGCCTTTTTCCTCTTCCTTCTAACCACTACCACCACCAGGTGAGAAATGGAAAATGTAACGCACAGCTGATGGAGAGAAGAAAAAAATGGCAGCATATCCAAAGGGTGAATGATGGAGAGTGGAGCGAAGCATCCATCCGTCCATGCGTTCATCTGTGTGACCAACCATGCGTCCATCCACCCGTCCGTGCGTGCGTCTGTTCGTGCGTCCGCACGTCGATCCGTGTGTCCGTCCCTGCGTTCGTCCATGCATCCGCCCTTGCTTCCTTCCGTTCATCCGTCCATCCGTCCATGCATCCATACATGCGTCCGTCCATGTAGCTGTCTGTGTGTCCATTCGTCCATCTAGTCAACACTCCAAGTACCACCATCTCGAATCTTTTCATTATATATGCGTTCGTCTGTGTGACCGTCCATGCTTCCCTCCGCCCGTCCGTGCGTCAGTTTGTTCGTGCGTCCACACGTCCATTCGTGCGTCCGTCCCAGCGTTCTTCCACGCATCCACCCCTCCGTTAGTCCATTCGTCCATTCTTCCATGCAGTCATCCGTGCGACCATCCATGTATCTGTCTGTGTGTCCGTTCGTCCATCTAGTGAACACTCCAAGTACCACAATCTCGCATCTATTCATCATATATTCTGCACATAGAAGCATCGCTATCTAGCGGACATTCTAAGAACCAAACGAGAGGTGGCACACGCACACTTTCTTAGGGCTTGCGCTTCTTGTCTACTTCCCACCTTTAACCACGTCGAGTTCATGGTATATACTAGTTCACTGTATTCATGGCACTGCGGCTAAACGCTCACTAGACGTTTCTAAACCCAATGAGGTTACGCCCAGCGATTATAACATAGCAACCCTTTATTGTCAGATAGTGCTCAACGTACATGCCAATGGCTGCTAATTAGGAAGGAGAGACTTGAGAATTTGGCTTTTAGTTAACGCGCACGCTGCGAATTCTTTATTGTTCAACAACGCACAGGAGTGATCTCCCACCGGCACCACCTTGTGAGTCAAAGCGTAAGACTGGTTACGTACTACGGCTGCAACAAGGGACGAACGGGTGCCGCTATAAGGAGCTTTGCCCCTAAAAGGAAAGCTGCCCATGCGTAGTGTGAGTGCCTATGCCGTGGGACATCAGCCCAGCAAGACATGCTCTGATACTCCACAACCAAAATAATACAGTTTCCTAAAATTAACTGAGAAGCACTCTGGCAGAACGATCACTCAGACGCCATGAAAATTGTGGGTATCACATGCATTTGCTAGTCTTCGGGCTTGCGGCTGGCGAATGCACTTGTGTCTTACTTTATTGCTACGTTTTGGTTCTGTCTTGAATGAAAGAACAAACTCTCGTGAACTTCGTGAGCTGATTTGAATAGGTCATCCTAAAGGTCAATGTGGCGAAGCCTAATGGTCAAAATTTGCCCATTGTTGTTTTGTGACAAAGCAGCTCTAATGAACGCGATGCCAGAAGGAACGCAAATTACGAAGACAAGGCAAACCAATGTACCACCTTTAATTACCATGCTCCCGGAAGCGTCATGCGTTGCAGCTTCCACGGACAATAACGCCAGAGCTCTCTCTAGTGTATGTTTAGGAAACTTAGTCTAAAACCTCCCTGGTCAACCGCCATCTTATCGTTCCATTCATTGGCAGATTCGGGGCACTTTCGCAATACTTTCTTTTGCTTCACATGGAGCAAGTCGACTACATTGGCAGAGAGAGAGAGAGAGAGTGCTCCCTATATGTTCTATTGGCAGACCTGAAGCAGCTTCATAGCGAGATTCACTCCACGGGGCAACTTTTCTTACTCCGCGAAAATCCGCGGATTAGACCGGAAGTCGCAAGCGCCTCGTGACTTGAGACGGTGTCAACTTTGTTTTGAGCGCGCTTACGGACGCCGGTCGCGACAGTTGCGGCTCACGTCGGAGCTCGCGCGTTGCTAGCGTTACGTCGCTGTACCCAGCGTGCCCACTGACGCAAGAATTCAGAGGAAGTGCGTGTGTCCAATAGGTCCCTTCCGTTGCCCTCCGGCAGAATGGAGTGCTCCGGCGCAGAGTTTGTCGGCCACCCCAAATCTGTCAAGCGATGACACCAATAGAGTGAAACATCAGATGTTATTTTGTGTTTACAAAAAGGGGGTAACGATTTAGAGTACGACGTGCTTTTACTATGGGAGAGCGTAAAGCCGTCCCGTTGGCTTCACTCTAAGCCATTTAAAGTAATTTTGAAGTGCTACATCAATTTTTCTGAGAAAAATTTCACTTAAGATCGGAGATATTGAAGAGCCTATGCATATCCCTGATCTCTGGACAAAGATCAGGGATATGCATAGGCTCTTCAGTAGCTCCGATCTTAAGCGTCATTTAAAGTACAAGGTGCTTAACAATTAGGGGCGAAGCTTTTTATAACGGCACCCGTTCATCTCTCGTATCCGTTGTATTATATAACTAGTATAACATTTTGACCTCCAATGTGGTGCTGGTGAGAGATTTCTTCTGTGCGTTGTTAAACAATAAAAAGTAGTGCTCAACGTACATGAAAATGACTGCTAGTGGGAAATGAAAGACAGGAGCATTCGGATTTTAGTTGACGCGCATGCTGCGATACCCATTAGCAGCCATTGGCATGTACATTGAGCATTATCTGACAAGAAAGGGATGCTACGTTATACTCGCTGGGTGTAACCTTCTTAGTTTTAGAAAGGTTTAGCGAGCGTTGAGCCTGAGTGCCATGAATACAATCAACTAGTATATACCATGAATGAACTCGAGGTGGTTAAAGGTGGGAAGTAGATACGAAGCGCAAGCCGTAAGAAAGTAAAAGCTGAATCCCCCTGTCTCTCATTTCCCATTAACAGCCATTGGCATGTACATTGAGCACTGACAGGAAATGGTTGCTACGTTATACTCGCTGGGTGTAACCTCCTTGGTTTTAGAAAGGTTTAACGAGCGTTGGGCCGCAGTGCCATGAATACAGTGAACTAGTATATACCACGAACTCGAGGTGGTTAAAGGTGGGAAGTAGACCCGAAGCGCAAGCCGTAAGAAAGTGTGCGTGTGCCACCTCTCGTTTATTCCTTGGAATGTCCACTGGATAGCGGTGTTTCTATATGGGGAATGTATGATGAAAAGATGCGAGATGGTGGTACTTGGAGTGTTGAATAAATGGACGAACGGACACACAGACAGATGCATGAATGGACGCATGTACGGACGCAGAGGTGGATGCATGGACGAACGCAGGGATGGACGCGCGAACAGACGCACGCACGGAGGGGCGGATGGACGCATGGACGGTCACACAGACGGACGCATGGACGGCCGGAAGCAAGAAGGAATGGATGGACGAATGCTTCGCCCCACTCTCAATCATTCCCCCTGTGAATATGCTGCCAATTTTTTATTTTGTCCGACATGCTGTATTGTCATTCTCATCAAACTGTTTGGACCTGTGGTCTACAGCTTTATCACGAAACAGAAAGGACTATTTATACGCCGCATATATGCTTTAGTTTTCCTCCTCGCAATGTTTAGCTAAAAGGATGCGCAGGAAACCTACCAAGCATGACTTTTCGACTTTAATGCTTTGGTTCTCCTGCACGCCTATGAGAGGTGTAAGTACACAGTAGTTGTTCACCTTGAGTAAGCACTGAGGTACTTCATTGCAAGGCGTGAGACCATTCCACTAACATTCAGCTTCTTACGAAACACACGGTTCTTCATTCAGTTGAGATTGCACGGGACGGCTCTATGCTTTCCCCTAGTAGAGTACATAGTACTCAAAATCGTTATTCACTTTTTCTAAACACAGATCGTGTTCTGTTGAGCACTTTTGGTGAACAGACGTAAGCACTGGTGGCCAGCAATAATTCCCAGTCAACAAACAGGCTCTGTCATAGGGAGAAAAGTCTTTAACGCATTAACGCTTTCCCGCGATCTGTTGGCCTACATGCAGCACACAAAAATACCGGAGCTCTGCGTTTCGCTCGACCAGGAACACGCTTTCGACTAGGTCTGACACGAGTATCTTTTCGCAGCGCTACGTATGTACGGTTTTCAGTCAGGTGTGATTGAACTGTTTCGTAGCATGTACGGCAGCATGACGAGTACCCTGGTCATCAATGGTGTAGTCAAGGATAGGATACGGGCAACCAGAGGGGTACGGCAAGGGCACCCTTTGAGCTCTATGCTATTTGTCATGTGTATTGACCCGTTTATTAGTAGTAGTAGTAGTAGTAGTAGTAGTAGTATTACATCTGATGTTTATTGTTGCAAAATGACAATATAATTATGAGCGATGCCGTAGTCTAATGCTCCGGAAATTTTGACCATCTGGCGTTCTTTAACGTGCCCTCATAGCGCACAGTACGTGTTTTTCCACCACTCCTCCTCCATCCCAAAAAAGCAGAAAAGAAATGTCTGTGGCAGTTTAAACAGTTTAATCGTGAAATATATTTGTTTGCAGTCTCTTCTTGCATTGTTAGTAGCACCTTTTGATGTTTTACGTGTGGAACATTAGACATAATCACGCGATATACAAACGCGTCTCTTTAGTCTTACGGTAGAAATCACTTCGTGAAGGGTTAACAAGATAGGTAAACTAAGCGAGGGATTAAGACGTGAAATATTTCATAAAACTACCAAATTCCCATTTGTTCGTTACGACATAAAAGATGACACTAAACTGCTGCATCAGAAAGAGACAAATGTGGTATGAAAATAATTGTTTTATCAGTACTTCTCATATTAGTACTTCAAATAACACAGTAGCCTGCGCATAAAAAATATTCAGACATGTTGTCAAAGCTGTTTTGGTCAAAAGTTGTTCAAACACACGTTTTTCAAAGTCTAGTTCTTGGTTTCACGTTCGCCCTAGAAAATAAACGTTGCGTGAACACAAACCAACACTACTGCCACACCATATTGACTGTAATAGTGTGCAAATATTATGAGAAAAATTGTCATTCGGTGTCGTACCTGAAGAACGGCGCGCTCCCACAAACTCACGAGAGGCAGGATTAGCGCTTGCGGGACGCGCACGGTGACTTAGAGCGCTGCAGCGCCGGCCGTGAAGTAGAATTTCTAACTGCATTGTCCTGGTGGAGCAAGTGGGGGAAAGCTAATCTTCGTTTCGTGCTGTAGCTATACGCTCCCAATATGCAGCGAATCCCAACGCCACGAGAACAAAGCCTGACCCAAATAAACTTAACCTGCTTAAGCCTGGCTCTACATTCATCGTCGCTTCAGCCAGCCGCAGCACAGGGGAGAAAATACGAGTGCACCAGCGCATAGCCCTGAAACGCTTCAAGTATTTGCATTTTTTTTTCATTCTAACTGGTGAAGTAAGCCCTCATACACAGCTGTACCATGAGAGTTCCCGAGAGAGTCGAACTACGCATGCTGCGCCATTGCAAGCGGCTCAAAGCTCTTCCCAGCCCACTGCTTCTTCGCTCCGCTAATTCATGCAAAAGTAGCGGAATAAACACGCATTACCAAGAACACACGATGCTAGTGAGCGCGGCTGTTTATACAAACAGCAGCCGATGAATACGCGCACCACAATACCTGTGGCGAAAACGGGGCTTTCAACACGCGCTATATAGGCCAGAAAAGAACGTACTCCTTGACTATTGTTCGTTCCTCTAGTCTCCCTTTGCTTCTCAATTCATTGAAAGGTAGCCAGGTGTTTAGGAGAACTGGAGCGTGCACTTACAAAACTAATAGAGCGCAGCGCAGGGGTGGGTGTCGCACAACTTCGTTATCCTTTAGCGTAATTTTTTGCCCCAGAATCTTTTCTTGGGCGGCATGATAAACCAGCCCTGCTTTGAAACTGGCTCTTCTTCAATAGGTTGCTAGGAAGAACCTTTTTTGTGCAAATAAATGCGTGGGAGCTGGCTCCAAATCATGAATACGGTGCACACTGAACCAAGCCTGTGTAAGGACGTCCCTGATCGTTCTACGTCAGGGGCGTCCGTCAGTACGAGTCATGGTGCCCGTCGCGTCTTGGACGCCTTCGAAGGCGCTTGTCTTCGACGTTGTTGTCCCTACGGGGACTAGTGCCGAGACCGTCGTTGATGCGACGGCCTCAATAGTCGGCCTCTCAGAGGTATACTGCGTGCAGCATCAGGGAGCTCGAAACTTCCAAGTCACCGTTAAGAGCATGGCCTCCATGTCTCTAATCGTCAATGCTGGCTGCCTGGTGATTGGCGGCGAGCGTGTTCAAGTCGTTCCCGTTGGCCCACAAGTGACCAACGTCGCCTGCCTGTTCCTGCCATCGTTCGTCTCAAACGAAGCTCTCGTCCAAGCGTTATCCCCATATGGCAAGGTGCTCACTGTCACCAGTGGTTTGATGAGCGGGCGACGCGGCGTACTCACTGGAACGCGGTATGTTCGAATGGAGATGAACGCCGCTAATCCTGTGCCGAACTACCTGCGCATCTCCGGTCACCGTGCTACGTTTGACTACCGTGGTCTCCAGCGTGTATGTCGAAGATGCGGCTCAGGGGACCATCTACGAGCCCAGTGCACAACACCGTATTGTGGTCGCTGTGGTGTGCATGGTCACGTTAGTGAAGGATGTGACCGCCCATGTCGACGCTGCGGGGATGGCCACCCAACTGTGGTTTGCCCTGTCCGCCGCTCTTACTCAGACGCTGCCGCTGGTGCCTTTCCACCACTGACACCGGCAACGGAACCAACTACCGACTCGGGGGACGCAGAGGAGGTCACCGACGCTGTGCTGGCCTCACCCCTACAAGTTCCTTCAAACGAAGCGCACAACGAAAGCGCGATTGTCGATGCGACGCTTGGCGCGTCGGCCTCCCCGCTGGTGCAGGAACCGTGCGCTTCGAAAGACGCAACGCACTGCCCTGAAAACGGCGTCGGCGTCTCTTCTTTGACGCCACTTGATGTTCAGTGCACAAATGACCCCAGTTATCAGGCTGCTGCTGTTGGAGTTGACCCTACGACCCCTGTTATTTTGGAAAACAGTGGCGAAAACACCACAGCCTCTTCTGTTGCGGCCGCTCCGACCATTTCGACATCGCGTCGTACACGTAAAAAATCGCCCTCACAAAGGGTGCCTACACCGGACTGCCGAGACGCGGACAGTGCTGCCAGCATCAAGAATGTGGATCCAAGCTTGCCGGCGGCTCAGTCCCTACCTCCTCAGGACACGTCTTCGGAAGACGGCTTCAGCCTGGGACTGGATAGTAGCATCGGACTGTCTAGCCTTGCCGATTTTGACGTTGAATTGGGAGCTCCACGTGAAACAAAGCGAGGGCACACTTCCAGCTCTTGCTCCGATGAACGCAGTGATGGCCGTGGTAAATCCCAACGGTCCAAAAAACCTCGACCCTCTTCTGGAGGGTCGAACAGTGCGTTGTAATTTGGTCGAGCAAGTGTCCCCTGGACACTTTCCAGGACACCGTCTAGAACTATGCGTCCAGGTTAGTCTTTACTTTTTATTATGGCTACTACATTGCATATTATTTCATTGAACGTTCAGGGTTTTCGCAGTCCGGCAAAGCAGGCTGAAGTGATTAGTGTCGCCCGCGCTGCAAATTGTGATGTTTTGTGCCTCCAGGAAACAAATTTTTTCTCGCTATCCGACGTGCTTGCTTTTAAACGAAGGTTCAACCTAGATTGTTATTTCTCTTTTGCTACATCTCGTTTTACGGGAGTAGGTATTATTATTTTTAACCGAGCTCTATTAAGGGATCATCATGCTTTTTACGATGGCGTGGGCAGGGTTTTGGCTTTAGACTGTAGCTACTTTTCTTTCAGATTAAGGATACTGTGTGTGTATGGGCCAGCGCAAGCTGGACAGTCTAATGACTTTTTTAGAGACCTGGATGTGTTTTTTCTTGACGGTCGTGATGTCATTTTGATTGGCGACTTCAACTGCGTTCTAAATACGCGAACCGATGTACAAGGTCCTGGCTGGGGCCGGTCTGCTTGGAATTCACGCGAGCTTCGCCGCCTTGTCCACCACTTTTCATTACTAGACGCGCACAATGTAGTGCACGGAAATACCTTTGTTTGGACATGGCGACGTGGACGATCCTCCAGCAGGCTCGACCGGGCTTATATCCCACGAGCGTTAGAGGCGTTTGTCTCTGATTTATGCGTTCCGTCCTTCCCACATTCTCCTGTGTACATATCTGATCATCGGCCTATTGTCTTGAAGCTCGAAGTTCCATTTTCTTTCTCAGAAAAGCCATGGCGTCTTGATGTTCGCGTCCTGCAGGACGCGCGCTCAAGATCAGATTTGTCACGCGCAATACGTGTGTCGCTCACGGCGTCTGGTCCTGAAGATTGGGATGCGCTTAAAACACAGTGGCGCCTGCGCTGCGCAGTGGAGGGGCGTTCGCTTCGTCGACGCGTTTCTGAAGAGCTTGCTGATACCGCGATGAAGTTGCGCATTGCTTTGCGCGCCGAGACGCCTTCTCCTCTGATGCGAGCGTGGCAGCGTGAGCTGCGTGAACGCTTTCAGCGCTTGACTGCTGCTTCGTCTCTGGCGGCAGCAGCATGGCGCTGTAGACACAACCCATGTGCACATCCCGAGGTGCTGCGCTACGCGAGACATTCCTTTTTTTGGGCAATCAGAGCCACCTGTCTCTATGACAGCACAAATACCACCTGCGCAGCGGCTTCCTGCGCGTGATCGATCTGTTTTCTTGGCGCATTTTGAAGCAATGTCGTGTTCGGCCATGAGGACTAACTGTGATGAAACACCGCCAATGCTTAAAAGTTTGCCCCGTATTCCTCAAGAAGCTGCAGATTGCCTGCACATCCCTCCGTCGGCTGATGAGGTAAAGGCGGCACTGAAATCTATGAAACGTGGAACGGCCCCAGGGCCAGACGGTTTACCTGTTGAGTTTTACTTGACATTTTGGGATGAGATTGGTGCTACATTTACCGCGGTAATCCGGCGATGCTACGAGGACGGTGTCTTTCCATCAAGTTTTCGAGATGGACGCATTGTGCTTATTCCAAAGGGTGATGCTTCCTCTGTTAATCCTGAAGATTGGAGACCTATCACGCTCCTGAACGTTGACTATAAGATATTCGCGGCGGTAGCCGTTCAACGTTTGAGGGGTCTGTTGAACACCCTAATAGGTTATCACCAGACTTTATCAGTGCTTGGACGAGAAATACACAGCTTGTCATATACCACACGGGATATCATAGCTTATACTTTGTCGCGATCTGCGCGTGGTATCCTTGTGTCTTTGGACCAGGAAAAAGCGTTTGACCGACTAGAGCACACGTATATCTTTAATGTGCTCACAGCCTTCGGCTTTTCTCATTCGTTTGTGGAAATGATTAAAAATACGTACACCGGTCTGAAAAGCACACTAGTTCTGGATGGTTGGGAAAGTGCTGCCTTTTCTATAACACGTGGGGTCCATCAGGGATGTCCATTGTCTCCTGTGCTATTTGTCCTCAGCCTTGAGCCATACTTGCGTGCTCTTGATGCGGATTCACGTGTCCGGGGTCTTCCGCTTCCTGGTAGCGGTGTCGTGAAAGTCACAGCTTTCGCTGATGATATAACCTTGTACCTTTCAGATGAAGATAGCCTTTCACGCAGCCTGCATGTATTTTCCCAGTATGGCGACATTTCAGGTGCAGCGTTGAACATCTCCAAATCCCGGTATTTCTTCATTGGCTCTCCAAACTCCAGGCTTAGCGCCAGTGTTCCCATTCAGCCGGCCGCGTCCCTTCGTATTTTAGGTATTTCATACAACCACTACGGCATTTGCGAATCTGTTTGGTTAAACGCTCTCGAGGAAGTAAGACTGAAAATTCAGGATGCCCGGGATTTCGACTTCCCGCTTCTTGAGCGGAGGTACCTTGCGCAGACTGTATTTTGCGGTCGCATTTGGTACCTTTCTCACGTCGTGCAACCATCTTTACGTATCGTGCGATCACTGCAGTCTGCTTTGTGTTCCTTTTTTTGGTCAGGCGGCACTGAGTTGGTCTCTCGCGCGGCACTGGGACAGCAGCGTGCTCAAGGAGGCTTTGCTTTCCCTTCAGTGTCCATACGCTGTCGGCTGCTGGCACTGCGTTTCCTTTTGCGCCTAGTGCAAGGGGAGGAATCTCCCGCACGAACGCTTGCATATTACTTTCTGGGTACTCACCTTCGCCATTTGATGCCTAATGTGCAACTTAACAGGGGGCCACAGTCAATAACACTTCCTGCGTTTTATGCAACAACTGTTGCATTTTTTCGCCATGTCAAGTCGAGCTGTCCTGGCATAGATGTTTTGAACAACCACATAGTTGAGACAACTGCTGCTTTGTTGCTTCCGTTGGTCCCGCCAGCCCGCCGTGCTCGCTCTAGACGGGTGTCTTGGAGCTCCTTAACGGCTTCTTTTCTGCCTGGACACCTTCGGGACTTCATGTGGCGCCTGGGATGGGGTGTACTTCCCACTCTCGACCGCCTCGAAAGGTGGAGAATAGTCCAGTCAGCAACTTGTCCGAACTGCTCCCTTCGGGAAACAAATCAGCATTTTCTGAGGCATTGTATCATTGCTCGCGTTTTTTGGAGAGCCGTACATGCTGGATTTCACTGCCTTAGAGTAAATCGCTTCGTTTCTTCTGGGCGTTGTTCGCGAGGCCGCTTCGCTTGTCTTCTCATTGTTGCCGGCGCTTTCTGCCTCTGGCGCAACCGCTGCGAGGCGGTTGCAGCGGGCCGCCGCCGCCGCGCGCTTTACCCGATCCTAGAACGATTGTACTCGGAGCTGCTGTCTGTTTTGTCGGAGGAGCTCTTCTTCCTCGGTGAAGAGGAATTTCTTCGGCACTGGTCTTGCCCTTTTGTGTCGGTCTATGACGGACGAGTGAAACTTGTCTTTCGGCCGGCCTGGTATTGGTAGGCTGATCTGTCGATGTGCCGACAGAAATGGCATGCCAACATGTAAATATGCAAAATGTACATATTTATGTTTTATTTGTCTCTTGTTTACTTTGAAGTATTTTGTGGTTGTGTTTGTGTGAACCATCGAATGTACATGTTTTTTCAACGTCATCTCATATCCATGTTCATGTAAATGACGTCTGTCTTGTCATCATCGTTAGAGTATGTCTAAGACGGAAATGTTCTGTTGAGTGTTATTGACGTTTGTGGCAATAAATTTTTTCTAATCAATTTGAGCCTGCTTCTTGCACCTGAGCATTCACAGCTTAGGGAAATGCAGATGAGTAAAGCGAGGCCTAAATAGGCACGGGAGACTGTAATACCTTAGCACTGCTGAAATAGGCCCCACGTATTTGTAATAATAAAAATACAAGGTATGGGTAAAACCGGTCTGAAGAAGCATACGGAGGATGTTGGGATTGCTGCGGAAGTACAATTCGCATTTAAAAATTAGCGGAGGAAAACAATCGTAAGAAAGTTCTGCAGGGATGAACTTTGCACCTTAAAGTTTTACGTGGGTCTTAAGAGTTTGTGACTCCGCCTCAATTTTTTTTATGCAAGCGAATTTTCTTAGCGCTTCATGTTGGAAGTCTACCCTAAGGCGTATATACTTCGTGTTGCTACATTGCTTGTTTTTTTTTCTTATTATACTTGACAAAATATGGACTGTTGAGAAAATATAGGTTATTAGCTATTTGAAAAGTTAGGTAGTAATTGAAACATTTGCCTAAAGTGACTTAAAGGGGAAAAACATATTTATAATCTTTTCTTTCTCACTCCATTGCAGAGCACCCAACACCACTGCGTCTAGTTCCCATATGTTTTCACAAAAAATAAGAAGAATACAAAGTTTTGAAAGAAATAACCTGGTGGTAAAGCCCATTGATTGAAGTGGAAGAGTGTCGAAATTCATTTACTGTACTCGACGATAAAAGAGCTGCTTAACTGGCTGGCTCTCACATCTGTTCAGAAGGCGGCAGCAAGTGTCGACGACGTTGTTCCAGCCTTTATGAGAAAAAGCTTTTGCGTATGAAATTATTGCGCGAAACACAAATTTGAAGCTCTAACCTCTTCAAAGCATCTACGTACCGGAATTGCTGAATGAATTACTAGTTCAGCTATGATTCTCGTCTGTTTACATGTTACCTCCGGCAGTACGACGTAGCTTACAATGCATAATTCGCCAGTCTTATGGAACTCTCCCCTCTGCCTCCACAATATTTCTTACCATTTCAATATTACCCATAGAAGGACTGTGGCCGAAATTTTTTAATGCGCTTGCATATTAATATGAGTGAGGCTCGCTAAAACAGCCGAGAAGGCATCTATGTCGCACTATGTCAAAGTACATTAGGCTGTGAGAGGCAAGAGTAATGACTTTGTTAACGGCCACATGTCTTAAAAATTTCACTATGAGACATGCCAGCCTTAGGTTATGTTGAAAAGACGAAAAAAAACGTCTTTTCAAATCATGCGAAAAAATTTCAATTTCAATCCACTGTTTCTTTTTGTGTGTTTAAGCTCATATTTTGTTGCAGGCAAAACTTCATTCAACAAACCAAAACTTGCAAACGCTGAATTTCTGCGTCCTCTTTCATCCCCCATATCCCCGCAGTCTCAAAAACAAAAGATAAGCACCTTGGCCACAGGACCAAATTCAACAAGGTGTGTGTAAACTAAGTATTGTACCGCCGTACATAAAACCCAAAGAAGCTGATTTCGATATTGAGGTGCAACACCACTCAGATAGCTGTTAGATGCGAATCATTTCTGGGTGAGCTTCAGTGAATTTAAGCGTGTCTATCTATCTATCTATCTATCTATCTATCTATCTATCTATCTATCTATCTATTTATCTATCTATTTATCTATCTAGCCACCTATGACTTTCAGCTTTCCTGGCCATTTCGCTAATGGTATCAACACCAAACTTGGTGTGGCATGACATGGCTGTATGAAGAACATATTTGACTATTCGTAACATGAAATTCATGATATGGATTTCATGAATGTATTAATTTACATTTCATTGTCCTGCATCTCTTGCGGTGGTTTAGTTCACGTGGCATGTTGCAAAACAGGTATGATATGACATGATTGAGTGGCAAACACAAGCGACAGACCCTAACATGAAAACCATGACATGCGTGTCTTGTACCAACATGGCTACATGCCACGCTCAAGATGCGTTCGTTGCCGTTTCGCTAGCGTCACAGGTACCAAACATGGTATTACAATACGCGAATGAATGACGAAGGTATGTGACGAGTGCAAACATGTTTATCATGAGATACGTGTCATGTAACAACAGGACTATATGCTACGCTTATGATGCGCTGGCTGCCGCTTCGCTAGCTTCACATATCAAATTTGGTATTACGGGAACGTGCATGAATGACGAAGGTATAATACTGGTGCAAATATGATGAACATGAGATGCATGTCATGTAACAACATGACTACATGCTACGCTCATGATGCGCTCGCGGGCGTTTCGATAGCTTCACATGTACCAAACTGGGTACTACGCGACGCGAACAGACGACATAGGTAAATGAGACACACAAACATGATAAAGACGACATGCGTGTCATGTGACAACATGACTACAAGCCAGACTCATGATGTGCTCGCGGCCACTTCGCTGGCTTTACGTATGCCAAATTTGGTATTACGTGACGTCAGTGGATGACGAAGGTATGCGACTGGTGCAAACGTGTATATCATGAGATGTGTGTCATGTAAGAACGTGACTACATGCAACAGCCAAGGCGCCAATACAATTCGACGCGACGCGGTGCGCGCGCTCACCGGCGTTCATTTCGTCTGGTCACGCGGGCGTTGACACGCCAGGCACCGGTCCTGCCATACACTCGCAGGCGCGCGCCGCGCTGCGTTTTTTTGAGGAATGCGCGTTTCAGGGCGTCCAGCATCCCTCCTTCACGAAAAGAGGGAGACGCAGTGTTCTGTGGGTAACGCATCGGCGCAAAATGCAGTATGTCGCATTTCGCGCCGGTTGTCGTCGGGCCGCGCTGATGGACGCTAGTCGCGTCGGTCGCGCACGGCGTCAGATTATAGAGTGCTCGCGTTTTTCTAATGTAGCGTCGCTGTGCCCAGCGTGCGCCCGCGTCAACGCTACATAGGAGTATATTGGGCCCTTCATGATGCGCTCGTTGCCGTTTCGCTAGCTCCGCATATTCCAAATTTGGTGTTACGTGACGTCAAGGGATGACGAAAGTATATGACTGGTGCAAACATGATAATCCTGACACACGTGTCATGTAAAAACATGACAGCATACCACACTCATAACAAGCTAGCGGTCATTTCACTAGCTCCGCATATACTAAATTTGGTATCACATGATGTGAATAGACAGCGAAGGTAAACGACACATCCAAACATGATAACCGTGACACGGAAGTCATGTACAATATCATTTCCCTCCACCTCGTAACGTTGCGCTGATTTTAAAGTGACATATCAACCTTTCGCATTCATTCTTCGCATAACATCGGCTCCTACTATACGTGGGATCTGTCAATTTTTCTATCTATCTATCTATCTATCTATCTATCTATCTATCTATCTATCTATCTATCTATCTATCTATCTATCTATCTATCTATCTATCTATCTATCTATCTATCTATCTATCTGTCTATCTATCTATCTATCTATCTATCTATCTATCTATCTATCTATCTATCTATCTATCTATTTATCTATCTATCTATCTATCTATCTATTTCTCTATCTATCTATTTATCTATCTATCTATCTATCTATCTATTTCTCTATCTATCTATTTATCTATCTATCTATCTACCCACAATTTTAGCTCTCCTGGCCGTTTTGATAATGACATTTATAGCAACATTCTTATGCCGTAACAAGACTGTAGAACAAACATAACTGGTTATTCATACATAAAAATCTGGACATATATGCCATGAATGTCATGATTTATTTTCATGGTCTTGCTACTGTTGCAGTGGATGTCATGTCATTATTGTCATGATTTGTTTTTTATTGTCTTGCTACACTTAAGGTGGTTTCGTTCACACAACATATTGCAAAACTGGTATGGCATGACATGACTGCATGGCAAACATAAGTTTGCCATGCAGTTTGACGCCCTTTAACGTGGAAATCATAAAGTGCATGTCATGTAAGTTATGGCTACACGCGACGCTCATGGTGAGCTCGCGTTCGTTTCGCTAGCTCTATCATCATCACCATCATCATCATCATCATCATCATCATCAGCCTGACTACGTTCACTGCAGGACAAAAGCCTCTCCCATGTTCCGCCAGTTAACTCGGTCCTGTGCTCCCTGCTGCCAATTCATACCCGCTAACTTCTTGATCTCATCTTCCCACCTAATCTTCTGTCTCTCCCTTACCCGCTTGCCTTCTCTGGGGATACAGTTAGTTACCCTTAATGACCGGAGGCTATCCCGTATATGCGCTACAAGCCCGGCCCATGTCCACTTCTTCTTCTTGATTTCAACTATGATATCCTTAACCCTCATTTGTTCCCTAATCCACTGTGCTCTTTCCTTGTCTCTTAAGGTTACACCTACCATTTTTCTTTCTATTTCTCGCTGCGTTGAACTCTACTTAAGCTGAACCCTCTTTGTAAGTCTCCAAATTTCTGCTCCGAAGAAAAGTACCGGCAAGATACAGCTGTTATATACCTTCCTCTTGAGGGATAGTGGCAATCTACCTGTCATCATTTGAGAGTACTTGCCAAATATGCTGCACCCCATTCTTATTCTTCTAGTTACTTCACTCTCGTGGTTCGGCTCCACGATTTTTACCTGCCCTAAGTAGACATAGTATTATACAACTTGAACTGCACTGTTACCAATGTCGAAGCGCTGCTCTTTTCCGACGTTGTTATACATTACTTTCGTTTTCTGCGGATTAATTTTAAGACCCACCTTTCTGCTCTCCTTGTCTAACTCCGTAATCATGAGTTGCAATTCATCCCCTGAGTTACTCAGCAATGCAATACCATCGGAGAAGCGCAGGTTACTAAGGTACTCTTCATTAACTTTTATCCCTAACTAATCCCATTCTAGGGTTCTGAAAACCTCCTGTAGGAACGTGGTAAATAGCATTGGGGAGATTGCGTTCACCTGCCTCACTCCCTTCTTGATAGGTATTCTGTTGCTTTCTTTATAAAGCACTATAGTAGCAGTTGATCCCTTGTAGATTTCTTCCAGAATGTTTATATACTTAATCTACGCCCTGATTCCGCAGTGTCTGCATGACGGCTGATATTTTTGCTGAATCAAACGCCTTCTCGTAATCTATGAAGGCTATGTATAATGATTGGTTATTTTCTAAGCATTTCTCTAATACCTGTTTGATAGTATGAATGTGATCGATTGTTGTGTAGCCTGTTCGAAATCCTGCTTGTTCTTTAGGTTGATGGAATTCTAATGTTTTCTTTACTCTGTTAGCAATTACCTTTGTAAATAGCTTGTATACTACAGAGAGCAAGCTGATTGGCTTGTAATTCTTCAAGACCTTGTCATCTCCTGCCTTGTATACTAAGATGATGTTCGCGTTCTTCCAAGACTCTGGTACTCTTCCCGTCAGGAGACACCTCGTAAACAGGGTGGCTAGTTTTTCTATCACAACTTGTTCTCCATCTTTCAGCAGATCTGATGTTACCTGATCCTCACCAGCAGCTTTGCCACTTTGCATGCTCTCCAAAGCTTTTCTGACTTCTTCTATCATTACTGGTGGGGTGTCATCTTGGTAACTGCTACTTCATATAGTGTTAAGGTCGTCGTTGTCCCGGCTACTGTACAGATCTATGTATAACTACTCCGCTATTTTACCTATCCCATCCATATTGGTAGTTATTTTGCCTTATTTGTCCCTTAGGGCATACATCTGATTTTTGCCTATACCAAGTTTTCTCTTTACTGCTTTGACGCTTCCTTTGTTTTTCAAAGCGTGTTCAATTATCTTCATCTTATACATTCTTACATCTCATACCTTACGCCTATTAATCAATTTCGAAAACTCTGCCAGTTCTAGTTTGTCTGTTGTACTTGAGAATTTCATTATTTGACGGTTCCTAATGACATTCTTCGTTTCCTTGGAAAGCTTGCCCGTGTTCTGTTTAAGTACCCTGCCTCCAACTACCACTGCACACTCCGTAATGATACTCGTCTGATTATCGTTCATTGTATCTACGCTAAGGTTGGTTTCCTCACTAAGAGCAGAGTATCTGTTCTGAAGCGAGACTCTAAATTCCTGTACTTTCCCTCTCAGTGCTAGCTCACTGATTGGCGTATCAGTTTCTGTCGTTCCTTCTTCAAGTCTAGGTGAATTCGAGAGCATACTATTCTATGGTCACTGCATCGTACCTTGCCAACCACTTCCACATCCTGAACGATGCCTAGGTGTGCACTTCTTATAAAGCCTAATTCGTTCTTATTTTCGGCATAAGGGCTCCTCCATGTCCACTTGCGGTTTTCTCGTTTTCGGTAGAAGGTATTCGAAATCCGTAAATTATTGCGTTCTGTGAATTCTACTAGTAGCTCTCCTCTAGCGTTTCTAGTACCGATGCCATACTCTCCTACTGCGTGGTCTCCAGCCTGCTTCTTCCCTACTTTTGCATTAAAGTCTCCTTTCAGTATAGTATACTGTGTTTTTATACCTTACTCATTGCCGATTACACGTCTTCATAGAAGCTTTCAACTGAAGTGTCATCATGGATGGATGTAGGCGCGTAAGACTGTACCACCTTCATCTTGTATGTTTTATTCAGTTTAATTACGACACCTACCACCCTTTCATGAACGCTATATTATTTCTCTATGTTGCCAGCTATGTTTCTGTGAATTCGGAACCCCACTCCTAGTTCTCTTCTGTCAGCCAAGCCCCGATAGCAAAGGACGTGCCCATTCTGTAGCACCGTATAGGCCTCATCTGTCCTCCTAACCTCACTGAGCCCTATTATATCCCGTTTAACACCCTCTAGCTCCTCGAATACTACTGCCAGACTTCCTTCACTAGACAAGGTTCTAGCAATACACGTTGCCAAGTTCAGGTTCCAATGGCGGCCTGTACGGATCCAGAGATTCTCAGCACCCTCTGCTGCGTTGCAGATCTGACCGCCGCCGTGGTCAGTTGCTTCGCAGCTGCTGGGGACTGAGGGCCATGAGTTATTTGACGTATGCATGTGGCAGGTAGTGGCCAGATACTGCACCAGTGTGGCCAATCCTTCTCTGGCGAGGGAGGGCGTTCCCGGCGATGGTTACCGGTGAGGCCGCACCGCAGGCCTCTTAATGCAGTTCCATCACCACGCGGATTTTTTTTATCCGGTTTGGAACTGCGCGGCACCGGGATTTGAACCACGGAACTTTTGCATGCAAGGCGGATGCTGTAATAACTACGCCATCGCATATGCCAAATTTTGTTTTACGGGACGTGAATGAATGACGAAGGTATATGACTGGCACAAACATCATAATCATGAAATGCTGAAATAATCATGAAATGTGAGAACACGACAAGATGCCACGCTCATGATGCGGTCGCGGCCGTTTCACAAGCACCTCTTATACAAAATTTAGAATCAGGTGATGAGAATGAACAATGAAGGTAAATGACACGTCCAGGCATGGTATTCATGATATGTTCATGTGAATCATAATTACATGCTACGCTTATAGCACGCTCGTGGCCGTTTTGCTAGCTCCACATGCACGAAATTTGGTAATACGTAACGTGAGTGGACGACAAAGGTAAATGACACTTCAAAACAAGATAGTCATGGCATGGAAGTCATGTACGACATAATTTACGTCCACTTCGTAAGGTTGTGCTGATTTTAAAGTGACAAATTAACCTTCCTAATTCGTGCTTCGCATATCATCGATTCCGAGGGTACGTGGGATCTGCCAATATTTTACTTTCTCTATGTTCTGAGGTGTGTGCGTTGCGGATAGTGTATTCCAATTGCACGTCGCATGCCTTGCGTATATTATTGAAATTATCACTGAAATCAGTTGGAGTATTATTTTAGTCATTCGAGCACGCAAGGCTGTAGTCACTTTACTGAGTGTGCTCTCCTATCTATCTATCTATCTATCTATCTATCTATCTATCTATCTATCTATCTATCTATCTATCTATCTATCTATCTATCTATCTATCTATCTATCTATCTATCTATCTATTTTTCTGCTGTTCAAACCTCATTACCCGGCAGGTAGGCCCATTCGCAGTGAACGTTGTTCATTAAAATTACTAAAATGACAGCAGTACAAGTTTTTTCGGCGAAGTTGTTAAATAGGAACTTGTGCAAAGAACAGCTAGTGGTCACGGCAAACTTAAAATATATTTATTTTGTTTTATTTTTCAATATTTGTCTGGCCGGTACTTGCAAACAGCTGCGAGTGCAGCTCAATTTTTAAGCGTGGAATGTGCTCGAGCGACAAGACTTAGCTTGAGAAAATTGTTCCTACTGCGAACGAATCGAACGAAGCTGTCAGAACTTTATTTTCCGAAACATTAAGGAACCAGAAAGAGCTGTGTGTTCTCCGTGATGAAGAAAAAGAATGAAGAAGGTTTTGTCGACCATGAGCGCATCACGTTCTGCATTAATGGACGAACCTTTTGAATAAATGAGGCGATGAGGGGGAGACTCAGCACGCCCAGAGCTTCACCAACCTTTCGGACCATGACCTTTCGAAGCGGCGAAATAACGAAAACAATATGCATACGCTTAAAAGGGCGACCAACATAGTCTGGGGCGACTGAGATAAAACAGAAACAAACAGCGTTTTGAGGAAGCGGTTGCTAGCAGCGAGTGAACGAGGAATTTAATGAAGAAGGTCACGTGACAAAGAATAAAAAAAGAACAAACATAGCAAAAGACGGATTCAGACGCAGTTCTCTCATCTGGCTCATCTTTGTAGTCTTGGGCCTCTATATCCGCAGTCAAGTATTTTTGTGAATACTATCAGACTAGCTTGTTTTTCATGAGTTGTTGCACATCGTAGTTTTACCTCAGTATATTTTTCTGATATATCGCGGCTTACCGCATGTATCCACATCGAGCAGAGGTTTTGCTTCCCTCAATATAACACGACAAGTTTCATGCAAGTGGTTCGTCCTACAATTTTACTTTTTTTGTAGGGGTGGGAGCGAAGCATCTTTGACTCTAGGCTTGCCCATTGTTGATTTTTTTTTGTCCGGCGATGATGATGACACTACTGACGATGAAGAAGGGGCGTGGTAGCACATGCAAGGTACCCGATTACAAAGACGATCATCGAACATTCTCTTTATGTCCTTGATAAAAACAAACGTTTTGCGCGGGAAGCGACAGCAAAAGGACAAAAACGCCAAGAGGAGTTGTGGTTCAGGAACTCGTACTTCTCGGAGACTAACGTTGACATCACGCAAAATGGCTAGCTTTTAGAGCGTATGACTTGTTGATGTGCTGCACGATGCATTCCTTATGACTGGACGCAACATACAACCCCCCGAGGAACGTGCATAGACCTCGTCTTTGCCAAATTGAGGCTCGATATGATAGGAGATATTCTGGTACTAAATTTGACGGACTACGAAGCAGTAATAATGAAGGCGAAACAAAATCCAGATCTCAGCATCATACCAATATGACCATTAAACGTTGTATACAACTGTACCCTATCATGTCACTCATTTACGTGTGTTTGTGGGAAATGTCACTGGTGATTTACAATAACCCTAAATGAACGCACTGCTTCGCCAACTCATCATTTACTTCGTGACTATACCAATATCTTTTGTTTCATTCCAATCTTGAAGTGGTTATACGCGCCCTATTAAGCACATATCGTTTCAAATTTACTTCAATTTGCATGATAGCATGTTTTATACATGACTGACAGAGCGTTCATCACAACTATTTTGCGTAGCGGTTACGTTATTTCGCACAACAAGGTGTTCCCAAGCGCTTTTGTGTGTTCAATATTGTAAATAATATACCATTGCATGAACACTGGGGTATATTGAGTAGTGTTTTAATTACTTTAGTTGCTTTTGGAGAACTAAAGTTGTTGCTACCGTCAAAGTAATTCAGCTCCTTTTTTGTGTCTTGCCTTTTTATTTATTCATTCATTCTCCTTCCCGTACCACAGCCACATTTGTGGCAGCAACAACAATTGATCGCATGTGCACTAACAAATTTGGAGTTCGGACACATGAGTGAATACGCTGAACGTTTTCATTTAGTGGCAAGATGAATTCCGGCAGTCATTTTCTGTGAGATTCGCCAGAATCGGTTTTCGCACAAAGACTATTTTTGTGAGTGTAATCTGACGCCACAGTGGTGAACCAGGTTCATAGCTTAGCCATTTCATCAATAAAGATTCCTCGTCGAATAACAGCATTTGAAATTTATTTTTATTTATTTATTTATAGATACTGCAGGCCCTACCCGGGCCCATGCAGGAGTGGGATACAAACAATACATTCAAGCAATAACTAGTAATACACTGGAGTACAGGGCATAAATCAAAGAATACATAACTATCAAGTACAGAAAAGTCAAATATAATTTCTCGCTGTTCAACAAAACTGCGCTCAACTAAGAATATTTTCAACATTTGTAGCCGGATGATTTGCACTCAAAGGACACTATGTTCAGCATACATCACTTATACGGTGAAATTAATCTTTTCTATCTGTTGAGTGAATGAAGCCGTTGAGGCAGCATTCACTACTTCCGCAGGTAATGCGTTCCAATGAAAAATTGCGCGAGGAAAGAGAGCGAACTTGTGGGCATTAATGTGGCTAGGTGGCTGCCTAAACGTTTTGTTGTGATTTGTCCTAGCTGAAAGTTTAGAAGGCTGCTGAAGGTATCGTTCCCGTGATAATTTTGAAGTCCGTGATAATTTAATGTCGAGTGTACATACATTACCTGGTTAAAGAGGAGAATATTCAGTGTAAAGACATATAGAAACTTCTTAATAAGTAATCAGTGTGGGCTGCACATACGCTGCAATCTAAGATTTCACCCGAATGTTAAGATCCCTTCGGTCAGAGTTGCTGGACAATGGTGCTAGACGCGCTTCTAGACAAATGAAAGGATATCGCACAAACTTACCGAGGTTCTCGCATCTTGTGGCGAATAATGCTTCACCGATTGGAACAACGGTATGCTAAAACAAGTCTTCGAGAATCAGCCGTGCTTCCCTGCAACTGCATTGCTTCACTGCAAACTCTCGCAAAACGGCATCTTGATAGAAAAATTTTCCATCAGAATTTATATTTTTCTATGTATAATTTTGTTCCTGGCACTACGTAAATGTTTTTAGATAGATAAGCTCATGCTATCTTACCATGTTCACAAAGGGGAAGTAATTTTGTTGAGAATTCTCTTAGTTTGCGAGAACTCGAGTGACCTTAACCGGCACATATATCTACCTACTAACTAACTCGGTTTTCCGTTAGGTAAGTGGAGCACCGCAGGGCATAAGGTTGAGCTCAAAAGCAAAGCGTAAGGGTTCTATTGAAGTCTAGAAAATAAAAGAGACAACGCGGTGTTTACAATGCCCTTAAGCAAAGCGGGAGCAAGGCCTCAAACTCGCTTCAATATTTCTATCAGTATTTTTATACACTACAGAGGCCATCGGACGCCTTCACATTTACACGGATGGCTCGGTGTCTTCAGTAAGCTCTGCAGGGGCGGTGGTTATTCCCGCGAGGAACATCACAAAATAAATTCATGACATCGCATTTGACGTCGTCGACAGCTGGAGAACTTGCAGCCATCCGTGCAGCTCTGAAGTTTATAGTGAAAGAACCTTCGGGAATTTGGTCGATCTTCTCGGATTCGAAGGCATCTCTTCAATGTCTTATATCACCCTTTTGCCATGGACCCAATGAACAGTTAGTAGCTGAAATAAGGCTTCTTCATCACCAAGCAACCGAAAAACAGCACAGCATAGTGTATCAGTGGATACCAGGCCATTGCGGTATATATGGCAATGACCGCGCAGATGAGGCCGCTACATCTGCACACGATGGTACCCAATACACAGCCATCCCGTTCTCAAGAACCGACGCAGCTACAAGACTTCGTTCGCTTGCACGTGACCTCACATTGGCACAGTGGAACTCGACAGACTTTACAAACGCGCGCCTGCATAACTTGGATCCCGATCTGCAGCTTCGTCTTCCCCCAAGGATATCTCGAGCTGAGGAGACTCTTCTATGCCGCCTGTGGCTTGGAGTGGCCTTCACGAACGCATACTCTTATCTCATCGGGATGGCCAGCTCTCCTACATGCACTTACTGCAGTTGCGAAGAAACCATCGCGCACCTTCTGTGTGAGTGCACCCATTCAACGTGCAAAGACAAGAACTCACTGCAGCTCTGGATAGACTAGACAATCGGCTTTTGTCGGAACAAAGGATTCTGGGTCATTGGCCAAGCCCATCCTCAGCCCAGAAGGCTTTGAAAGCTTTGCTGCGCTTTTTGCGGACAACTGGCCTCAGAGACAGACTTTAGTGTCTTATACTCTTTAATGTTGCCTTTCCTCTGTCGCAATTTTTTTTGTAATTTCTCCCTCTCTTCGCAACAATTCTTTTTAACATCTATCATCCCCTTCACCCCTTTCCCCAGCACAGGGTAGCCAGCCGGTCTAAGAACTGGCTAACCTCCCTGTCTTTCCGCTTAAACTTTCTTCCTCCTTCCTCCTCCACGGGTGATTCAACTATACCAAAGTGAGTTTTCTACCATCTGATGCACACGTAGCTAAGCTACAAACATCAAAAGACTGAATGTTTATCCAATCTAGTTTTCGTACTGCTTGGCCCACTTAATATGCAATGGTGCACTAAGCTCAAACCTGGCGGTTAAAATGAGATTTAGTATATTGAGACGGCACTTCTCCACATATTTCGAGGGAATAACGCACACTCATGCGCACACAATATTTAGGCAAGTATCCACTCGGACGCGTATTGTTTTCAAGCAAAACGCTGCACAGCCTAGGAAATCACACTATTCTATTTCAAAGGAGTGTACAAAGAGAGCACTTTTTTAAAACAGCGTGAACCGGAATTCATTTGGTGTTTGAGGAAAACAGCGTTTTATGTACACGCATGTAAATCAGAAATGTGTGTGCCCTAGATAACAGAGCCAGACGGCCCCATTTTTGTATGAAGATTATTCAACAAAAAAAGAACTGGTGTTTTCTTGCTGTGCCTATTGAAACAAAAAGTTTGGTGCATCTTCATGCACGACTAAACCATCAAATGTACGGCATCGAGCCATAGATAAAAAACTCTGTCATGAAACACTTGGGTGATAGTGAACGCAAATAAATATTTGCTTCTCCAACTTTCAAAAAGCCACTAGTAAATGATTCAGCGTGATTATAAACGTAAAAACGATTTTATGTCTGTTTGCCAAGCATGCAGGTATAGACGCTACAATACAAGGCAGAGGCCGTATTTTCCGTAATTGTTGAACAGTGACCCTTCCAATAACAGCCGCTTTGAAGTTCCGTTGTGAGACGTAGTGCGCGTAGCACCTTCACCAAATGTGACGAAGGCGAGATGCAGATTTATTCACTCAACGAATTGTCAGCCAGGCGATATGGCCGATGAGCCCCACGCGAAAACGTCTAGCGTTTACTCGTCACCTTCATCCTCGGCGAACATAGCACTGGTTCATGTTGTGCCCCACCATAACAATATTTGATGTTGAATAATTTAGCTTCTACATGCAACCTGTATAACCCATCTGACCAACGCAAATTCATTCCTTTCCTACTTACTGTACAGAACACCAGCATATTGTCGCCACCAGTAGATCACGAACTTGAATTTTCGTGTGGTAAACCAGAGTGTCTAGCTAATCAGTATATTTTGACCAAATCATTTTATGTGCAAGAAAACATAGAGCGTGCGCAATACAATGTTCGGATAGTGACACTTCTTGCCCTCCGAGGAGCTACCATGACTCCTCGATGAGTTACGTCTTCAAAAAACACTCAGGACGAAGCACTGATAAGATGGCCGTAACAAATCTAGATCGACGGCCACCAGCCATAAATGTCACTGCCATCGATGGCCATGCGTCGTCATGCTTTCCTCGTGACGCGGACGGTCCGGCCTGCAGAAAATGAGAGAAGCCGTTAGAGCTATAGCTGTTGTGACAACATGAGATGCTGATACCAAGCTTCTTTCCTAGTCAGGGCTTCCCTCCAGCAAAGCAACACAGAGAACTGCGGCGTCATTTCTCGTACAGTGACGATGGCAATCGTTTAGGCATGATTTCATGGGCCATTTGAGCCGAGGCCCGAGCACCAAAACTCGGGGGATCGTCGTGCGTCATCAGAGAGCAAAGCGAGAAAGGATAGTGGAGCGTGAAGGAAGAAAGAGATAAAAGAGGAAGTAGAAAAGTAGCACTGATTGTGGTGGTTACGATTCTCGATTGCGAATATGGACGATCCCACGAGTGAGCCAGTTGCTGTATCGCCTGTTGAAGCGAGCCACTCTCTCGCCAGAGACGACTGCTGAGGCGAAGCGGTGGAAGAGCGAGCGACGCACGTTATTTATGTCGTGGTTCGAGCGCACAACCCATGAACAATTTCTGTCGCGACGACGACTGTGGAGCAGAATCGATTTTCAACGGCACGAGAGGGTAGGTAAAAGGGGTTGGAAAGCGGAAGGAAGGCTTTCCGACTGCTCCACCACTTCGGCGCGTGTGGTTACACTGAAGAGAGCTGAACGGCGTGTACTTCTTCGTAGCCTCCACCCCCAACTTCTTCCTCGCAATTTTTCCTGTGGGCAATGTTCCAGCAAAGTGCGCCTGGTGCGAAACTAGTAGAGCGGCGTGCTCAGAATTCAAGCTCGTCGACAATACAGGTGCTTCAGACTGGGAACGGATACAAAGAAGCCTTTTCTTTCGAGCTCGTTTCCTCGCGTTATCGTTGCATTCTAATGAGCACAAAATGCGTTTTTTTCGTCTAGCGAAGGCGGTCCCTATGACTTCTCGAGGCATACGCCTTTGTGGATCGTACTGTGGGCGATATTATTTGCTATGTTCCTTATTCATGAGAACTGAACCAGTGGCCGTGCTCAGTAGCTGCCATCTATAAACAGCTAATTCTTGAAACATGTATCAGTCTAACACGCTTGATCAGTCCCACGGTGGTCGACTGCTGACCCGAAGGGCGCACTTTCCATCCCGGCCATGGCGATCGCATTTATATTGAAGGGAAAGGGTAGATTCCCGTGTACTGCGTGATGTCAAGTACTATAACGAACAGCAGATGACCAAAACTCCTTTGTACCTCCATTACGGCTGCCTTAAAATCATGTTGTCGTGTTGGTACTAAAACAATAGATATCGCTCGTATAGACATAACTGGATCGAATTTCATTACAGAAATGAGATACTTTCTTTTGTTTGGCTGCCTGTAAAGTATGCACTGCCTTAGCACTGGCTATTAAAAGGTGAAGCCCTCTTGCGCAAAATTGCTCCAGTGAAGATTTCAAAAATTGCGTGGCAAAAATAACTACAAAAATGTGGTAGTTCACTTTGGAAACACCGGCAGATTATCTGTTTAAGAAAACTGTTCTGCATGGGCAGATATCGTACATCAGCGATATTTAGGACCTTTCATTAAAATAGATGGGGACAGGAGTACCAGGAGTCTATTTAAATGTATATTTTTAATCATGTGTTCCTTTCGTGAAGCGTTGCATTCATGCTAGTGTCTTTATATTCTGTGGTATACACATGACAGTATTAGAATGAACTCTATGAGTTGGTGAGCCTGTCTCTTTTTCATATATGATTGTGCAAAACACACACGGAGGAAAAAAAAAGGACCGTTTGGCGCCATTCGAACATCTCGTATGAAGTGCTAAAGAAATGCAGCCTATATTTCACCAGGAATGAGAGCGAGGGTATTCCCATTGTTTCATTGTTAGCAGGCAATTATCATCCAGCATGAGCGTTTCACTCGTGTATCCTGGTTTTATTTTTTGAAACAAATACTGAGTCTGATGCTAAATGCCTTATTCGAAAGAAAGGCATCAAATTCGCCTTCATTTGTTAAAAGGCCCCTATGCTAACAAGAGGTCAATATTCAGTTGTGAAACTGCATTTCTTAATCAGTCTACAGTGAACGCGTTCGTGGGCACGTCTGTCAGCCTCCCTGAATGCCCTTCCTTAACGTATGGGATGAAAACTTAAGGACCGCGTGCATCTGCTAACAGATGGACGCGAACATAAATTGGTGGTTTACGTGCCTGGAGTTTTGTTTAGATTTAGGGCCGAAACACGTTAGGGTGCAAGTTTGTCTCTTGTCCGTTGAGCATTGTCCGTTTACATGCACAGAAATGGAAGGCACCCGCTATGCGACCACCGCGACTTTTGTGAAGTAGAGAAGCATGCACTATGCCACTTTGCAATCCATCATTCTACTGACATGCGAGCTACCCGCTGCACATCTTAAGGCATTATGTCAACTTTGTGCGGTGGCTATGACTATGAAGAGTGAGTGCATTATAGACCACACATTCTCTTTATGCCATTTACGAAAACGAAGGTGAGAGCACCCTCAACTAAATAATTTTCGAAGATCACCTAGAGGGGACTCTGGCACTGCGATCGTTCATTGACCATGCCAATAATGGGTAGTCTATAGATTTGCATAGTCTTCGTGCTTGCAGGATGTGAAACTCACTTGTGACTTCGTTTACTGCTGTGTTTCGATTTTGTTTCGAATTAAACAACGAACCCGTTTGAACTTTGTTACCCGATTTGAAATAGTAAACCTAAAATTTGGTGATGCGCAACCACTGAACATTTGCGGATGTTTGTTCCATGAGAAAATACTTCCAAGTTACACGAACAAGCACAGAGCCAGAAATACAAAGATGAGAGAAATTCGTGAACTACCCACCATTCCCATGCTCGCTGAATTGCCATGTGTTGCAGCTGCCATACACCCTCACGCCAGATTTTCTTCAGGTGTATATTTACGAAACTTTATGCCCTCATCTACTAAAAAGATTGCTAACGCAAAAACAACCTAGCCCGGAGGTGCCTGGAGACGAGAGTTCGAGAAGCGGTGGCAAAGAGCTAAAGCTGACAACAGTGTGTTACTATTATTTATATGTGGGGTTTAACGTCCCAAAACAACAGTGTGTTATTGCAAAGATGAAATCGCTTCATGCAAAGGCTCAACATCTACGCAGATAGCAAGCTATCCTTGAGGCGAGAGCTCGATAAGTGGTAAATAATCGCTCCGTGGTTTTCGTTAATGAGCGCCAGGCATTTAAATTACGACAACGGGCAGTACGAAATCAAATAATGTCAAGTTGTCAATATACTGATAGACTTTCAGAAAATGATTCAATGCTTTCCTAGAAGCATAAGCGACGACGCAGCCATCGACATGCACACAAAGTGAAAGCTGATGAGCAAGCTCTTGTACAAACTCAGCCTAGTGAGGAAGTGAAACATTCGCGAATTGTCAAAGTACCTATAAGGATCGCCCATCTACATGTGCCTAAATCTAGAGAAAACGTGCATGAACCTCGTCGTTGTCAACTTCAAGCTCAGTGCCATCAAAGAGCCATTGGTGCCATTTCGCAGCTGAGCGCAATGTGCCAGCAATCGTAGTTTTCAGGTGCTTCATACATTGCGTGCGCAGTTGAAAACAATAAATAAAGTTCTGTTCGACTTCATCTGTCGAAGAGAAATCGTCGAGGTAAACAGAATTCAAATGCAAGATTCAGGCCGTTCACTTGTCGAGAGCACGTGGGTTAAAGAGCACCTTCTAGGGCATGGTATCATATCTTGTCATTTTTTTCTTGCCCAATCAACGTGGTTTCAAAAGGTTTTCTCCTTTAATAATTGAAGAAACGTCGTTCCCTTTGCATGGCTTATGGAGTCAAAACTGCTTTGTAAGAGCGCGTTTCTCCTTACAATTGCAAATTAAATTACAATATCATTCTTTTATATTCACAAAGAACTCATAAATACTGTGGTCAACCACTTGACTTTCATAAGCGAAGCCTGCCACTTACCATGGTAACATTGATTGCATCAGTATAACCTTGTCGTCATCGCTCAACAGTTTCATTCCAATATTTGAAAGGCTGGGCGCTTTGATGAATAGGGGGCGCCATCTCGCCAAAATCCTTCCTATGCAAATTTGATCGGAAACTGCCCAGCTTTCGGCTCATTTCCACAAAGGCTTCAATTTTTTATCACGTTCCGCGTACACTCGGTGCATCCATTTCTAAGAATTGAATACACAAAGTTTTTCTGGATTGATTCCCTGAAGTTGAATTCCGGATTTCAGTTTCTCATTGAAGTCCCTCCAAAGTTTCACATTCACATCAATATATATTCTAACAAATACGGAAGTTTCTTTCTCTAGAACGGATAACAATGAACGGGGTGTTTTTCACTATTTACGGCACGCTATTGAGCGAAATGGCGCGAACAGAGCAATATGTGCACTGTGGCGTAGTGTACACGGCACCGTCTAGCATATGACCAAGATAGTAGGAGTTTCGTGCACTGCCGTATCGCCAGTTCAAATTTCTGTTTGACTGAAAATAAGTGTATAATGTACACTGTACAAGAACTACCCAAGACTGTAAAATACTTCATAAGTACAATGTTTGCGCACACAATATTTCGCGTGTTCCGCAAAAAAAGAAAATCGTATACCTTGGTTTTATTAGGACTTCTTATTTCTAGGGCATACTTTTATTTTGAGAGAGAGAGAATAAATTAAGGGAAAGGCGAAGGCTCTACGTGTACGCAAATAGCAGGCTACCCTGGAGGCAATGCTCAGGAAGCAGAAAATAATCGCTCCGTGACGCTCCTTAGTGAGCGCCAGGCGTTTAAAATACAAGAACGGGACGTACGAAATCAAATGTCAAGTGGGCGATATCCCGATGCACGTTCAGAAAATAGTTCATTGCCTTCCTAGAAGCACAACCGACGACGCAGCCATCGACATGCACACAAACTGAAAGCTCATAAGCAAGCTTTTGTACAAGGTCGGCTTAGTCAAGAAATAAATTATTCGTACGCTGTCAAAGTACCTACAAGGCTCACCCCTCTGCATATGCCTAAATATAGAGAAAACGTGCATAGACCTCGTCTTTGCCAACTTCAAGCTATATCCTATCGAAGAACCATTGGTTCTGCATTTCACACGATACAAAGCTGTAATAATGAAGGCAAAACGCAATGCACAGCTCAGCAAAGTCTATGTGTCATGACCAATAAAGCATTTATATACACTGTACGCACGTGCTGTCTCTCACTTACTTGTGCTAGTTGGTGGTCGATCAGTGCTTGGGACACTAGTTTATCTTCACTTCGTAGACATGCGCGTTTTTCTTTCTCAATGAGACGAGACTGCTCCTGTCTATAGGTATACAAGTTTGCTGTAAACTACTCATTTCCTATTTATCAAAAGTGCAGTGGCATTACGAAAAAAAGATATGGCGCCCGCACCTTATTGAATATTTAGCGTCCCGCATGGCACAGACAAGAAGTCTGAAGTATTTGAAACCGTTTCTCTCTTAAGCACAAAGTACCAGTGATAATAGTTTTGGCGTGCTCACTGCGTTTCGTCTGCAGTTAAAAACAATAACTACATACACTTCGTCTATCGAAGAGAAATCTTTGACACGAACTGAATTCAATTAAGAGAATCAGGCCTTTCACCTCTAAGATAAGGTGGGACAAAGAGCACCTTTTATGGTGCGTTAATATATCTTGTTCTTTTTGTACATTCAACGTACTTTCAAGAGGTTCTCTGTTTTAAGAATTCAAAAAAGGCCGTTTGCTCTGCATTGCTGATGAAGTTAGAATAGCTTTGTAAAAGCTCGTCTCTGCTTGCATTTGCTAATATAAATTACAATATAATAATAATTAGGACGACATAGACAGCTTACAAAACCATGGCTGAACACTGGACTTTTATAAGCGAAGCCTGCCACTTACCAGGGCAAATATTCATTTCAAATGTAGAAACTCGTCGTCTTCGCGCAGCAGTTTCTTCCCAATTTTTGAAAGGTTGAGCACTTTGAGAATTGGGTGGTGCTATCGCGCAGAAACCCTTCGTATGCAAACTTCATGGAAATGGTCCTGATTTCAGCTCATTTCCAGGAAGGCTTGACTAATTTGTCACTCGGTCTATCTATCTACAAGAAATGACGGCATTTAAAGTTTGTCTAGAGTGAACCTCTGAAGTTAAACATTAAAGATAATTTTTTTGTTGAAATACCTCCAGACTTTCACATTTACATGAAGATATATTGCAACAAGTATGAAAGTTGCTTTGTCTAAAACGAATAACAAAGGAAGAGATGTTGTGCACTATTTACAGGACACTGTTGAGTGAAATGGCGCGAAATGCGCTATATACACACTGTGGCGTAGGGTACGCGACAACCTGTAAAGTATGGCCAAAGTTCTAATAGTTTTTAGCACTGGCGCACCACAATTCAAAATGTCTGTTTAATGGGAAATGGGTGTCTGCTGTACTCTGTACACGAACCATCAATGAATATAAATTTCTCAGGAAGCACACTGTTTCCGTATGCACCAGTTGGCTAATTACTCAAGAAAGGTCTATAACATTTTACAATGATTTCTTATTTCTAGGTTATATTTTCAATTCGGCAGAGAGATAATATTTGGAGACAAATGCAGAGAGGTCAAACAGAACTGTAGCATCTGGTTCACTACCCTGCACTAAAAGCAGGGAAAATTGGAAAATGATGGCAGGAAAGTCAAGAGAAAAGTTGACGCGTGAAAAAAAATAGAGGGAGTTCTATTGCCTATTCAATGGCCACGTAAAGAAGTGCAATAAAGCCTTGACTGATTTTCTGTGCAAAGTTCATGTGGGTTTTAGAGCACTGACGTTTCTGACAAGTGTCTGTCGTCAAGGCGGGCTAACGCAGCATCAGTGTGCGCAGTAGCGAGGGCACTGACGCAGAATGTGCTCTATCGTTCAATCGCGGCCAGAATGATCGCAAGCAGCACCGTCTTTTATGCTTATTTGGAAGGCAAAAACCTTGTGGAAAGCTGCACCACCTTAATTTCAATAGCTTGAACTTTTCTGGCTGACAACACCACCTGTGTGTATGTGTTTTCATAAAGTAACAAACTAATTGATAACAAAATTGAACCAGTAATTATGCTCAGTAGGAGCCTTCCATAAACAGCAAATTGCTATCAACATAATTCAGTATACCACGGTTGATCAGTGCTTAAGGTGGTTCATTACTGACCCGATGGTCGCAGTTTCGATCCCTGGCAGGGCGATCCCCTTTGGATCGAGGTAAAATGGTAGTGCCCGTGTACTGTGTGATGTCAGAGCATGTTAAAAAACTACCGATAGTTGAAATTTCTGCAGACCCATTCTACGGCGCGCAACGTATATTTGTTTTCGTGTTGGGACAAAAACGCTAGAAATGGTTATTATAGGCATAATTGAATAAATTTTTATTACAACACCCAAAGGCTTTCTTTTGTATAGCTGCCTGTAAAGCGTGCACTGTCTCAACAATTAAATTTGCAAGGTGAAGCCTACTTGCGGAAAAGTGCTTCAGTGGTCATTTTAAAGAATGCGTCGCGAAGATAAGTAGAAAGAATTGATAGTTCGCCTTTAAAACACTGTATAATTTTCTGTTTATAGGAAGTGAGCTGCATGGGCAGATATCATGCATTATTCATGTTTAGGACCTTTCACGGAATTGGATAGGAATGTTTAAAGAACTATGAGTAATCGGGTTAAATATATATATTTGTAATTTGTTTCTTTAGTGCAGCATTGCATTCACGCTACTGTCCTTTTTTCCGTGGTCTACAAATAACAGTACTAGAATGAGCTTCATTACTTGCTAGGCTTCTATCTTCTATATATGATAGCGGGAAACACACGCGGGGGAAAGGAAGGACTGTTGGGTGTCGTTCCAAGACGTGTTGTGAAGTGCAAAATATCTGCAACCTAATCTTCACCAGAAATAAGTGGAAGGATCTTCCCATTATTTCACTGTTAATGGGGGCATTATAAAGCATCAGGCAGTTTTATTAGTTTATTCGTTCTTGCAATTTTTTTATTGGTTTTGTTATTCGTGTAAATTTGTTTTGTTATGTTATTGTTTTATTTGTTATTCGTTATTTTATTTCGTTTTATTCGTTTATTTTTATTTGTTATAGTTTTATTTATTGAAAGAAATACTGAGGTAATCATGCATGCCTAAATTCAATGAAAGTTGCATCATTCGCCCTAAATTGTTAAAAGGCCCCTAAACCATCCAGAGGTCCTAATGCTGTTGGGGTGCTGCATTTGTTCACAAGCCTACAGAGAACGCGTTCCTGAGCTCTTATGTCGGCCTAACCAAATGCATTTGCTCAGCGTTCAAGCGGAGAATGTAAGAAGTGCGTGCATCTGCTAGCAGATTAACGCGATTGGTTGTTTAGAGGCCCGGCATTTTATTTGATTTCTGGGGCGAAGCTTAGGCTCTGGGCTTGTCTGTTGTTTGTTGATCATTGTCTGTTGTCAGGCAGAGAGATGAAAGACACCCGCTAAACGACCACCGTAGCTTTCGTAAAGTAGAGAAGCACCCACTATGCCACTATGCAATTCGTCATTCTCCTAACACGCGATGTACCCGCTACACATCTGTAAGGTGTGGACTTTGTACTGTGGCTGATGATAATGAGGAGTCAGTGCATTCCAGGCTACACATTCTCGTTCTTATATGAATGAAAACCAACGTGCAAGTGCCTGAACCACGAAAAAGAACACTAATGCAGAAAAGAAGCTAGCCTAGAGGCGAGAGTTCAAGAAGCAGCGGCAAAGCGGCCACACTGTCAACAAGGTGTTACTCCTGAGGCAAAATCACGACACGTGGTGACGCAACTTTTGCGCAGAGAGCAAACTACTCTGGAAGCGACAGCTCGAGATACAGCAAATAATCTTTCCGCGGTTCCCGTTCACGTGCACTAGGCGTTTAAGTCAGGACAATGGGAAGTATGGAGTCAAATTGCAAATGGTCAACAACCCGACCGACGTTCAGAGAATGGTGCAACGTCATCCTATGAACGTACACGAGGACGCAGCCATCGATATGCACATAAAGTGAAAGCTGATACGCAAGCTCATGTGCAAGGTTGGCTTAGTTAAGAAATGAAACATTCGTGTGTTGTCCAAGTACGTCAAAGCCCCAGCCTTCACATATGTCTTAATACAGAAAAAACGTGCACAGAACTCTTCGCTGGCAACTTCATGCTAGATCCCTTCGAGGAACTATTGACTCTATGTTTCACAGAGTACAAAGCGGTAATAATGAAGGCAAAATTAAAGGCAAAACTCCACAAAACGTACTACATTACGACCGATGAAGCATTGTATATACTGCACACACGCGATGTGTCTCATTCGTGCAAGTGAGCGAGTGGTCAGTGCTTTGCCCACTAGTCTTTATTCACTTCATAGAGATACAGTTTTTTTTCTTTTGCTGACAAAACCAGTGCAGTGTAGAGGTATACAACTTTGCTGTAAAGCTACCGATTCTCTATTTATTATTAGTGCAATATTAATACGAATCAGGAATATGGCGCAAACACCTGCTTTAAAAATCAGCGTGGCGCATGGTACCGACAAGACGTCTGCAGAATTAGGTGCCATTTCGCAGCTAAGCACAAAGTGCTAGCGATAATAGTCTTCACGTGCTCACTACGTTGCTTATGCAGTTAAAAACAACAAAGGTATATGCTGCGTCTGTCGAAAATAAATGGTCGACACGAACTTATTTCGAAAGCGAGAATTATACCGTTCACTTATCAAGAAAAGGTGGAAAAAAGAGCACCTTTATGTGTATGTTATTATGTCTTGTATTTTTCTCGCCCATTCAACTTTCTTTCAAAAGGTTCTCTCCTTTAAGAATTCCAAAAAGGCAATTCGTTTTGCATTGCTGATGAATTCAAAACTGCTTTATAAGAGTGTGTCTCTCGTTAAATTTGCAAATAAATTGCAGCATTACTCTTTAGGACGGCACAGATAACTCACAAGAACGATGGCCTAACCCTTGCCTTTTGCAAGAAAAGACTGCCACTTACCATGGCAAATATTGATTAGAAAAGTATGACGCTGTTGTCTTTGCGCAGCAGTTTCGTCCCAATATCTGAAAGGCTGAGCACTTTGGTGAACACATGGCGCTATCTCACCGAAATCCTTCGTATGCAAAGTTTATCAAAAACAGCCCAGATTTTGGCCCATTTCTAGAAAAACTTGAGTAATTAGTCACGTTCCGTATACACTCGCTGCGTACATTTCTAAGAATTCAATACGCTTAAGCTTTGTCTAGCGTGAACCTCTCAAACTTTATTCTAAATTTCTGTTTTTTGTTGAATTTCCTTCAAACTTCATATATTCATGAAGATATATTTCAACAAATATGTAAGTTCCTTTGTCTAGAACAAATAATAAGAAACTGGATGTTTTTCACTATTTTCGGGACGCTGTAAAGCGAAATGGCGTGAACAGAGCAATATGTGCACTGTGGCGTAGTGTACACGGAAACGTGTACAATATGACCAACGTTCTAAGAGTTTCTTGCACTGGTGCACCGCAATTTAAAACGTCTGTTTGACTGAAAATGGGTGTCTGATGTACACTGCCACGAACTACCCAAGATTGTACTCATTGTAAAATAATTCGCGAGTAACGTTTGCGTAAACACTATTTGGCCTGTTCCGCAAAAAAAATGAAAAAGCGTATAACTAGTTGTTCCAATCATTTCTTATTCCTAGGGCATGCTTTTATTGCGAGAGAGAGAGAGAATAAATTGAGGGAAAGGCAAGGAGGTCAAGCAGAAATGTAACATACTGTATGCTACCCCTAACTAGGGGACGAGGAAAAGGATGAGTAGAAAAGCGAAGGGAATAGTAAACGGGGAAAAAAGTGGAGGTGCTATTGCCTATTCAACAGAACACTACCACCCACAAAGTTCAAAAAGACATGGACTGATTTTTTGTCGGGAGACAGTTTGTGTAGGCTTTCGAGCACTGACTTTTCTTACAGGTGTTTGTCGTCAAGGCGGGCTAGCGCAGCAGCTAGTCTATGTGCGCTGTAGTGCGGAAACTAACACAAAATCAACTCTGTCGTTTCATTGCAGCCGCCATGACCGCAAAGATCCCTGTCTTGCATGCCGACTCGAAAGTTAAAAAAATGGTGAAAACGACACCACCTTCATTTCAATACCTGAAACTCATGTAGATGGCAACACAACCTGCGACTATATATAAAGCAACGACCGCATAGATTCAGGCCGTGCTCAATAGAAGCCCTCCACGGCCAGTGAATTCTTACAAACATATTTCAGTCTCGCACGGTTGTTCAGTGTTTACGGAGGTCGACTGCTGATTCAACAGTCCTATTTTAGATCCCAACCGGGGCGATTGCATTTTGATGGCGGTGAAATGGTAGTTGCCCATGTACTGCGTGATGTCAGTGCACATTAAAGAACAGCAGATAATCAAAGCTTCTGTGCACCTTTGCTACGGCTTGCCTTGTATTATGTAGTGGTGTTGCTGCTAAAACAGTAGATATCGTTGGTATAGACAAAATTGAATCAAATTTCAAAACAAACCTGAAACACTTGCTTTTTTTTGGCTGCCTGTAAAGCGTGCACTGCCTTGGTATTAGCTTTTAAAAGGTGAAGCAAACTTGTGCAAAAGTTTTCCAATGACTGTTCTAAAAAATGCGTCACGAAAGTAAGTATCATTAGGTTGTCGTTCACTCTGAAAACACTCGATGATTTTCGGTTTATGAAAACTGTGCTGCATTGGCAGATATCGTACATCAGACATATTTAGGTCCTTTCCTGGAAATGAATTGGGACGTTGAAAGAAGTAGCAGGAATCTGTTTAAACATATATATATATATATATATATATATATATATATATATATATATATATATATATATATATATATATATATATATATATATATATATATATATATATAATTACTTTTTGTGAAGCGTTGCAGTCACCGTTGTCTTTTAAATTTTTGTTGTCTAAGACAAACTAAGAATCAATGAACTTATTGAGTTGCTAGGCCTGTCTTCATTTCATGTATTCTAGCGGAAAACACACCCGGGAGAAAGGAAGAGCCATTTATCATCGTTCAAAAGCCTCGTATGAAGTACAGAGGATCCTCAACCTACTCTTCACCAGAAATCAGTAGGAGGGTCTTACCATTGTTTTGTTCTTAGCAGGCACATTACATTTGAGAATGCGGTTTTATTTGTTTATTTTTTATTGTTATTTGTTTATGTTGTTTTCTTATGTTATTTTTGTGTCTTGAGGTGATTGTTTTATTGTTATTTTTGAAGTTTGAAGTTTGAAGTTTATTTTTATTTCTTTCTAAAACAGAAAGAGGTGTATCAGCTAAAGGCCGTATTGCCTGACAGAGGCTCCTACTCCCATGCGCATTCGGCATGCGTGTACATGTTTGCATGCTATGCGAGTATAGAAACAATAGAGCAACCAGCAAAATCAAAACATGCATGTACATGATTGTCACTGCAAATAAAGCATTAGAGGTAGACATCATACATGAAAACTCTTCATGAAAACAAACATATACAGACACTCCAAGATTATATACTTATACGCATTAAATTGTGAACTTTCAAATTGTAGCACAAACTGTATATGCGGTACACGTAGAAAATTAGACAGATATATTTTATTGATAAGTTATCGTGGAATGTAACGGAAAATTCTTTAAAAATTTTTTAAAGCGGGGTGCATGAAAATCTATATGATGTTCAACAATGTTCAATAGCCGGGGTACTTAATACTCAAGGTCCTGACGCCAGTAGTTAGTTCGCATAAGTGGTGGCATACTCTTTTAGTGGCGTAATTGATATCGAGGGGGAGAAACGGGCAGGCTACTAACATGGAGCCTGTGCTTTTTTTATGTGCAAAAGTAATCTATAATAGTAGATTTGATTTGCTCTGATTGACGAGTGTTTCTCGAAAAGATTGTGTGTGGGTAAATGTCGTGGTCTACCGTAATAGTTTTCGATAATTCGCATTGCCCTTTTTGGAGTTTCATTAATTTGTTGTAATATTTGCAGTTGTTGTTCCCCATATTAATGCACAATAGCTAAGTTTTGAGCCAAAGAGGGCGTAGTACATTGCCTTCTTTAGTGTTAATGCCTTCTTTAGTGTTTAGTGTTAAGACTACTAATTTTATACATAGAGCCTACTACTTTACTGAGGTCGCTGCTGCGTTTATTGATATGATTGTCCCAAGAGAGGTTTTCTTGAAACCATACCCCCAAAAACTTTTGCGTTGTTACCTGTTCTGTCTGCTCTCCTTTAAATAAAACTGTAATCTCGACAGGCATTGGCTTATTTATCTGTTTAAATATTATATGCTTAGTTTTGCTGATATTTAATTGAAGCTTGTTTAACTTCAGCCAGTCAGATAATAAATCTGAATAATCATTTTTTTAATCTAATGTAGGGATGAGTTTGAAAAGAAAAGATTAGTGTCATCCGCATACATGACTATGTTCGGTGCAGGTGAAATCTTGGGAGGTCATTGATGTATATTTTAAAAAATACCGGGCCAAGTATGGATACCTGCGGTAGACCAGTCTGTACTCTTAGGTATGGAGAGGTCACCTGATTAAGTGAAACTACTGAAAACGATCCGGTAAGTAGCTTCGCATAAGATCTAACGTTGTACCGCGTATCCCATAGCTATGAAGTTTAGATAACAGTATTTCATGATTCACACTGTCGAATGCTTTACGGAGGTCAAAGAATAAACCAACCGTGTATAAACGATTTTCAATGTTTTGTAGTATTTGATGTTTTATTTTGAGGAGTGCACTCTCACATGACTTATTTTTCTGAAATCCATACTGAGATGTACTACTTACAGCATACTTATTTAAAAAACCTTCCAGTCGTGAATTAATAACAGCCTGAAAAAGTTTTGAGAAGAGTGGTAAGTATTGAAATAGGTCGGGAATTGTTTACAGAATTGTCTGCACCCCCTTTGTGAATTGGAGAGACACGAGCTATTTTAAGTTTGCTTGGAAAAATTCCTCATTCAAACATTCTATTGATAATATGGGCTAGGACTGCAGATATGATATCCAATACATATTTTATGGGAGATGCCAGTATACCGTCAAATCCTGCAGCTGTATTGCATTTAAAGCTACTGATTACCTTTTCAACTTCACCTGCAGTCGTAGGAAATATTACAAAAGAATTTGGCACAGATTGTTTTGTTACAGCGAGTCTTACAAACTCGGAATTTTCAAAGGAATTGCTGTTACAGCATTCAACAAAGAGAGTATTTAGGGCACTCGCAGCTTCACCGTCTGTAAGAGCACCATTTACCGAAGAGATTTGTAAGTTTTCACAAGTAGCATTCGCTCCATACTTCTTAATTTCTTGTCAAATTTTTCTTGGATTCGTATATATTACGCGAGAAAACCCTTTCGTAATATTTTTTCTTCGCTTTTCTAGCTCTGAATTTACTTGGTTACGATAAGTCTTAAATTCGGCTAACTAATTTATATTCCACGTTTTAACAAATCTGTGGTACATTTGATTTTTCTTTTAATTTTTGTGAGAAGCGCAGCATTAACCCGTGGTTCCCTAATTTTTTCAGGTCGTTTTGTAACACTATGTTGCGGAAAGGCTTCATCGTAACCAGCAATCATTTTACCAAAAAATGAATTGTATGCCTTATTTGGGTCACTTTCAAGCAGTTCGAATTCCCAGCTTATTTTTTTTATGATTTTTCCAGCTTTTTATGATTCCCAGCTTCCCAGCTTCCCAGCTTCCCAGCTTTTTATGGTTTTATTTTAAGAAACATGTAAAGAACTTGATAAAGCATGCTTTATAATAATGATAGTTGTACCATCTGTTCTCAATTCTTAAAAGACCCCTAAACCATCGAGAGGTCAAAATTCAGTTGGGCTGCCGCAGTTGTCCACGAGTCTACAGTGAAAGCATCCTTGGGATTGCCTTTCAACCTCATCGAATACCCTTCTTCAGCGTTCAAGGCTAGAATGAAAGAAGTGCGTGCATCCGCTAGCAAATTGATGCAAACGTCAATTCGTGGTTTAGGTGCCTGGCATTTTGTTTGATTTTAGGGGCGAAGCTCCTTAGACTCGGAGCTTGTCCTTTGTCCATTAAGCACTGTCCGTCGTCAAGCATAGAAATATAACGTGCCCGCTATACGACCACAGTAAATTTCGTAAAGTAGAGAAGCACCCATTATGTAACTATGTAATTTGTCACTCAGCTAACATGTGAGGTGCCCGCTAAAAATCTATAAGGTGTGGACTTTGGGCTGTGGCTGATGATGATGAATAGTAATTTCATTGAAGACTACACATTTTCTTTCTGTATGAATGAAAGCCAATGTGAAAGTGCCTCTCGCCCGCGGAAAGAAAACACTAATGCAGAAAACAAGCTAACCTGGATGTGAGAGTTAGATAAGCAGCGGCAATGCGGTAATGCTGACCACAATCTTTCAATTCTGGGATCAAAGCCCGACACGTGGTGGCACAACATCTAAGCAGATAACACGCTACTCTGAAGTCGAGAGCTCGGGAAGCAGCGATTATTTACTCCGCGGCTTCCGTACATATAAACTATGCGTTCAATTAACAACAATGGGCAGTACTGAATCAAATATCAAATGGTCATTATCATAATACACGTTCAGAAAATGGTGCAGTGCCTTCGTGGAGACAAACCCTACGACGCAGCCATTGACATCTACATAAAGCAAAAGCTGAAAAGCAAGCTCTTGTAGAAGGTTGGCTTACTCAAGAATTGAAAAACTCGCGCGTTCGCAAAGTACCTAGAAAACTCACCCCTCTGCATATGCCTAAACATGCAGAAAACGTACATAGTTCTTGTCTTTGTCAACATTAGGCTAGATCATATCTAAGAACCATTCACTCTACTTTTCACAGGATACAAAGCGGTAATAAAGAAGGCAAAACGGAATGCAGCACCCTCCATCACTTATGAGTATTGACCATTAAAGAATTCTTAATACTGCACACACGCGCTGTCTGTCATTTACTTGCACTAGTTGGTGGTTGATCAGTGCTTGGGCTACTTGTCTTCATTCACTTCGTAAAGATGCGTATTATTTTTTTATTGTAGACAAAACCACGCCTGTCTATAGGTATACAAATTTGCTGTAAACCTACCCATTCACTTTTTATCAAAAGTGCAATGTCATTAGGAATCAGAGATATGGCGCCTGCACCTGATTGAATATTTAGCGTGCCCCATGGCACCGACTCGAAGTCTGCAGTATTTGGCACCATTTCTTTGCTAAGCGCGAAGTTCCAGCAATGTTAGCTTTTACTTGATCGCTACGTTCTGTGTGCATTTAAAAACAATCAAGACATAGGCTGCGTCTGTCAAGGAGAAATGGTCGACACAAACTGAATTCAAAAGCGAAAATAGGACCGTTCGCTTCTCAAGAAAACGTGGGACAAATAGCGCCTTTAAGTGCGCGTTATTATATCTTGAACTTTTTGCCCATTCAACATACTTTCAAAAGGTTCTCTCTTTTAGGCATTCAACGAAGCCCGTTTGCTTTGCATTGTTGATGGAGTGAAAACTGCTTTGTAAGAGCACGTCTCTCATTGAAATTACAATTTAAATTACAATAATATTCATTAGGACGGCATAGGTAACTCACAAAACCTTGGCCAAGCTCTTGATTTTTATAAGTGAACCCTGCCACTTACGATGGCAAATATTGATTACGAAAGTATAACCTAGTCGTCTTCGCACAGCTGTATTGTCCAGATATTTGAATGGCTGAGCACTTTGATGAATAGGCGGCGCTATCTCGACGAAACGCTTCGTATGCTAATTTGATCAGAAAGCGTCCAGATTTCGGCTCATTTATAAGTAGGCTTGAATACTTTATCACGTTTCAAGTACATTCTGGGTATCCATCTCTAACAAACGAAGACTCATAAAGTTTGTCTAGAATGAACCTCTGAAAATAAACTCCGAAGTTGATTTTGTTCTGTTGAAATACCTCCCAACTTTGACATTTACATGAGTATATATGCTAACAAATACGGTTGTTCCTTTGTCTAAACGAATAACAAGAGACTGGAGGTTTTGTGTCATTTACGGGACACAGTTGGGCGAAATGGCGCGAAAAGCGCGATATTTACACTCTGGCGTAGAGTACGCTGCAACGTATAGCATATGACCAAACTTGTGGGAGTTTCATGCACTGCCGCACCGCTGCTTCTGACTTCCGTTTAACGGGAAATAGGTGTCTGATGCACACTGTACACGAAATACCCAAGATTGTAAAATCCTTCATAAGTACAATGTTAGAGGAGACAATTATTGGCCTATTAGTAAACAAAGTAAAAAAATAAAAGCGTATAACTTGGTTTTATTACGATTTCTTATTCCTAGGGTATGCTTTTGTTTTGAGAGAGAGAGAGAATGAATTGAAATAAAGGCAAGGCGGTAAAGCAGAATTGTAGCATCTGGTATGCTACCTTGCACTATAGGGAGGGGGAAAAGGACGAGAAGGAAGGCGAATAGTGAACGCGAGAAAAAACAGAGTAGGGGTGCTATTGTCTATTCAATTGGCCACTACCACGCAAAAATTTCAAAAGACCTTGACTGATTTTTCGTGCGGAGACAGTTCGTGTCGGCTTTTGAACACTGGCTTTTCTGACAAGGGTCTGTGGTCAAGGCGAGCTAACGCAGCAGCGAGCGGCAGTCTGTGTGCGCTCTAGCAAGGGTAGTGACACAAATATGTGCTCTATTGTGTCATCTCGGCCTCTATGATCGCAAGCAGCACTATCTTTCATACCTATTTAGAAGGCACAAAAAATTCGTGAAATCGACATCACCTTTATTTCAATATTTTGAACTAATCTGGCTTGCAACACAACCTGCGAGTAAATTATGTCATTAAAGCACCAAGTGCAATGATAGAAGATTGAACCAGTAACCGTGCTAAGCAGGAACTCTTCGTAGCCAGTGAATTCTTGTTAACATAGTTCAGTCTGCCCCGGTTGTTCAGTGCTTACGGTGGTCTACTAGTGACCCGAAAGGCACAGCTTCGATCCCGGCCAGGGCGATCGCATTTAGATAGAGGTGAAATCGTAAAGGCCCGTCTACTGCGTAATGTCGACGCACATTACAAAACAGCAGATGGTCGAAATTTTTGTAGACCTCCACTTCGGTGGGCCTTGTACTAATGTTGTGGTGTTGGAATGAAAGCGCTAAATATTGTTAATATAGACACAATTTAATCAATTTTATTACAAAGCCAACTCATTTTTTTGCTGCCTGTAAAGCGTGCACTGCCTCAGTTGTAGCCTTTGATAGGTGAAATTTGGTTACGCAAAAGTGCACTAGTGGTAATTTTAAAGAGTGCGTGGCGAAGTTAAGTATATAGAAGTGGTAGTTTTCTTTAGAAACACTGTACGATTCTGTGTTTATGACAAGTGAGGTGCATGGGCAGATATCATACATCAGCCGTATTTAAGACCTTTCATGGAAATGCATGCGGAGTATGGAAGAAGTACCAGGAATCTGTATGAGTATGTATATTTTATACATCATATTCAATCAAACTACTACACAGAGGTATACAGTTGAAGCTCAATTTTACAAATTTCTTTATTTAGGGAAGGTTTTGGATTACGTCCGCCGTTGCCCATCGAAATAGTGCTTTTATGAAATAGAGATAACGAAACAAACTTTGTCTCCGAAAAGAATTTCATGAAGTAATTCGGCGAAGGAAGATGCATAGAAACATGATTTTTTTTTTTGCTTTTGTGGTGCCTAGAATGTACAACAGTTCACTTCTATGGTAGCAGTGGTACAATATAAGCTGCATAGGTACTCTCATTTCAGTTTTTATGAAACTACAAACTGAAACTGAACGGGACGACAAACTGCGCCTTTATTTTTGCGGGGTTTGAGTCAGTCACACCAGATGGCGATAGAGGTGGTGTGTTCACTTGCGGGCTTCTTACGCACGCAGGTGGGAGTTAATGGCAGATACACTGACGTGGAAGCTTTTGTGAGTGTGTGCGATACTATTTTATGTCCAAAAGGACTGAAAAGTTTCGTTCTCGATATTATGAAGTTCCAGATTTACCGACCAAGTTCACGGATTCCAGTGGCTTCGCTAAATTGAAAATCAACTGTACACTACTACGCCGAGTTAATGGGGCTGCGATGGGGACTTGTTGGCACGACCTGATTTGTTGTTGTGCAGTCAAGTATCAGAGACCGAAGAAAGAGTGAGGTAAATTATGAAGAAGGTGTCTTTTTCGGCGCCGAATAAGCCCAAAAAGCTTGTTATTCAGTAAATGTGACAGTGGAAGGAAGGAAAGAGGTCGCAATGTGAAGCGGAAGCACAGAAGCAAGTTACTTGAATGCTCAGATGGCATTGTGTACGGCTGTCGCTTCTTTCGCTATAGGAAGTACGTACATAGATAGGACTGGGAGGTGCATTAGAGAGAATAACTCAACTCCTGTACGCTGCTGTCCACCCTGATCACTTGGGTTCTCTCGGCGCAGAATGTAAATGTAAAAGCATTGTTTCAAGACACAAAATTGCTTGCGTGCTCTGCTGATAAACAGAGGGAAATCACCCAAGCATTTCACATGTACATCAGCGAAGGTGGGTTAGCATGAACAACCTAAAGTGCACGTTTTATAGAAAAAGCAATATTTTTAAAAGGATACGAAACGATAACTTAAAAAGGGCGCTTTGTAATAGAATGAGAGTTTACCCGCTAAAGTTGACAAAAAACGAAGCGATCCCCCCCCCCCGAAAAAATAAAACATGGATGAGAAACAGCTTTTTTCAGTGAGTTTGGGTTGTGCGTAGCGCCTAAGTAGCCGCCAGAGACGGTAATGGCAGTATGTATTGACACGCCGCGCTCGTGCGGTCGCCGCAGTCTCTACTGATTGCTGTCGGCATTACTCGCTTGCAACTGTAGTTGATATAAAATGTCAGCGAAGAAAAAGAAAAAACAAAAGAAAGGCAGGGAGGTCAATTAGGGTGAACCCGCTTTGCTACAGTACATGGAGGAATGGGGAAAGATGGAGGCACGTCGGCAAAACTTATTACCTATAGTGTTGCATGAGCTTAGCCGCCGTTGGTCTTGGATTTCAGAGGGTTCATCATTGGGCGAAAATTGCCTGCTTAACTGAAGGCCATCACTTAAAGATATTCGGTTGCGACACACCATCGCATACGTTTCCTAGAGATTACAAGCCGCGTAGACTTTGGATACGTGCAGCTAAGCCACCCCAAACTTTGACGCTTTCAAAACTGACCTTCTTTGCTAGCTCAGGAAACTTTGTCGCTTCACTAAGTTGCATCTTAAGGGGGAAAAGATAGCGAAACGGGGAATGGTAGTGATAGCTGTGATGCCGGCAAACAAGGCTTCATTTTGATTATTCCGTTCTCTTAGTCATTACGAAGGCAGCTGATTTCCATTAATCAAAACTTCAAACTACTTTCACGATATAATTTTTAGCGCCCACAAAACGCAGAAGAAGAAAGAGACAGACGAAAGAGACAGCTTGTGGTAGCGTTAATCTGACAGTAGCTGCAGCTTGCACATAGCCACAAAACGGATGAGGAATTCCACGCATCGGTGCCTCGTGTGCAAAAACGTGCTGTGGAGTGGTCGGACGGCAACGCCATAGGTAAACACGAAGTGACGAACTACGGTGCCTAGACTCAGCCGTAATAGCGGTCTTTCTGCCGGCTCGAAGTTCCCTACAACAGCTGGAGGTTCTTAATCTAGTGTTGTCAGCGATGCGATTCAGTATTCATCGCAGCTCGCCCACGGCCCTCTCAAAGGCCGCGATTTCCCAGTCGCATGTCAGAACGTTTCAGTTGTTCACGTCAGAGAAGCTCTGGCCAGTGACTGTACTCCATTGTACGTGCAGTGCTCTCCCTCTCTAGTTCTGTTTTAAATGTGAAGCAGCTTATAGAGGGCCTGTGTTCGTCCTCCACTTATTCCTTCTCACGGCGCCGACCTTCCACTGTGCAGGCGTTTCCCCTCCCCTTTTCTATACTATCCTACGCTCTCTTCGCCTCCCTTCACGTGCGTCCACACCGCACGGCCTATGCGGGTCCCCTTCCATCTCTCCTCTTCAACACTCGGCTTTTTTCTCCTCAAGGAATCCTTCACGTAGCGGCGCGCACGACAGGTGATGCGAAAGCTGCCTACTCCGCTGGGGGTGACACTGTAGTATCGCGTTATAAAACGACGGAGCGCGTAGGCCTCATTCTTCCCTGCGCAAAGCCGCATATCAGCGCCAGCGTCAACGCCACCGCCATTGTTCGCGGTAGAGTCAGCCCAAGCTCTTTATTAATAAAATAGGCAACCCTTCCTCACATTGAATGAGATAAGCAAACAGTTCTACCTGTTATGACAGGTATTCCACCTTCAACACCCTGCTTTGTGCAAGGCACAGGCAGTTATCCTTAGGCTATTACAAGTTTGTGTGGAATCTAGCCATGCGGTTCTTCGTGCCATATATCCCGAACGGTCTCCCAGTGCGGACTGTCCTGCCTCTGGACTATTAGCAACACTGAACCATGTGTTGTGGAATGTGAAGCCATCGGCCCCGCCTTCGGAGAGCCCATGTAGGCTGTACTCTTGCGCAGCCTCGAACTTAACGACCAATCCCAGGCCACCCAGTGTGTCCGTGAACGGGCCACCAAGCTCACCTTGTCGGTCCCTACGTGAAATTAGACACGGGGGTGCGGGTTCTTCCCCGCGTCTTCTCTGTACACAAAGTTTTCATCATCCTCATCATCATATCTCACTCAAGTGAACAATCTACCCGCTGCTTCGCATCCACACATGGATCCCTTTAGCGGTAGACAGCGTATTTTTAATCCCCATTCTCTAATCCCTGATGCGGGGCAGCTAAGACGATGCTTGTCTGGTTAACTTCCCTACGTCTCCTCTTCTTCTCTTCTCTCTCACTCTCAACTAAGCGCATGAAACAACGCACTTTACATCCTCCACAACCTCGATTTATGTACTTCTGCCACTGCACATAGGACCGTACTGCTGTCCCGCACTGCCCGATTGGCACATCGGCGGCATCCTGCTTTTTTTCGTCACTCGGCACAGGGGGCCCATAAACCTAATTTTTAGGCAAGCTGTAGTGGTCTGTGTTACGAAAGGTGAGTTCATTACTCGTAGAAAAAAAAACGACATGAATGCTGAGTGTGTCACATTAAGACTTCGTTGACGCTTCCAAAGATGGTGGCAGGCCCGCCAGCTATCCATTGAGGGAGCCGTCACGTCACGGCTTCCAACTAGCTATGGCCGATTGGAGTGGTGTTCACCCGCAAAAATATAGAAGATAACACCACCCGCTGAAGAGGTCGATGAGAGACGACTTCCTTTCCATGTACTCGCATTCGCACACTGAGAATCCATTCTTCCTTTTCACAATATCTTTAGATTTTGCTTCGGCATCACATTTCTGCTACCGCATGCATAACACCTGACACGTGCGGGTCACGCTCTTTCTGACTCGAAAGTTGCTATGCCTTTCCCCACTACCTTCTACTTTTTTCTAGATTGCCAACTCCTGCCTCTTCCATGTTCTCCCTTTCTTTATGCGAGCTTGTACAGAATACATCCTGTGCTCAAAATATCGTGATTTTTGCTCGCGCATCACTTTCTCTTGCCTCTCGATTTTATCGTGTCTGATCAATCCTAGCAGAGCCCTTACCAGATCATGGCGGATGTAATAATGGCCGAAATCCGTGGGGTCCACCTCGGTAAAGCAGTGGTTACTGTGCTGCTCAGCTGACCAGAAAGTGGTGGTTTGGATCCCAGCTGTGGCAGCAACATTTCAATGGCGACGAAATGCTACAGGCCTGTGTACTGTGCGACGTTAGGGCACAAAGCGAACAAAGGATTATCTAAATTCTTGAAGCCCTCATTTACGGCGTGTGTCATAGTTATATCGTGGATTCGGTACGTAAAACTGCCGATATTAATATTAAAATTAGTGAATGTGTTTCGTAGACATACGTAAGAAGTAACAGCGCTTTCTGTTTACTAACAAGTTGCCTATTGAAGTTGCCTACAATTTCAAAGGACCTTCTATACAAAGCTGTCAGGCTGGTTAAAGTGAATCATAGCAAAAGTTTCTGGAATAATGAAACCGCCCCGCCGCAGTGGTCTAGTGGCTAAAGTACTCGGCTGCTGACCCGCAGGTCGCGGGTTCGAATCCCGGCTGCGGCAGCTGCATTTCCGATGGAGGCGGAAATGTTGTAGGCCCGTGTGCTCAGATTTGGGCGCACGTTAAAGAACCCCAGGTGGTCGAAATTTCCGGAGCCCTCCGCTACGGCGTCTCTCATAATCATATGGTGGTTTTGGGACGTTAAACCCCACATATCAATCAATGGAATAATGAAACCCCACCATTTGTGCAGGTGTATTATAAGCTTTTAGTGTGTCTCTGCGAGGATTTTTTTTTCGTGTGCACGCGCACACGCGTTTTTGTGTGCATGTGTGTGTTTGTGCGGATGTTTGTGTGCGTGTGTCTGCACGTGTGTCTGCACGTGTGTGTGTGTGTGTGTGTGTGTGTGTGTGTGTGTGTGCGTGCGTGCGTGCGTGTGTGTGTGTGTGTGTGTGTGTGTGTGTGTACCTGTGTGCGTATGTCTGTGCGTGCGTGTGTGTGGTTGTTTGTGCGCGCGCCCATGATAGCCTTTCACTGATCCTGTAACTACAAAAGCTATACAACCACTCCTTAAATTTCTTGCTTGCAGAAACATATCCGGCACGAAACACACCCGATGAAGTTTACCGAAATAAGAGATTCTAAAAGTATCACTTTGCTTATAACACTTCCAGAAGGAACATCTGCCAAAGCTCATACATTTCAAGCAGCAGGCAGTGACACCTTCTACACTTTGCAGTTTGCCTAATATGGATGCGTTTGCTTCCGTTCGCCGTAGAGTTTCGCAGCGTCTGGTACTCGCATAATCCGTACGCATTTGTCACCGCCATTCGCCGCCATTATTTTACTTGTTGCGCAAGCATCAGCCGTTGTCAGGAATCATGGTCTCGCCGTTTCGCACCGCCTGCACGCAAAGCGAGGACACGGGCGGGCATTTCGCAACCGACTACATTTCGCGACCTTCGTTCAGCTGGACGCCTCCATCTTCTTGCGTAAACGACGAGTAAATGGCAAGAGTAATTTAATGATACAGTTCGACTGCAAGACCGTCCTCGCTGCACAATTTCGGGCGTGCAATCGTGGCGGCGAGAACGTCTCCCGCCATCTCCTGATTTATTCTTGCACTCTATGAAATTGCCACTGGGACGAAGCGTCTTCGTGGTCTCGGCGGAGAACGCATTCCCTTGGTAGTGAGTGCATGAATGTTCAACGAGACGCACACAACGTGAATACACCGGGGAACGTGCATGGTACGCAACGCATAAACAGAGAATGCCAATATACCCTTAACGCTCTAGAGATCACAGACAAAAAATTAAAGGCCCCATCTTCACGCTCTTTTCATGTTTTTTTTTTCTGTTACAAAAGCTTGTGAGTGTTTGGTTTTCATAATTTTTCCTCAAACATAAAGTGGTTGTTCTAATTTCATTAACCGGTAGATTAGGAAAACTCGTGAGGTCTCATTCTTTATTACTCTTCTCACAGCGTTCACATAAAAGGAGGCAACAATTAAAAAGCACGTGAAGTATATTTCAATTCTAAAATGTGTAAAAATGATCAAACGAGTAAATAAAAAAAATTAATAACGATATCTGGGGTTTGACGTGAAAAACCCTGATTAATATGCACGCCCAAGTGAAGGGCTTTGAAAATTTCAGCCATATTGTGTTCTTATCTGCACACTGACATCCCGTAGTATGCAAGGGCCTCTAGCAGTTTACCTCTATGGGAATTTGATCACTTGAGTTGTCATCGAACGCGCAACCTTCGGGTCCACAGCGTAGTGCCGTAAGCACTTTACCACTGAAGTGTACGAAAGAAGAGAGAAACAAAAGCGCACTTGCCTTAAGTCGAAACCTAACCTCAAACAGCGAAGATTTTCGAAGGCACAGAGGTCGTAACACCGATCTACAGTGAGCTCAAAGTGAACACAACAGCTGAAAATTTGGTATTATTACAGATATTTGAAGCAGGAGGAGGAGGAGGAGGAGGAAGGGAAGAAATGAAAGGCAGGGAGGTCAACCAGACGCACGTCCGGTTTGCTACCCTGCACTGGGGGAAGGGGTGAGGGGATTAAAGGAGAAGAGAGAGAGAAGTGAAGGGCAACGTGTATGTTGGTGGGACCTTGTCCATTGCACGCTTATAAGCGGTCGCGTAGTCCGGTCGTCTTCAGAAAACTTAGCAGTGCCCGCGTCGCTTTGCTGGCCAGCGACGCGTAGAGCCATGAGCCAAGTATCTTCTCTTCGGAAAAAGGTCTACTGTCTAGTGTCTCCAACGTTTCGCGTAGCAAATTGCGTTCGCTCGCAAAACGTTCACATGAACACAGTAGATGTTCTATTGTCTCGTCAGTGTCGCACGATTCACATCGGCAGCTATCCGCCATTCCTATGCGAAAGGAGTACGCCTTTGTAAAAGCTACTCCTAACCACAGGCGGCACAGTAAAGTTGCATCCTGGCGGGAGAGGTCCGATGGAACTTGAAGCTTTCTCGATTGATCCAATTTGTGTAGGCGGCGGTTCCTGACACTGGGGTCACTCAGCCAAGTTTCCGACATGGTGTTAGCGAACGAGTGAAGGCCCCTTGCAGCGTCGGTTCTCGACAATGGAATTGGGGTTGTCTGGGCGTCCGCGTCGGCGGATCGGGCAGCATTATCAGCAAGGTCATTACCGACAATACCACAATGTCCCGGTAACCACTGGAACACCAAGTCATGTCCTTTCGATAAAACTTCGTGAATCACTTCTCTTATTTCATTCACTAGTTGTTGGTGCTCCCGCTGTCGTAAAGCTGATTGCAAGCTCTGAAGGGATGCCTTGGAGTCACAGAACACAGCCCATTTTTGAGGTCGGGCCTCCGCAATATAAAGTATAGCAGCACGTAAGGCGGCAAGCTCCGCTGCTGTGGATGTTGTCCTATGCGACAGTTTGAGCTTTATAGTGACCTGGTACGCCGGGATGACAACAGCACCTGTGGAGCTGTCAGCCGAGACCGATCCATCGGTGTAAATGTGGGTCCTCTGGCCGTATTTTTTGTTGAGTAGCGACAATGTCACCTGTCGTAGAACCACTGTTGAATGATGGCTCTTGTTCGTTATTCCCGGAATAGTGAGGCACACCTGTGGTTGTTGTAGGCACCACGGGGGTGACGCTGGTCTTGTTGCGGGAGTGAAGCCAAAAGGGAGGCATTCTCTATGGGCAGAAATAATCTTTGAAAAGATCGCGTGTGGTCTTTGAAGTGGCAACACTGCAACATGGTGACCAGGAACTCGGCAGAGGTGTCTTATGTGGGCTCTCAAATTGTCAGTGGTGATGTATGTTCGAATTGGATGCTCTCTTGCGATCATAATTGCCCCGTAGGTTGAGGTGCATCGCGGCAATCCTAAGCACACGCGTAGTGCTTGTCCTTGTAGACTTTCGAGAGTGCGGATGTTCGTCTTGCACGTACTTGCCAGTAACGGCAAGCTGTAGCGCAAAAATCCCAGAAACAGTGCTCTGTATAGCTGCATCATTGACCTTATAGATGCGCCCCAAGATTTTCCGCAGAGGAACCGCATTATATGGACAATGGAAGTTAGCCTTCTCTTCAGGTAATTGCAGTGGGCACTCCACGAAAGGTCCCGGTCAATGATCACACCCAGGAAGCGATGGTTCTTCTGGTATGGAATATTTTGTCCATTGATGGTAACGGGGTATTGTGTCATAGCTCTGCGGGTAAACGCATTTGAAGCAGCGTGTGTGTAAGGAGCTACGTGGTGATTCATTACAAGAAAATAGTGTGAAACCTCAGTCCGTCATCCACTTTTGCGCTGTTCAGGAGGTTCTCCATAGGCGGCGCATGCATGCCAGAGTTATTTGTAAAGAAAATCCTTCGCGCTTATGTTCCTAAAATAATGTGAGCGAACTGGGTAAACTACACGATATTGAAAAGTGATGGTTAAACTCATACTCGAGTAGCACAAACTTATTAAATAGTAATTACGTCTCGCTGAACCAAGCCTGCGCGTGAATAGCGTCTTCTGTGCTAAAAGCATAATAATGCTGTACCTGAGATATGAAGACACCTGCGGCAGTACGCAATTAGGATCGTTTCTTTGATGAATGATAAGGTGAAATAATTACTCCATGATAATGCACCTTATACGCCAAAGACAAGAACGGCTTACGTTCAATTTATTTTCGGAGCTCAAAGCATGAACATTTCGGTGCAGCTATAGCACCAACAAAGCCAAAGAGAAATACAAAAAAGTGGTTTTCTGGGTGAAATTGTGCTGCATCTCGATGAAGGCAGCACTGAATAGCACATATAAACTTTAAAAAGTCACAAAGAAACAGCGCATTTTCTGGTTTTCCTGACATGTACCATTGTGTCAACACACCTAGTGGATATACAAAAAACATACAACTATATAAAAACTCAAAATTTTGTTTTTTACCACGAAACATTCCAAGGTGTTTTCAAAGGTGCAGTTGAAGACACACAAAGAAATGGAACACAGTACAGGTGCTCAGAGATTTTCTACAGTGGCCTGTGCACGCACTCTTCAGGTCAGTAACTGTTGACGGTGAGCACATAAATTCAAGCTCGCAAGAAAGGCAGTTACTGAGACACCAAAATCTGTTGTGAAAACACTTCTCGCAGTTGTGAACTTCTATCCTGTTGTTTACACAAACTAAAAGCATGTCACACGACAAAGAATAACACAGGTTTCTAGCATCTACACTGAACCCTGAAGTATGATGAAGCGAAAGAGCGAGAGAGAGAAAATAGCAATAGAAGCAAGGCGGGCAGGTTAACTTGAGCTGAGCCCGGCAACCAACCCTGTACTGTGGAAGGAAAAAAAAAAGTATAAATGATAGAAAAGCCACTGTTTATACCGACGTAACAGTCTCGCCACGACCAAGAAGTTACCTTAATTAAGAATTGGGCTACCTCTTTGGAGTTCATTACTAAGGATGATGATAACTTCTGGCTCCATACCCTCTCAAGGTCTTTGACAATAATATTTGGAATTCGTGATTTCCTAACATAATATTGAAGTTCTGGTGCTCTCTTAGATTTAACCCAAATTGCACGTTATAGACACCCAAGCAGTCTATTTGGTGGTGTGACGCTAAAACATATTATGGTGCACACGCAATGGTGAAAAACACCGCAAACATTTATATGGGAACTTCGATGATAATGCTTTCCTTGTTGTCCAGTTTCATTTATCTCTTTTGATTACAAACATTTCCCTAAGAGTTTCAGTTGCATAGAAGCTTAAAGTACGCTCAGTTATCTTCACAACGTACCCAAATTACGCCATTCAAAATGCTGAAGAATTCAAAACTAAAATAAATAAATATAAACGCAAATAAATGCACTCAATGTTGCGATTAAGCGTAAAACTGGTCGAGCCGCGTGGGGCTTATATCAACCTGCACCACACAAGCTTGTTAGCTCACATGCAAATGTGCCAAACACAATGATGCATTTGATAGTAGCAATTCCCACTTATGATGCAAACATCGCAGCCAGTTAAGCAGCTCCGTTTTATCGAATTTCGTTTCTTGACCAGCTTTTGCATCTGCACTAATTTTCGAGTAGAAATCCTGCTAATCCACGAGATATATAAGTTTAACAAGCACGGTGTGCCGTAGAAATCTTTCCTCCACGACCAGAGTCATTTTGGAAATTCCACTGAGAACATCTGATCGACGCATAAACCTTGTACTCCTTCTGAACTAACGCGGACGCATAGTTACTTTTTTGTGTTGCGTTCTAGCTCGAATTGTGTTCAGTAATGCCCGTAACGACCTGCTTGTGAGTGCAAAAAATAATTTACGAAGTAATACCGTCTTGTGCATTAGACCATGGCCATTTTGGCCAGAACTGGCGGCGAACTTAACAAAGTGTATTCCTAGAAAAATTCCAATACGAACACAACTTTATGAAGTAAGCGACCTTGCGCCTGGATGTGAATTGGCTTACGAAAGAAGTCGATGCGGATGGCTGGTAGGAATAGCTATACATAGGTGATGAAAAGCGTGTTTTATTTCATAGCCACATTCTTTTATGTCTAGAAATACCGCATTCGTCGGCTTAATCCAGCCAGTGGTCATCAATATGAGCTTTATAAGAAATGGATCAGAATATATCAACCATAAAATCGACCTGTTTCCCTTTTTTTCGCTGCTGTACTCGCCCACGAAAAGAGCTTGCAAAGGCCTTCATGTGGAGTGCTCCACAAACATTCGCTCTGGCGTTGCGGCGCGTTCTGCTCAGGGCCGGCGTTTTTTAACGGCGGAACCATTTAAGCCAAGTATTGGTTAGCGACGGGTAAATGGGAAGGATCATCATCACGAACCGGCCAGAACTCTTTTCATCCTCCTCTTAAAACTACCGCTTCGCTCTCAGAACACGTGCGCCGATTGTTCCGGCGTAAGATGCGATAACTCTGATGGGAGCGAAGACAAGTACACAAAGACAAAAGCTGGAGGAAGAGAAAAAGAAAATTTACCATAATACTTTAAAGTGGAGCAGAATTAAAAACCCCGTACCCACGACTCGAGGCATGCGTCTGAACCACTCACTCGGCTGTGCAGGCAGTAGAGCACGCTAGTAGAGCCTTGCATAATATCGTATAGCAAAGGACTGGAAAATGAAGAAACAAAGAAATCGAAAAGAAAGAAATAGAAAGCGATATTCAATCGAAGAGAAGAAAAACAACGAAATTGAAATAAACGAAGACAAAACGACACAGAAAACCCAAAGTAGAGGAAAAAGAAAGAGGAAAGTAACGAGCAATAAAGCAGACCGCCAAGCTCTTCACTTCATTCGGACTTGGTACCACTAAGACAAAGCTTCCTCAATAATTTCGTTCTGGTGGAGGTAGTCAGCGAAGTAGTTTTTTTTTGTTTTCTTTTTCGCCAGACGTGTACTATAAAAGGAAACGGCAGTCTTAAGGCGCCCACAGAACACCACGACAGCTCTCAACGAAAACGATCGTCGAGATAAAAAAAAATGTAAGATTCTCGACGCATTGCATGTTCAGTACTTCAAATTTAATTCGATGTTAACCTATACCATGAATCAAATTTTCTTCACTGTGCTTGAAACTTGAACTTGCGGAGCCATCTCTGACTCACTAGAACGAAGGCGCTGACATAATTCATTAGAAAAATTATTGACGAAACCTTTCTGAACTTTCGCTCATCTACGTGCTAACAAGGTGTTCTTCAGCGACTGTCGATGGTTGTTTCATCGCAAATTACTATTCTATGTCTTTTCGCCTTGAACAATCGAGATGTTTTAAAATCCAAGTCTGCTCTCCTAGACCACAACACAATTCAACATTTTATGAAGACTTCGCTTTTACTGCAGTGTAACGTATTTCACAACATTGAATACAAGCGTAGTCAATATATTATAGAGCAGATAATATTGGGCACGCGTTTTTTTTTTCCATGAATCTCAAAGACACTTAAGGTTCCTTGAACTAGTGATAGACCACTTCTGTCTTGCGTGTTCATCATATTTCTTTTTTACTTATATACATATTCTACATAAGACCTATCTATCATAGTACTATAGCATACTTGGTGCCTTTTGTGGCGACGTAAGCATATTCTGTTGACGAACTCCTAAGCTGTTTGATAATTGTGTATGTTGCGTCATGCACGCGGAATGTAAACACCGGAGCGTCTTATCAAAGATTCATTATATGCTTTCGTAGTTCCTCATAAATTGAGCCTTTTTACACGTCTCTGTTGTGTGCCAAATGTGCAGGCTAGACTTCTTTAGAAAAATAAAGCAAGATCCTCAAGAAAATGAATGAACTTCCTTTCTTACAGAACTACAACTGAAATATATCAGAAGATGAGTGCAGAATAGCTTTCATCGAACTTCATAGTATTCCATCAGAATAAAAAAAAAGAGAAACATTGTTCCCCCCAAACAGAAGCCACTGACGTTTAATTTTTGTACAGTTCAGAAATGAAAAAGTTCGATCATTCAAAAAATAACGTGAGCACTTTTTTGTGGCACGTGACATTTACATAGTCTATGTTGAGATTGTATTATGCTTCGCCAACCGGTACGTACGACCAAACAAACTACTGACACATCTTTTAAAAGCGCTCACAATGCTCGACTCTTAATCCTTCAGAATAACTGCTCACTTTTGAAACAATTTTCAAAAAGGGTCAGTCTTAAAGTTACGTGAATCCAAGTCACTGTCAAAGCGTTTCCTACTTCTTAAATGGAGAAGCTGACTTGATGCTACAATGGCTCCCGAGTCTCGTCGTCTTTACTATTAGGGTGAAAGCTTTACCTGCCTCATCAAACGTGAAGTGTGACCATTGACGCCCTTGACCATACGAAATATTGCAAAAAAATCATCATAGCGTGAGGACGTCATCATTTGACACCATTGTGACGTCACGGATAGCGAATATCTGCAAAGTCATTATGCCTTCGTGATACCTGGGCTATGACTTCACCAAACATGACGTCAGGTGATGACTTAATTGCTTGGTCAAGTATGGGGGAATCACGGAGGCACTGTCAAACCATGGAGTCAATATTTACTAAATAAAACACTGGCACTACAATTGTACATCCCCCACGAAAATTAGCGCTAGTACAAGGATTTGCTTATGTTGGAACTTCCTCTTTGCCAGACTAGCCGACACTGTTCATCATCAGCGCCATTGCTCCTCACGAGCTCCCGATCACTCGGGGGCGAGAAGTCTTCTGTTTTTTTTTAATCCATGTTTAATTAAAGTGTTTCGGACATGCCGTCTCTTGCTCTACACAACAGTCTGGAAGCCGGCAAATCTTCAGGTCCCCCGCAGCTTAATATTCGAGCAAGTGGCTTCGAACACGCCTGTGGCTTTGTTCATTGCTGTGTTTTGGCGTTTATTTAGAACAAAAGAATAGATGATTGTGAACTTCATGACCCCATTTGAATTGATGTGCGCTTTTAAAAGGTCAAAGCGGCGAAGACGAACTATCAACGCTTTCCGAAGTTTGTCTCTCGAATAGCTGACGGCGACACAGAGTCAAAGGGAAGCGAAAAAACAAACGTTATAGAAGTTCATGCATCACTCCTCACTACCATGTTGGCTGAAGTGCCATACGTTGCAGCTTCCATGGACACTAGCGCAAGACTTACTGATATACTGTATGGGAAAACCACGTGAAGGGCAGAAGGCTTTCAGGGAGGCTTGGCGGGATGGAAGCTACACAATCGACTAGTAATGAGAAATAAGAAAAGAAGGAAGAAGAGAACGGCCTATACGCATTCGAGTAGCATCCCAAAGCACATATGTGATCCTACTGATATATTATAAAAGCTAGTGTACTCTTGTGTTTGTGGGCACTTCGACATTTTTCACGAATGCGTACTCCTTTATTTCTGGAAGCACGTCGTTTTTCGGAAGTTGTGCCGGGAAAGAATCTAGGGCAATCGCCACTGAAACCCACCGAAGCATCAAAGCGAGAACCACCAAGCATTCCGATCACGTTTTTGAGGCTCACACTAGCTACACTGTTTGTAAGCTTCTTCATGTCATGACACCACACCAGCTGACGGCACGCTTTCTATCCTTTTTTTTTTCAAACGACTACGCGTGTTTTTGACAGCGCCGTTTGTAAACTTGGGTCTCCGTATTTAAAATGAACCTAGACATAAACAATATCTGTGCGGCGTGCTAGCCAAGAAAACGATGGTTTTGCGACCACATTAGGCCTATCCAAATTCACCCATAATTTTCTGGGGGAAATAACCCGGTTCTGTAACTTTTAAATAGACTTTTCATGCAAACAGTGGAGTTCACTGCTTGTGTTCTCACATCAATTCCTTCTTGCAGTCGCGTCGCGAAGACAGCACACAGCGGAAAGGGTTCCCAACAAGCGGAATGGTGCGGGAAAGTTTAACAGAAAACACCACTCTTTTTCTTTAGAATTCGAGGGTGCCCCTTTGTGGGTGTTTTCCACATTCGTTCTATTCTGAAGAAGTATTGTTTGTAGCCGAAAACTATTTTTTTCTTGAAAGCACGTAGTTAGTGAACGCGCATATGAACACTCAGAAGGAGCCTCTCGTATGTGCTCTATGCCTAGGCTCATTTTTTTATTTAAAAAAAGTTTGTGCATGAAAGGCAAAATGTTTGTCCGGAAACAGCTCAGCCCCGCCGTGGTGGTCTAGTAGCTAAGGTACTCGGCTGCTGACCCGCAGGTCGCGGGTTCAAATCCCGGCTGCGGTGGCTGCATTTCCGATGGAGGTGGTAATGTTAAGGGCCGTGTGCTCAGATTTGTGCGCACGTTAAAGAACCCCAGGTAGTCGAAATTCCCGAAGCCCTCCACTACGGCGTCTCTCATAATCATATGGTGATTTTGGGGCGTTAAACCCAACATATAGATCAATCGAAGACAGCTGTGTATATGAAATTGTCAGGTAAGTTTTAAGGCAGTCCAAATATGCTGTCCTGCTCTCTTTTGTTCTATTGTAGCAGTCTTGCTGAGGAGAGGTTAAGGCTCATACTACCTTGGCTACTTTATATTAACAATGTTTGCAGCGAAAAAAAAAATTGCGAAGATGTTTACGTAAAATTAACAATGAGCAAGAACACCAAACCTAAGAGCATTCTGAGGCATGCAGAAATAACATGGCATACAGTCAGCTTGCAGCAGTTCACACGGCTGTTCGCCTGTTTATATCTCATTGTTCGTCGGAGTGCGTATGTTCGAACACGTGCAGATTATAGGTTCATTACACCTTGTCTCTGTCGTGCTTGCTGATAAAGCAAGATGTTGAGGGCAAAGAAGGAGTTCGGCGAGTACGAAATTTCGTGGCGACCAATACAGTTCTCTTGTCGATGCAAACTGTGCAGTGAAAGTGTTGAGCTAATGAGAACTGCGTCGAAGAATGTTTTCGGTGTTTTTTTGGGCTTCAGAACCTAAAGAATTACAAAATTTGATACAGTTTTTTGTGTAACAAATGTAGTATCACACGAGTTAAAATTCTGAAATTATTAGGTTCGAAGCTTGGCCAAAGTACACTCAATGTACGGGAAAATGTTGACCACAATCCATACTACATCACGTGCAGAGCTGCACAATCTCTGAAAGTTAGCAAGGCAAGCAAGGCGAGTGGCCCCGAAGTGAGAAATTTAGTTTTATAATCATTACCATGCTTGCTGATACTAAAGAAGTTGTATAGTGTTTACGCAAACCTGGTTTGCCTTTCAGTAGTTTTTCAACTTTAATACAGATAATCTAAAGCCCTCGTTTTTATTATGTAGTAATCATTACCTCTAAAAAGTTCTGCGATAAAAAGTTGATATTTTTTTCATTCATTCTGCATAAATGCACACAAATACTGAATTGGAATCGAAATAAGCACTTCACAGTTTTGTGTAGCAAGTTTTTAAGACGCAAACTGACATAACATTTAGATCATATAGATGGATAGATATGGACCAAAATTCCAACCCTAGTGAGCTTTCACTAAATTTGTTTTAATTGAAGAAGCGAAAATGTGCCAAGGAAATGATATGTGAATGATTTGGAATCTCTTTTAGTCACTTGTAGAACGGTACCTTCAAATTCCGAAAAATACATGGGACGTATAAGGCTTAACCTGGGCCCCTTATGGCACCGGGGGTGTTCTCAATGTACAAATATTCTAGCAGAAGCATACTAGGCGTATTTCTGTCATTCCTACATCATACACAACTGAAAAATTAAGAAAGCATTGTGAACGTAGGGATAGCTGACTTCTTAATTTAGCGCTAAAAAGGAAAAAAAACACTTCAGGGAAACAAGACAAGCGCTGGCCGAGAACCGATAGCTGCTCGGCTAGTGGTACTTTATTGCTTCTTCCCTGCTGTATTTGTAAGAAAACAACGCCCGACAGGCCAGAGAGTACACGGACAAGATGTTACTCCACCCTTCAGGGACATGCCAGCCCACCTGTTTCAGGCAATGTGCGTTCATTACGGCTAAGCTGGTGTCTCACATATCCCAAGCGTTTAGTACCAGTGCTCAATGCTTTGTTGCTAACGGACTGTGATTGTCTCCGGCGGTTCTGACACGACAATGCCGGAGATGCTAAACGTGCTGTTTGCTGACTCCGACCGGCAGATTGACCCCTGCGACACCACTACTTCCTCTCATCTCGCCACACTCGAAAGTTGTTGGGTTCTTGCACTCCGTTTGTATTTATGCACAGCAGCGTCACTATCTCTTCAAACGTCTTGTGTTATACTGAAAACATGTCGGGAATCACGTTCTCTTGTCCTCTTCCAGCGGAGTATTCTTGTCGTGCAGCGCGTGAAAGCGATTAAATGAGTACGAAGAGTGTACTTTCGAACCAAATCGTGCCTTAGGGAAGGAAAATAACCCAATTCATTCGCTTCGGTCGAGATGTGCACGCATGTATTGCCCCACGGGCAATATAGAATATGTGAAGTCGCCTCACTACTGGGGTGAAGAGCTCTAATACGATAGCAATCGGCACTTCCACCACTTCCACCAAAATAGAAAAATATGCGTGTCTACTGGTGCACAAGTAACCGGATAACGTGTCTGTCAGAAACATTTCTTGCGGTGCAGTCTCAAAAATTTGTTCTTAATGAAAATCCAGCGTTTTTTTCTCATTTTTGACATATTGTTTTCATACGTAGGTCAAACAGAAGCATACCACAGTCGGCGCATCACACGCTATCGCAATACGCTTAAGCGTGTCTACACTAAACGTGTACTCACACTTACAAATACGCTGAATGAGAACCGAGCGAACTGAGCAAACATTGCGTAATAGAAACACCGTGAATTGCAAACCACTAAGAATCCCAGCCGTTTCATTTTTCAGTTGTGCTTATTTCAATATCAAAAATTTTTATAACGCAAAATGTGCACAAGCTCTCTGAAACATCATCTCGTCATTATATTGTCTTTTGCCATACCCCTTCAAAGAAACATACTATAACAAACGCTTTTGGACATAACCTAAAACGTACTGATTTGCCTATAAGAATGAAAATATTGAGCGCATGGTGCGCAGAAGCAACAGAACTTATTCTTCTTCATCCGCCATTGCAGAAAATACATTTTTCTGTGAAAACCTTGCTTGAAAGAACTTCGTTTAAACAATATTGTGTTACTTGAAAGAGCTCCTAATTCACTTCCACTAATTTTGCAAGGAAGAGGTCCTACAGCTATGGCTTCCTCGATTTACGAAAGTAAAGTCTCTGTCTTCTCGACCTGCAAGTACCCTCAGCCCTGGTTCTAATTCACAAACATTCTAAAGTTTAGCAAACTGAGTTTCGTCTTTCCGAGCTGTATGACTTGCCACTTTGTTTCGTGTGCTTCTGTGTCTCCACGTGTAATCTACAAAGCATGATGCGTACGCTATCACTAGCACAGTGACACGTCTACACAAGCTACAGACAGGATACTTCGTAAATGATGACGCTAAGTAGTCCACTTGATAAATGTTTGCAAATGGCAAACACGAAGTCTAGCGATACCAGTACGCTCCCATGTTCAGCCGGTTTCAGAGGAAGTTACAGAAATAAAATATCATGGCTAATTGAGAAATGAAAGTTTCCCGCAAAAATTTTGGCTTGACTTCGAATATTGCGACCTCAATACTCTTTATATTGTTGCATAGGATGCGTTACTTTTTGCGTGCACGCTACAGTTTATGACTACTGTTTTACGCAGAACAGTTCAACAGGACTATTTTTAGGCAAGTGATTTTTGATTACCTTCTCTAAAAGCTTGCTGTTCTATATATCACCGACATTTGCCACCTCACCTGCGTCAGATAGAAGCTTTTGTATCACGAGCCAAAATCGATACCTGCATCGGCAGCTCTAACGAAGTCACCAAAAGTGACGTGTTTGCAAACTTTCTATTGCCCAACTCTTGCTTCCCATATTAAGCTCTTACAAATAAATGTAACCGTAAACGTTGACTCACTCACCCATCTCGTCGATCTTAGGCGTCAGTGCCAGGGTAATACCGATGAGCAGCAGGGCGATGGTGAGTATAACCGCACTCACAGTCACCACAATCATCTCGGCTTTTTTGTCGCGCTTGCCGCTTCCATCCTGGCTGTCCTCGTCCTCGTCGATTTCCTCGCCGGGCTTTCGCTTCCGCTTTCGTTTCCTCTTGTTCTTGCGCTTTCGCTCGTCCCTGTCGGGTGGTGCCAAGCCGGACCAGGCGCCCTCGGAGCGCCCCGTGGCTATGGTGTCGCACTCGGACGCGAAGTCGTCGTCAACCTCGACCACGAGCCTGCTGCTCTGGCAGCGACTCGCCGTTGGCTCGTCCGACCGGGACGACCGGCTGTGGGTCGACGAATGACGGTGGTGGTGATGCTTGCGTTGGCGCCGCTTGTGCCGGTGCTTGTGGTGACGGCGCGGCTGGCTGTCGCAGCGTGACAGTTCGCCTTCTTCGATGGCTGACGATGCCGCGGAGGCGTCCTGTCCTAACCAGGCGGCGACGCGGCTGTCTCTGTCTGTGGCGTCTTCGGCGCCGTCGCAGTCGGTGATTACGATGCGGCACTCGTCTGCCTTGGGCATCTTTGGTTTCGCGTGTCCCGAGTTGGGTGTTTGGGCACTGGCGACTTTCGGGCAGTCTTCAGCAGCTTTGACGGTGATGGCCGGGGAGCTCATCGCTCCCCGATGCAAATGGACGCCGCTTTCACGCAGGGAAAACTCCTGCTCCGCTTCTCCTCGGAGGGCGCTTTTTCGATCGACGTGGTTGCTCGGCGGCAATGTCATAAAACTTCGCTCTCGGTAGTCGTCCTCGTGGTCTCCACTAAGTGGTGGCGACACTCGTTGTTCTGTAACTGTGCGACGGGAGGATGCGGGTCACGTCCAGTCGCGATTCCCCAAGACGGCAGCACTGAAGTACCCTTTTCCATCAGCATGTTCCAAGTACACCACCATCGGTGTCTCTTCACGCAGTTTTCTTCAATCAATGATCATTACAACCACCGGCACCTCTGGCGGCTCTAGAGCGTCGATTAGGCTGATTGACTCAAAGTTTTTCCCGCGAAGATTAACAGCAGCAGCTCTGTTATCCGCCTTTCTAGCAGATACGCCACCCCTGGGAGGAAAACCTAATTGCCGTTTCTGGTGGTGGCGACACTTCGGGAGAGAGGGGGGGAGGTACGCTCACACTTTTGCGAGTCACGTTATTTCCCAAGCGTTTAGTGCGTTAGCCCTGATGACCCGTTTTCTTGCTGGCGCTTTCGTTTGATAGCTCGCTATCTCTCTCGCCTTTGTCTAAACGAGAGATGACCGAAATGAGGTCGTTACCGTGCAATTACGTGTCATTTTCTTCACAAAACCTACTTCAAACAGACTTCAGGCGAACCATTCACGCATTATGTTTGTCTTGTGTTTTTTTTTTCTTTACCTTCTAAATCTTATTCTTTGAATTCATCCGCCTCGTCCAGTTACGTTGCAATAATAATCACAAAATCAATATTCCCTCCCTAATCTGCTCGTAGATTTGAGGCGCTATTTCCGTCGTTAGCGCAAGGTATTACTTATAGCTGATAACAAGTCCATCCATTTATTTTCTTATTTCTTCTTCCGTAACAGACAACGTTTTTCGGCTTTCTGGCTGTCTTGGTTCCCTAATATGCTTCCCCCTTTAAGGCCACCTGATTCCGCTATGAAGAGAAAAGCATTGATAAATTTCCTTTGTCCACTTCCCTCGTAAAATCTCGCGCCTCTTTTCCTTAAGGAATAAAAAAATAGTTTGTTCAGCGCATTTCCTGCGCGTTTATCTTGATAATATGAAGAAGAACAAAAACGATCGAAAAGCAAACTTAAGAAAGAAAGCTCGTCCCGCAGGGCTTCCTTTTTCCTGTTTCCACTTCCTGTCGAGAAGGGTTCGCAGCTGTTATTCGTCTTGATTACGCGAACCTGTCCGTCGTAGTTTGAGCACTTCCTTTTTCAACTCGTTTTTTTTATTTCCTATACCTCCTCATTACTGTGTCTCTCAGATCACTGTATCTTAATTCCTGGATTCTGCTAGTGTTCTCCTAGAAGAGCTGCAAGAAATAATGCGCCTACCAAGCGCATATACACTTTGTGAGCAGTGACCGCTGTTTGCGTGCACCTTACCTCTATTACTTAAAAAATATGTATAGAAACTGCAGTCGAATTACATGTGTACAGAAAATACAGCTGGATTCTCTGGGCTGTAGTGACGAAATTAGCTTATATGCGCAGTAAAAGTAACGATGATTCAGAGCTTCCTTCAAGGCACAGCAACCTAAGCAGATAAGTGCCTACCTGTCGCTAATATCTGCAAAAATCAAAAGAAAAGGAAATATTGTAAGATATATGGAGTCGATTCATTCTCGTTACTTTATGTCTGTAAAGCTGCTACTATAAATTTCGCTTTGTATTTTTATTCCCTTAAATAGTGCGCACTGGCTTTCTGGTTTAGGATATAAAATTTACAACATGCAGGCAAATAAAAAGTCGTAATGAATACAGCAACACTTATCGTGCAGCCTTCAAACGCTTAAATGGGAGGCAAAAAAACTATTCGCTCAGACCTTCGCTCTTATCGATTTCAGCTAGACCGTTTGCGCTAGCTTGCTCACTCCATGTATCTTTATATATTTTTATCGACGGAGATTTTACGGGTGTCCGGTTTGTTCTCCAGCCAACCTGGCTTTGCGCTGTTCACTTGCGCCTTTGTTCTCCTCACAGCCGAAAGCGGAGACAAACACCTGCCTCGGTTTGTGATTGTAAAGTTGCGAGACAACAGCAGTTGCTGACGTCAACTAGACTAGCTGCGGATTCCAGTCTCCCTTTCTAGACCTTCTCCAAACATTCTCTAACCCTTTTTGCCCGGACTTTGTTCACTGTATTGTAAAAGAAATCATACGAATTCTGACTCCTATTTCTAAGCAATGAACCAGTAAAAAGAAAAGCTTTTGTACGTATGTTACATCAGGGCTGTTGATTACGTTTGTTTTAATGCGCTTCGTCTTAACTCAGCGCCTTCCATAGTTTCAAGTAGCCTTCAAGAGTCACTATGGTTTGGCATGTAGCTGACGTCCAAGATTCCGACTTGTTTCTTTTTTTTTCTCTTCACTGGCTAAACAATGTACGTGAATAAGATCAATAACGCATCACCCTTATCGACAAAAGCTTGGAGAAAAGTTGGCTGATATCCAAATCGTGACAAGCAGTACGCGGAGAAAACTGTTGCAGGCAATAAATATCTTTGCCTTACAACAAAGCAATCTTGCGAAATCGCTGCGGGTGACAAATTTCAATGATCGCTCTCGGATCTTTCGCTCCTTCAGTCAGACTGTGCTTTTCAAAAGAAGCACTTTGCTTTTTAAGTTTCGAGGCATCTCTCTTTCAGTTCTTCTCAGAAAACGTTTGCCTCGAGATAATAGAGCTGCGTGTGATATTCCCGAGACACCAGTGTCTCACTCCATCTAACTCCCTTACTGCGTGTGCTAGATGAGCGATCGCTTACATTGAAAACATGAGGTTACGCCATGTATTCACTAACACACCTGAAAAGCTGAACGAAGAGTTCAGATACGTCCTGCGAAGCCTCTCGTATTGTTTTTTAATTGTTTTTATAATCAGTTTTTCAAGTACTTCCGAGAGTTCACAAAAAAGTGGAAGTCTTGGCAGGAGGGAATGCTGGAAATAGCTTTGCTTTGTATCTTAATTTTTTTGCACAACAAAGGATGCTGCGTGGCTCGCCTAGCTGAGCATATATAGCGCTTGGGCCTTGCAGACTTGGCGTTTCCGCCCCCACCTTTCCCGCTCTTATAACTCCTGCGAACGGTGGAGAGGCCAACCAGGCTTGAAAAGTTTTGCAGTCTCGTCCTCAGGGGCCGTCTGGGTGGATTGATAAAACGTGTCGTCTCTCTCGAAGCACTTCCGGGCACGTGACTACTTCACGCACTGATGCACTGCAGCACAGAGGAGCACAGTGCACACGTTACGCACGGAGCAACGCACTCAAGAGGAGCAACAACCGAGCAAAAACACAAAAGAACACACAACCACAACGCACACGCGTCGGTTCACCGGTGAATGCTTCGAACTTTTTTCTGCTTCTTATCCTTGATATTCGGCAATATGTTCCCTCCTTCAAACGGGTCTCTTCGGTGTGACGTCCGTGATCAGCTACAGTGATGCCACCGTAACGTTCACGTTTCGATTTCCTGGCTCCTCAGCCAAAACGTCAAGATATGTTTCCTCCACGCGCGTATGGATCGTTCTCTTCTTCAAAAGCTGGACAAGTCACGCAGTCTGGGCTCGCTGATCGGGTACGAATAGTTTAGGTCACTGGCCATTCGAAACTCTCCGAAGCACTTGTAACGCCCAAATTTATCGCTATTCACCTTTCTTAATGTACTGCAGTTTGAGAAACGCTTACGTGCACTACGTGACTACACGAATAAATGTCTGAAATTGCTAGGTACTGCTGCTTGGCCGCGAGCACATCCGATATTACGTGCTTCAAAATATCGTTGCACAACTTCGTTCGGTAGAGCGAATGATCAATGTTATGTATCCTAAAGGAGAGGGGCATAACTGGCTATGATTTAAAAAAATATTGAGCTGATAGTGGAGAAACTATTACAGAATTGTCTTCAGAAACTGGTATTGATGGTTCACATAGCCTTTGTGCTTTAAAGGTTTAGTAAACTAAAGAGCGAATAAAAGTGACTACAGTGCTTCAACATAAAATAAAATGTATTTGCAGGACGCAAAACTCTTCTATGTAAGGATACACCTGAGAAGGCGCAAAATACAATCACTACTATGCCTGCACACCAGTGACTACAACAAATTACACGAGTTAACGAAAAAATAGAAATTGTAGCTAACGAACCACTGCCCTTGCTTATTCATATACCGGTGGCAGCTACTAGATATTCAATGCAAGTGAAGGCAGCTATAACTAATCGTTTTTTGTCAGCAGATTAGCCTTGAAGTGATTATTTATCCCTTTTCAACCCAGAGAGAGCATATTATTCGTGGACAGCAACAACTTTTTTTTTTTGAAGTGTACGTACCATTCGTAATATTTTGGTAATCACCGGCTCAAACTCCGAGGGGAGAAGCCAACTGGAGCAAAAGTTTTTAACGAGTAGTGCTTTTCAGTGGCTTTTGGGACACAAGCCAGCACCTACAAGTCAGAGGTGTAACCTTCCGCTGCTATTACGCGAACGCAAGGGTGGAAAAAGCTTGCAGAGGGTTACTATGAGGCCCTATATATTACACTGCACAGGCTCCACGTACTTTCAAAGAGAAGCCGTTGGCCAAAACGTGCTCCCGCAAGTGAGCGCCAAGCACATGTTTTGGAGGGCTGGCCTAATTAAGTACACCCGAGACCCGATTGTGTCCGTTCCAGTGCTTGCAAGAAACCCGAGTGGTGGTGACCAAACACTCTTAAAGCGCAGGGGCTATATTGCAACAAATCGCTGCCAGCAAGTTGTCCTGTCTCGATAGCTCTTCCTCGGGGGCTACACTTTACCCTGAAAGTAAATAATTAGTCGGCATTCTTTCTTAGGAAGTAATAGAGTTCACAACCCAGGCTAGAACACGCGAGACACTCGAAGCGAAGGTACCACCAACTCTGCTGCAGGAAAATGATCTAGAGGCGTTGCAGGCGATTCGTTCGTTCACACAGAAGCTGCTCCGCGCACAACACACACTCATATGTCGATCCGTCGTCGGTTACTCCACAAGTCGTCGTCGCGCACTTTCACGAACTTTCCAGGATGTTGAATCCTCTTCGCTGGGTGCTTAGATGTGATTGTGGAGATCCTACTGTCACTTACAGGTGTTTATGCAGGCAGACACTAGTATTTCGTAGGTAAGAATGCGAGGGACGAGGAGGAGCGACCAATTATGGGCCGCGAGCCTCGCAGCGTAGACTCCAGCTGCCGTTTAGCACACGGAGCACCCGCCGCATGCAGAAGACGTCGTTTAGGGAAAAATCGCCCTCCCGAAATAGAAGTGGCGCTACTGATGCCACAGTGGAGCTCGCTGAGAGCGCTTTTCGTTGCACAATGCTGCGAAGGCTTCTTGGGTGCCTGATTTGAAAATTTTTCACTCAGTCGCAGCTGACGTTGCAGATGCTGCCTCACACGTTGAAACTCCAGATTTTGCAAGAGTGTCCCAGTCTCCAGGCTATGGAAGGGCGCCAACAGGATGGATCCAACAGGATGCCTTCAGGATCAGACCTTTGGTTACCGTTTCAAATTCAGGTGTATTCCAGCACTTAGAATTAGGTTGCACGACGATCTGAGACACAAATGATGTTTGTTTTCTGTGTATCCTGGTTGTTCAGGAAGAAAGGTGCCCCGAGATGAGGTCAAGAACACCTTTATATTTTTAAGACACTCTCTGAGGCATTTTATCTCCTGTAGTCGACAAGACTCATACAACGTCCCAGACAGCCAAGGAGCTCGAGGCTACATTAAACCAGCTCACACCTTGACGCGCGCTTGAGAGCTGCGTCGTTTCTGCATCCGTTCCCGCACAAAGTCAAATCGACCACCGAGGCAAGTGTAAGTCACATCTCAAACACTTCATCAGGTAATCCCGGGTATCCAAGGAGGCGGGAGATGCTAGGAGATGCAGTGGGAAGGCGCACTGCCCACTCCTCGTTTTCAGCGGTGGGGGCGGGAGGAGCGCGGTTGTGACTCCGACAAGCAGGTAAGCGCGCCGATCCGCGAGTGGCAGTGCAGCGTCCGCGCGCGCTGTGCGTGCGTCAAGACCCGAGCGGGGTTCGTTCAGCAAGTGCGCGGGCCCGGGGCCCGAGCGCGCTCGCGTTCGAATCGATCCCGCCGGGAAGAGGAGCGGGCGAGCGCCGCCGCAGCCTCGGCCGTTGGCTGATGCTGCTGCTGCTACTACTGCTGCCGCGCCGGTGGCCGCTGTTGCGCTCTCCCCTAGCCTGGTGGTCCCGTCTGACGCAATAGAAGCAGCAGCCGCACAGGTGCGTGGTCGTATTCCACAGCACTGCCCAGGCATGGCCCAGTTTTACAGGGATTCCAAATATAGTATCGGAAGTGTACTGCAGGGAATGTGCACATGAATGCATCATTTCGTGTCGCTTGAAGCAGCGTATAACTCAACTCCGGTTCTACTGTTACATCAAGGCGGAAAGATATTTGAAATAAACAACAAACTAAAGATTCTTTGCTACGTATTCTTTTGCAATTATTTGATTACGCAGAGGAATAAATCCTTCAGTTTATTTGAACAAGCTTAAAATAGCGTATTATCCTTTTTTCAAAGTTTCTATGTAGATATAGCTTGAAAAACCGAATAATAAGGATCTTGCTACGAAAGAGTTGATGTTATTGTGTGAATATTAGTTCCAGTGTGAGCAGACTTGCAATATAACTACTTCTCAAGGTTGTCCAGTCAATTCGTAAGGATGACACGATTTTTAAGTTACCAAATACTCTATTTTATCACTTTTGGCAAGAAATTTTACAATTTTCAAGGGCTTGGTCCTGAAATATATGACGCACTGCAATACTGCAAGTGCTCGCTTTGCTCTGTCTGAAATTGCACTACGTTAAGTGCATTCCTTGCATAAAGAATCGGATTACGAAAACGTGTCTTTAAGATAAGCTAGGATAACCGAGCTATTATTTTGTGCAGGGATGAAGTATAAAAAGTGTTACTTGCGGAATTTAAATCCACAGTAGGCAACGGCTTCAGCTCTCGATGGCCATAACCTCATTCCTGTAAAAAAAAAGAATTCTAGGGAATGACACGTGGCGAAAATTTCGTTATATGCTTTTGAATATATTGTTTTTAACATTAAGCACATACATTACGGGCGTTAAGCGACATAAGTTAAAAGTGCTTATTTTAACATAGAAGTGCAAGTTCATTGAAACACTGTCGATTTAATCCACGTGCCAACAGGGAACTAAACCACGCAATCCAAAAGCCATATCATTCGGATAAATTGCATATAAACGGAAAAATATGCGTACTGTCTGCATAATTAGGTAGAAATGACTGACGCATCGTCCCGTTATATTTCTAATGTTCATATGCGTGGCACATACTCGGAAACATTGAAATAACACGTCAATTCACTCTGAACTGCTTTCTGCTGAATATGCGTAGCGTGGTACACCGATATGGCATATATTTTTTAGGCTAGCACACTGGAATATGCGTTTGTGACTTTTCCAGATGCAAACAAAACCCCACTTTGGACCCGTAACAATTATTTTAAAGATAGAATGCGATCACAGTTAGCCATATCCCACAGAAGGAGGAAGATGAAATAGATGTTAAGGCTGGGAGCTTCCTCTCGATCCTGCCGCCAGATTTTTGGCTGATCCCCCTTTGTGGATGTGCGCCAGTATTCTAGGAATCATCATCATCATTATTATCATCATCAATCTCAGGCCAGCTGATCTTGGTATGAAAATAGAGCTTAAGGGAATAAACATAGCAAAAGAGAGACGTTAAGAAACCGACAGAACACAAAAAGTATAAGGCAAGAAGAATATGACACTCTTTTAAAGCCTTTCAAAATTTAACAACGCTTTGAAAGCCTTCTGAGATAGCGGCGGCCTCGGCCAGTGTTAGAGGACACTTTCCTCCGACAATGGGTGATCACGAAGTCCGCCTAACACGTTGGAAAACGCTATTTTGGCACACTATAACAGGGAAGTTACCGAGAATGTTCAGCAATGATTTCATCGAAGCTCTCTACATTCGTCGCGAGTAGCGTTGTTGGCCAGTCCTGTTTAAATTGATTCATATGATGATTGATGTGAGGTTTAATCCAAAAGCCACCATATAATTATGAGAGACACCATAGCTGAGGGCTCCAGAAATTTTGACCCCCTGGGTATTTTTAACGTGCACCATAACGTGAGCACGCGGGCCTAAAGCATTTTCGCCTCCATCTAAAGACTATGGATCGTGCCAGGCTCACTGATAAATTGATATTGGTGCTTTTTGTAAGCTCGGAAAACGTCTCCGGTGACTTGTCGACAAATACACATTAACAAAAGATTAGAAAACACCAATCAATACTTATAACTACAAACTAACACACTTACACCATTTTTTTACTTATTTCCACTGACCGCTACTTGCGGAACAAATTCCAAAAATACTGTGTGTTCGGTGCAGGTTCGTAAGGCAACAGCTTTTGAAATGCTTCGGGCTTCAAATACACGAAAACAACTGAACATGACATCAAGTTACCCCGTATATTTTGGAGATAAATTCCTAAAGAAGACTGTCTGTGCTGGAGCTGGCGATTTGACAGGTGGACTGGTCTTTTTCAAGGTTCCAAGTTTATCAAGGTTGCTGCTTTAAAAATACAAAGTACACTTGTCGAAACGCCGGCTCCAATACACACACACCCCTGTTTACGAATTTTTTATCGTAAGCTTCCCTCTTCCGTTTCCAGCCTTTCTTTGGAATCCGTATTCAAGGTAACTACTCTGCTAGGTTAGGTTTCATACGTGTTGTCTACCCTGAAGGAATAATCTGTGTAACTCGGATCTCGTTAAAGAGGGTAAGCGCCGTCAAAGGGAAGGCCAAAGAAACACTGATATCTACTTCTTACTTCTTATCTGGGCCCCACTTTTGCTGCGAACTGCAGAAATAAGCTAAGAATCTTTGATTCCGCTCAGCAGTTGAACTCAGTGTTTGCGATAGCTGCAGGGCAAGACAATACAGTCGTAACTCTGTTGGGATCTTACGTACTTCATTGGTTCATTTGGTCTCGCTCCGAAGTCGGCTTACGCTTTTTTTTTTGTAAACAGCCAGTGGTGTTTTGTCGCCATACTGTGGGGGCGCACTGACGATAGCATAGCTATTAAAAAAAAGAACGCGAAACACTCAGTGCGACGGTACTTTTCCGTGTGCGTTGACACTCCCAAAGTCGATACTTCTCACTACTGTTGCGCGTCTGTTAGAATCGACTACCGTGAAACAAAACTGACAATACAGAATCGGCTTTAAAGCTCGAAATTACTGTGAGAGTTCGTCTCGGAGTGAGAAGTTCCTTTACTGACCTGTCAAAGCACCACCAAAGGTTGTTTTTCTCCATGTGATCTTGTTACGCGATTCTTCAAACGTCAAAGAGCACTTATAAGTCCTTTTATTCTTTTTTTATCCTCTTGGCTTTCTTCGATCGTCGTGACGGATGTCCTTCAAAAATATAGCACACCCTTCTGGGAACTTGCTGTTTTTTTCTTTTCGCTTTGCGGGGCAATCACAAGCGATACTGTTGTCTGTAGCACACTACAAGCACATGTGTTTCACTTCTCACCATGTGTTCAGAGCAATATAAACTTCTTTTTCTTCCTCTACATGGACCAAGAGATGTTCAAAAAGTAGAACAGCACTTTTCTCGAGTTTGTAGCGGGTTTCTTTACAGACTGTCTCGAAGGTCTACCACTGTTATTTGATTATCATTAAAATGTTTCGATGATTCAGAACAAGGCCCACTTTGTACAACAAAAGCCGAGAAATGATTCAACGCCTATTGATCCCGGCAACTGAAAATAATGAATAATTTTATGGCTCTATTATGTGCATAATCAACGCTGTGAACGAAAATTTTTCATGTGGTACTGAATAAATTTCACATGTTTTTATCCTTCAAGTTCCGAAGAAAACAAAATAATATAGTGAGGTTGCTCATCTGTGTTTTCTGTGTTTTATTTGCTTGTTTTGTTCACTTCAAATGTGCTGTGTAAAAGGCTGTTCCCCCAAGCCAAACACTTTAAAGTACTCTCTTACTTTGTTCTAAGAAATAAAAAGTATCTTGCTGTTGCAGAGGCACATTTCGTCTTAAACTGAGAAGCATTCAGCTGTGAAGTCTCATATCATGGCACTTCGGGGCCGTCATTGATGCACTTTTTAAAGTAAACAGACAACTTTAAAATTCTTGTGCGAGCGTAAATATATTAAGCAAGAGGTTATTGAATAATGGCTTTAGTAATAGAACAATGCTCAGCAACAAAGAAATGGGAAGGCACAAATTTTCTTTCTTTAACAAACCATATTCAAAGTTCTGCGGTGGCTTTTGGTAATATTACGCCTAGCGTCAGATATAGATTCCGTAATTTTATTAGGTAGCCACAGAACAATGTTTGCTTAAGGTCACATTGTTTATGTAATCCACACTGCATTTCCGTCATTAACAGTACATTCGTTTACGTATCCCGCAGTCTGTAAGCAGCTCTTTATTTCCAGAATTTTTCAACTATTCGTTCGACGCAAATGCAGCATGAAAACCCGCTGCCTCTTCTTTCGCGAGTGGAGCTTTTGATTAAGTTCAACTATAGTGGCCTGCTTTGTTTGCGTGCCAATAATATGATGTGGTTGCTTGTTGCGTCAACTATGTTGTCCTGGTTTGTTTCTGCTCCGACTTCATGGTGTGACTTCTTGTTGCGCAAACTCTCTGGAACGCCTTATTATGTGTGGCAATTGTATTTTTCCACCTTTATTTCCTCCCCGGCTGTATGCAAACGTTACTTGTTGCATTCACTGCTCCTTACAGTTGCTTGTTACACCGTGATTTTGGTATATATATATGAATTTTGTTACACCGGCTCTTTTGACAAGCTTTCTTATTGCGTCGATGATATCTTATGGTTATTTGTCGTCTAGACTTCATCATAAGGACTCCTTGTGGACTGTATGCTACGTTCCCTTAGCGCGGCAATAGCGCTTGCCTGAATCGTTTTTGCCCCATGTGTATGCCATGTGGTTACTTGCTTTGCCAGCTACGGTGGCTCACTTTCTATTTGAGCCAAATGTTTTGGGTAACACTTTCGCGCTGTCAACGCACACGCATACACTGAATCCAATTTTGTCCTTTATGACCTATTCAAAGGAAGTTGGCACTTTTCTAATATCCGTGAAAGCCTGTACATCCTATGTGGACGCACATTCCAAAAAGTGTGCACCGGGGCCTGGCTGGTGCCGGCATTTATTGCAAGACAACCAGTCCTCATGAAGTTTGAGGCCCACAGGACCTCTTTCTGCTCTTCTATAGTGAAGTATCAAAACTAAATTTTTAACCACTTCTTCTAAACACACTTAACCTATATATGATATCAGAAGCGCTATGCAGGATCGCCCGAGCTTGGTAAAACTCGGGATCCTTCAGAGCTCTGATTGATATGCGGGAGTAAACGTCCCCAAACCACCACATGATTATGAGAAATGCCCGTAGTGGAGGACTCCGGAAATTTTGACCACCTGGGGTTCTTTAACGTGCACCCAAATCTGAGCACACGGGCCTACAGCATTTTCGCCTCTAACGAAATGCAGCCGCCGCCGCCGGGATTCAATTAAGCGACACCCCCAATTGAATGGGCAACGGTGCGAAAAAAGTGCAATCCACCGCTAGGAGCCCTGCGTTTCATTGGTTGCGATAGAACCCGGCATCGTGCCAACGATGGTCGGGAATAATTGGGGGTTGTTTTGTAACCAGAGAAATCTTTCATTGGTTTTTTGTTACACTGATGGTAGAAGTGCACTCATTAATTCAAAGTGCCAGAAACGTTCCCTGGTGATATTTTTTCGAGGCACGAGCTATTTAAGTATATTTGAAGCTTTTAATGTCTGTACTAAGACTGTTTCAATATAACCAGCATGGTGGCCTCTGAGATTTGTTCCGGCCGAGCGCCTCGCAATATGGCCACCACAGGTAAACCTGAGGCCTCAGCCTGTACGTTTTAGCCAAGGCCTCTTCGTTCTTTGAATGTCAGTGCAAACGGTCGCTTCTCAACGGCAGCTGTCGGTCCACATTAGTCAAGGGGTGGTCGTGATGCGACGCTACATGAGGGGTAGCGCTGCTTGCGTCACACATGCTGCTCAGCACTTTCCCCTACAGATGTGAAAGACACATGTTTCGCACTCTAATATCGCAAGTCTGTCAAATTTCTTCCGTCTTGCTCCTTCTTAGTGGCTCGAAGCAATGCCGCCAACGCATCACAGAGCACTGCATAAGTAACGTTGTAGTGACGCTTCCCCTTTGTATGCTTTACAGAGCCAGTGCGACTGCCAATATTGTGAACACGAGAAATGCAAGACGCCGCCCCACGTATCTGTACATAAATGAAGAAAAAATTACTTCATATGATTTCCGTCGTGAGACACTGCATGAGGGGTGCTCTCCTCCACTACTGCAAAGCACACGCGAAGACTAGGCGATGAGCGAGAGCAGGAAAGGTCTAGAGGAGAGGCTATAGTGAACAGCTGTATCGGGGGAATGCCACCTAGAAGATTATCAGGCCTGCTCACTGCCGCCGTGACGTCACTCGTTTTGCCCGAGCGAGAGCGCATACATGAGGCTGTAAGTACTTCACCACCATCGTCCCTCAATAAGAGATAAAGCCTTCGCGGTGAGTTTTACATGCTTAAAAGCTTTATTTTGCCTTTTGGGTTAAAGAGGGTGCTGATTTAGGTGAACCATTGCGCTTCAAAGCATTTACAAATTCACGTGCGAGCCATTTTTTCTACGAAAAGGTCAAAGATTGTACACTATAGATTGAACGTGTGGTCAATCTAGAAGTGCAAAACTTGATGGACTAAGAAAATAACCAAATAAATAAGGTTTTTTTCTTCATTATTTATTTATTTACACACACACACACACACACACACACACACACACACACTATGTAGAGCATGCAGACAAACTGGTACTACTCATTTGGAAAGTTTCTGTAGTTTTATTTGTACTCTTTCGATAAGAGATAAAGCCTTCACGGAGAGTTTTACATGCTTAACAGCTTTATTTTGCCTTTTCGGTTAAAGAGAACGCAGGTTTAGGTGAATTATTGCGCTTCAAAGCATTTAGAAATTCACGTGTGAGCCATTTCTTCCACGAAAAGGTCAAACATTGTACACTATATATCGACCGTGTGGTCGATCTAGAAGTACAAAACTTGATGGACCAAGAAAGTAACCAAATAAATAAGGTTAATTTTGTTCATTCTTTATTTATTTATTTACACACACACACCACACACACACACACACACACACACACACACACACACACACACTACACACACACACACACACTATGTAAAGCATGCAGAGAAACTGGTACTACTCATTTGGAAAGTTTCTGTGCTTTTATTTGTACTCTTTCGAACATCTGTCTTGATAGACACGTAGTTATTCAGCAGAATTTATGCTGCTGCCTCACGAATGTTATTCACCGCATTGTCATGGTCATGATCATTAAAAGAGAAAACAAAATGTTAAGTTTCACCAAACTCTCTAGTGACCGACACGAAGCAGCGTTTCCTCTTTTGCTCTAGGCACTCTCGAAGTGGTGCGCAGTCGGTCGTATAACTTAGGTCCTGGAAAAAATGTTAGTATATGGTCTATAATAAACCGTGTAGTTCCCATGGGCGCTTCTACTTCACTGCCGGTTCTTTAATGGTATATTTTTGGTAGTGGTTCCTAAATATTGTAGCTTGAAGTAGAAATATCACAAATAAAAACCGATTAAGAAAGCACTTTACGTAAGTGTAGACACTCATTTAAATTTCAATTCAAGGAAACATATTGTGCTAAGGTGCTGGCTGCAATAATACCGCAGTAAAGTAGTATGAATACCGGTAAGAAAATACTATGCTGAAAACTGTTGCATTAAATCATGGCTTCCATTTTTATGAACCAACTGAACATAAGCAACACAAGTCGGCAGCGCTAATCGCCAATATCAAACTGTTCACCGACCACGAAGGAAAACCACCTGTAAAATCTACTGCCACGCGCGTTTGTTATTTTAATGCCAAGTCTTTCGCCAACAAGTCAGAAGCACGCACATCACCTTAATTTTAGAGCAAGAATGAAACATGGTGGAGATGGGGCCTTCGTAACCAATTATTAATAGGCAGTACAAACACACGTACCTTCAGGTCACGAAGAAAACGAATGTCGACATCAGCTTCACGAACGACACGCTCCCATTTTCTTCTTCGGTTGTCCCTAGAAAACGAGAACGCTCGCAACTTTGGTCTCTTTGCCGCGACAGTTCGCCAAGCAGCATCGCCAAGATGTTAGGATTTGCAGCCGTACATATTGCGAATGTCCAGTGCACAAAACATATCACATATTCACACAGCAGGTTACAGAGAACGGACACAGAAAAAGATGGACTTCTCGAGTCGCCATCAAGCACACCGGCACACCACAAAAACGTTTGTAGGGCTTGCCAATCCATGTCTGTCGAACAACGAGAGCAAGCGTAGGCACGCCTGTGCGGCGAAACACGCCGGTCACAAGAGGGTGACGTTAAAGATCAAGGCAGACACGCAGATACAGTGAGCAGGCCTGGAGTTATCTAGAAGGCATTGATCGGGCGCATCTGGATAGTATTGATAAAATAGAGGAGGCGTTATTCTCGCGCGAGGCTCAGCCGATGCACGCTTTTTTTCTCGTATGCATCGTCTGCCTGCACCCGAACAAGTGCAACCAGCTAATTAGCTATTTGGCTGGCTGGTGTAGTTGGCCAGCTAGGCAAGGACATGCTATGACTAAGGTAATTAGACTAAGTCATGGCAAGACCAAGGAAATTACGCCACAGCTTTATAAGGGCATCGTATTGAACCCATGTAGTGCTAGAACTATGCAAACTAAAACATGCTTGTTGATGAACTAACTAAATCATTCTAATTACCGCGACGTTAATTACAAGTAACCCAAGTTTAACCATGCTACTTAGAACTTACTAATACGCTATCAGGATCTTGCTATTAAGAATTACGACAAACTACTCTATACTAATGATGTCATTGCTAATTGCACCAGAGATAATGATTTCCATTTTATTTGAAACCTTACCACTTAACCTTACCTTGAAACCTTGCCTTAACCCAACCTTACCTTGAAGCCTTATTAAACTATGCAGAGCTATTTTCATCAAGCCTTTCGTGATTAGTATAATTAAATATTATTGTTTCGATTCCGGCTGTGGCGACTGCATTTTCGATGGAGGCGGAAATGTTGTTGGCCCATGTGCTCAGATTTTGGTGCACGTTAAAAAACCCCAGGTGGTCGAAATTTCCGGAGCCCTCCACTACGGCGTCTCTCATAATCATATGGTGTTTTGGGACGTTAAACGCCACATATCAATCAATCAATAATTAAACATTACAGAGCAGATGCGGCTTTCACTTCTGAGCAAATGAGTAGACGTCCGAATTGAAAAGCGGGAGAAGCTAGGTTATTGCAAGCTACTCTATGGCTCCAGCGTTGTACAAGTGCAAGATGACGAGATTATTTTATATGCAATGAAACTGCTGCTTAGCGTCCACCGCATCAAATGCTTTTGCACCAAAACTGGCACCATGACATTCAAGAGTTGAACGGGAGCCTTCTCAGAATCAACTAGCTCGTATCCGACTCCACGCGTCAATCAGATTGATTAACAGACGCCCACGGCGAAGATCCGGTACACCCACCAATTCTTCTCTTGACGAGCTAGGAGCAGTGCTAAGCCATTGAGCGGCACGATTTATCTATTAGCTTTATTGCGCAGACTATGCACACACACACGCCGAAGTAGAAGATATATAACGGCATGGCTAGTATGTATCGCAGTCAATATGAATGCACTCGCAATGTATCCGCTCAGGGCTGCGCTGCGGCCATGGTGCGAGCGCCCCTGGAGACAACCGGTGCTTATATTTATCTGCAACATATAATAGAAACGAAACAATCGACACGGCAGTGTTGCGTGTTCACCCTTGTTAGCTTCGAGAGCGGAAATTGTCATGCAGCAGGTGGAACAAAACACCTTGCCCGAAAGAGTAAGAACACCCACGAACACCCCTGTGGGAGGTCCGTGTTGAGTTTAGGGAAAGAGAGCGCAACAATTATGCTGATGGTCTTGCACTGCTCAAATGTTGACTGAGTGGTGGCGCTGATGTGTACGTACCCGTTTACGCACGTGGTGTTTCTTTGATAACCGCTGCGAATTCCCGACATGCGTAACTGACGCCACTTGCCATCTTGTAGCCATTTTTATTAGCGGTACCTACCACGTGCTCCGCACTGTCTTGATGCCATCACTGCCACAGAGCAAGCTCGGAGCAAACTCGTTTGCCCTAGAAGCTGAAGCCATCCTGCGTAGCGCCCCATATGTACGTAAACACTGTGGCAAGTAAAATTTACGGCAATGCACACAAGAGTATCGTATCCCAACCAGAAAGGCATGTTTCCGTATTAAAATAACATATTCTTTTAAAAATCACACTTGTGAACAGTGCAAGAAAAAAAAACAAGACCGAAATGTCTGTAGGAAAACATCTACGAGCTACGGAATACGGCTTTATTTTACTTATACGTTGGTCTCAAAAACAAAGCAACGCACTCAACACAGATAGATCAGTTGTTTAAGAAGTTGCATGGCAGCTGGAAGTTGTTATTAGAATAGGGACGTTGACAGGTGTACATTGCCGCATAAAGCCAGCTGCGCAATAACTTTCTCGAGCTTCTCCTCGGTTCACGCTACAGGCAGCGGGAATGGGCGCATCGGAGCTCGAACCGCTAATTTGCACGGCCGTCATTACGCCTCTGGTTCGGGAACGCCAAATGGCGCGCTGGTGAGAAGTACGCATGCCTTCGTTCCCAGTACGCACTCCGTGCCCCCTCTAGCAAGTCTGCGTTTGTATCCGCGTCTGAGCGTGCCTCTAGCTTGCGCGCCATCTTTGTGCATGCGAGTTCGCGCGGGCATGTTTCTCGCGCATACCATTAGCAGCACGCGCCACTAGCTCTCGGAGCATCCCGATGCTTTTGACACTTCTAAAATTGGCCCAATTTGCGAGGGAAAGGCAATAAACGATCTGGCGCTGGCTTGCCACACCACTACATTCCTAACACGGGTTGCTCTTTCTCTCCCTCTCTTGACTTCGGCTGCGTGCCTCGCCTGCTTATCGCGCGCCCGAGTAGCCCGCTGGTGAAGCCGCACTGAAGGCTGTCATAGCCGTCCTCCGGAGGCCAACAATACGCGATGCTGTGACTGTTCTGCCCCGGTACAATGCGCGCGAGGCCTCTGCGTCCGGGCGGCTGGCATCTGCCAACGCATAATGAATCCGGCACCAAATTACGGGACCCCGTTTTCGTCGGCGACCGCAAAGAGCCGTGCGTCATTATTTATAACCACTGCGACTTCTCTTCAGCCGAGTCACGCACATACCACCCTATTTTTCATTTCCTTACTCTCTCTCTCTCTTTATCGTCTTCCTCGCCACACACTGCAAGGTTCTCTTTCTTTGTACTTTCACAACTGTTTTATGTCGCAACACTCGCTCTACTTTTTTTTCCTATTTAAAGGAAGCCATGATACAATCCTCGAAGGTTTTTGCCACGCTCCGCTAATGATTCGTTGACCCAGAACATTTGCCCGCCCAGCAATGCAACGTTAAGCATTTCAGGAGGGGAACGTTAGAAGAGGAATACGAAGGAGGCACGATGCCACGTGGGATGCCCTCCAGTAGAATGGGCCACGTCGAACCGCGTGTGGTGATGTGCCCCCTCATCTCCTTTCAGCCCTCGATTTTCCGGAGCGGGTAGCATGAAGTTTCCTAACACCCCTAATCGCTCCTATTTCACGAGCGATTAACCTTGCATACAACAAGGCGGCTTTTTTGATCTCTTTTCGCACAAAGTGGAGCGTTGCGGGTGAGCGTATGTGCGTCGCATGATCAAATATTTATTAGCGTGTCGTTAGCTAAATTAAATTATTATCTGCTGATTTCACAGACTACGAGTACAGTTCTTTCACTGATGTGAATAATCGCTTGCAGCAGATGCGCTTCATGTCAGCTTCATGGACGATTAAAGCAGCATGACGGCTAGAAGGCACAAAGGAGAATGTGGCTTTATCTGCACGACGCTTCTATTGGGCATACGTTCCACAGGTTTGCTGGAAGAAGTGTCGTTATTGCTGTATCTAACTCTAAAGCTATAGATCTACTTTATATAGTTTCCTCTCCGTTGTTTCTTCGCCAAAGTTGCCTAGAAGGAACAATAAGAATGTGAAGTGCTAATACGGGAAGATTACAATCCTTGAGGAATATTTGGTCATTGGCGAAACATATCGCAAAATATTCTTCAGTATTAGCTTAGAATAGAAAAAAAAACACACCTTTTTAAAATGCACTGTTGCGAAATAATAATAAACTGGTGTAGCATTCCACTGAAAAACCAGTTTCCTTATAAGGGTTGACCACGTTTTTTTGTGTGTGTGCGTATGACATAGATCGGTTTGTAAGGTCGTTATGATCATTTTGTTTATTGTTATAATAGGATGGGAGATTATGCTTTTAACACAATACCTTGACCTATCATTCATTGCCGTTTGGGGAATGCGGATGAGCTCAGAGAATCATAGCTTTTTCTATATTACTTACTGATTTTAATGAATGTCACTCAAGAACACCTTTGCTTACCGAATCATGGTAGCTGTTTCCGGCAGGGCTAGCTGCCTGTGATCATGAAAGCCGCAACGAAAGCCTTGCATATTTGGGTTGTCATCGCACTCGTTACAGATCACAGAGACTGTCCCTCTCAGCAACAATGCCATGACTGGATGACCAGCGGCTCTGTAAGCGATGAATCGTAGAATGCTGGAATGTTCGCACTTTAGCAGTGTGAGCGATAGTGCTGCTGAAGTTTCTGCTGTCAATAAGCATCGCTGAGTGACTATTACACAGTCATAGCTGAGTTGGTTCTTTTTTTTGTTCTGTTATCTTGCAGACCTGCTTTTTCATATTTTTTATTCCCTATATTAATCCCTCTCTCTCTCACTTAGAGTAATATAGTAAATTTTATATTTATGTGCCGGTTAAACTTCCTTCCCGTCGCCTCAACTTTATCTGGTTCTTCCTTTCGTCGTTAACGCCTTCTCTTGTGATGCCTAAAGTTATGCTTATATTCAAGGAGTTTCGAATCTCTTTTATTATTGACTGCCACACGACAGGGTATACACGCTTCACACGTGGCAGTTCGAGCGCGTCATGTCTACATTCTAATTTGGCCACCCAATACATTCTTTCACTCATAGTCCTCGTGCAGCATTACACGAGAGCCCTTGTTTGCGCCTCAGTAAAACGTAAAACAGCAAAAACGTATATTTTTTTTCTGGCTGTATTGAACTTAAAATACTTTGGAGACTTGCTATGAAGAATGGTTTATCTGATTACGCAGAAGAAACTTGAATACTGACATACCACGACGAGTTAGTTTAGAGGCAGTGAAACGTTAAGTTTCATGGGTTATGTGGATGTATCAGTTTCGCTGATGCGTGGTCCAAATAAGAGCAATAACTGCGTAAATGAAGTACTCTTCGAATTGAATTTTACCTACTTTTGCACATATGAAAAGTACATCTCACAATGACTTTTTCTCGGTGTCATGTAATGCAAGAAACTGAAGGTAAAAACACCTGCGACCCATCCAGTTTCCAGCGAGTAAGAGTATTTGTGTTTGTTTTGCGCATTTATCCAAGGTGATGACCTAAGCATTTAGTGCACTCTCCGAACCTAAATTAACATAACAGCTTCGTTGCATACTTGTTCACTGACATGTAAGCTACATCATGGCCAGACACCGTATCCTGGTTGCACCGTGGCACTACAAGGCATACAGCTTCGAAAAGATGAACCTTTCACTTGGAGCTAGCACGACCTAAAGTGAATTGAACTTAAGATTTCCTTGTATGCGAAGAATAGAAGGCGGAGAAAATACAGCTGCATTTAAATGGTCTGATAACCCGCTAGTAACGCATGATACTGTAGTAGGACTGCGAAACATATGCACTCTATAAATGTATGATAGCAAGGATGGGTACAAACTGCATGGGTAATTTTATGATGCAGCACTTTGTAACATGGTGCTTACAAGAAGAAAGCTTTACAAAGGTTCTGAAAGGCCGCTCATCCAGCTATTTCTGTGACAGCGCTGAGCGTTCCGCGCAGGCCGGGCTGTTGCTGAAGTGCGGGGCACAATTTCTCAGCCGAAAATTCTCGCGCATCGGCGTCAGTGGCGGCACCGTCCACACCCCCACTGCGTATGCTCGCGTCTTCTGCCGAGACGCGTCTCGTGCCGGCTTAGAAAGACACCCACTTAACTGTCACTCCCTTACCCCACTCTTGCTTCAACGGCCAACGCAGGCAGCGTCTGCTAGTAAAATAAAATCACAGAATATCCACGGAGTGAACGGTGATAAGTGGGGCGAAGCGTCCATCCGTCTGCGCACGAATGGACGGATGGACATATACACGCAATCACATATACACACAATAACACCTGTGGACTCGCTCACTGGATTTCGTGCCGACCTGTTGTGCCCCCGCGATATCCGATGACAGCGCAGCTCTGGCTGACTGGCTTGCCCTACGCCATCTCCTGACGCCGACGATACCTCTGGCTGAGTTGTGCCCCGTCCTCGGACTTCTGCGACCATGTCCATCTTTCCTATGATCTGCTTACTTCCGTATGTGGCTGTCCCTGCGCCTTTCCCTCTTCCTGCTTCTCTGTCTATCTCTGTACCTTTAATTCCTCCCTATCCTTTGTAATACCCCCTTACCCCTATCTCCTGCGTAGAACTGTGGAGCTGCCCTCCATTGAGAGAGAGGCAGCAATGGAACTGTGTTATTTCTTCCTTTTCCCCTTTCGAAAGTCGCTTATATCTATTGACTAACTCAAACTAGAGGTGGCTACATACTACTGCTACTACAGAGGAGAAAACAACCCACGGCCTAAGGAGCTTCACCCCTAAAACCACTGCTCGCGCTGTGCAACCGTTCACTGGCCACTGCGTAAATGTAGGCACTGAATCACGCGTTCGGAATTCAGTCAAGGGCGTATTTTTTTGGCTTTCACGAGACGCTGAAGGCAACGCTTCTCATTCAATTGAATAAATAAGAATATTAAGGATAAAATAACAATTAAGCATTCCCAAACCATACCCAATCACGCAACATTCACGGAGATATCCCCACCGTTTTGCCGTGCATTTACTCGGATTTTCCCAGGGAAAGATGCAGGCGGCATTTTTTCCTACTTTCGCTTTGCGTTAAAGACACTTCCACATCTTCAAAACGCGTCTCACAAGACATCTGCAGTCGACAACCCCGCTATCTCAGGTTCACGAATGGACTCTGTAATCCTGGCTTACGTATTCATATAGCCCGCGTAAAAGACCTTATTCTCCTCACGTTGCTCTCACTTTGACGCGTACACAAAAGTGCCAGCTATGAATTGTCTTCTTCCTCTCGTTCCCCGTTGCCCACCTTTCGTCGACTGCGTGGAGCAACAATGCCTTTGTTAGCAACGGATGTGCGAAGCCCCAAAGCTCAGCTCGCCTCGCACGGTGCGTGGGCCATTCATCACTCTGGGTCGACGTGGCTACTACGCTTTTCGCGAGCGTGTTACCTGTGTAGAACCTAAATAAAAGCGTCTTCATGTAGACCCCTCAATAGACCATTAAGCTCGCGCGAAGTCAAACCAGAACGCGTATTTCATTTACTGTGTTTCAGTTACTGTGACTCATTGCAACGAGGTGCTTCAATGTTTCAAACTTTAGGTCTTGTTGCATTTTTTCGCTTTAACATGGATAACGCGAATGCAGGCCACATAAACTCCAAAGATGTGCGACAAGGACAACCGCTGACTTTAAGTTTGTGCGTTTATTGCCAACGCTATATTTCTGGCAATAGCGTAGCCAAGCAGTGACACACTGAACCCTTCTCACCTTTTTTCCTCCCGAAAAATTGACGTATATCTGTGCGTGCAAATGTTCGTACCCTTTGAGCCACGTCGTGAGGTTTCTCTCAATAGGAAATGTACCATCACGTTATACCAAATTTGATATATGTGAAGTTAGCGAAACGGCCACGAGCGTTCTATGAGCGTAGCATGTAGTCATGTTTAGCCTGACACGCATGCCAAGATTATGAAGTTTGTGCATGTCATTTACCTTCGTTGTCCATTCACGTCACGTAATACCAGATTTGGTATATATAAAGTTAGCGAAACGGCCACGAGCGCACTATGAGCGTAGCATGTAGTCCTTTTTTACATGACGCGCATGTCACGATTATCATGTTTAGACGTGCATTTACCTTCGTTATCCGTTAACGTCACGTAATACAAAATTCGGTATATGTGAAGCTAGCCAAACGGTAACGAGCGCATCACGAGCGTTGCATGTTGCCACGTTCTTATATGACAAGCATCTCATGATTATCATGTTTGAACGAGTCATATACCTTCTTAATATTTCAGGTCCCGTAATCCAAACGACTGCAAGTGCACCATGAGCGTGGCGTGTGACGTTAGGGTCTGTCACTTATGTTCACCGTGAGGTCATGTCATACTATAAAAGTTTTGCAACATGCCATGTGAACAAAAGCACCACAAGAACAGCAAAAACGTGACATGTAAACATTGACATTCATGACATACATATCATGATTTTCATGTTATGACTCGTCACTTATGTTCGTCATACAGTCATGTTATGCCATACTAATTTTGGTGTAGATACATTTACCGAAATGGCCAGGAGCAGTAAAAGTCAGCTAGCTAGCTAGCTAGCTAGCTAGCTAGCTAGATAGATAGATAGATAGATAGATAGATAGATAGATAGATAGATAGATAGATAGATAGATAGATAGATAGATAGATAGATAGATAGATAGATAGATAGATAGATTCAAAGTCGGCGAAGGTCGCTAGGAAATGCTGCGCATTTAAAAAGGTGTAGGCTTTGTAGATAAACGAAGTCAACACTATAGAACCTGCATCAAGACTATCCCTTATATATGAGAGCTTTTTCACGGTGATCAAAAGGTCAAAAGGTCGCGTCGTGCAACCTCACATACAAGAAATGTTGGCCTTCACGCTATTCATCCCCTATTTCGTAGTTATGGAACCTCCTATCTGCTACACTTAACACAGTGTGCAGCATCGCATAGTGGCACGCCAGAGGTCCTGTGGAAAGGGCGCGTGATTGAATGCCATTCACGCCGCGAGCTTGCGAATCGGGATGCCCGAATACCGTATACGCGTGCCTGGCGAAATTCGTTTTCTCGGCTCGACTGCGTGGGTTTGCCCAATCTGTGAGAGCACGTTGCTAAACACCGGAGTCGATCCGAATAACTTCCGAATGGCTGAGCGCTGTGCTCGGGATAGCTACACGTACCCAAGTGCCTAACGCTCTGGGCCTCAAGCTTGTTTCGATAAGACGAAATCATGCAGACGCTCTACGACGAACAGGCGCCGTATTGATTTTCACGCTGCCAACACCTCCACTATCCACTTAACTCGGTCCCCTCAGCCACACAGAATCCTCATAATTTCTTTAACGCGAGACGAGGGAACAACCGTGAATCTCGTTTCATCGAGTTGCGTGTGTAAATGCGCCAGATCCTGTTTCGAGCAGCCTGCTAAAGCAACTTGCCAGTGGTCCGATGATAGGAGCGAAGAACAATATTGAAATTATTGCACTGGTGTTTGTTTTATCTCTAATGACGCACGCTATTAGCGCAGTAAATCAGAAGCGGGACAAAGTAGAGATAGAATGTATATGAGGTCAGCTTCTGTCATTAGGGCCTCGGCGCAGTGAAATTTAAACAAACCAAACACGGAAAATCACTTCACATTCGCTCAATGGTAATAAAAGCCATGTACCGACGTGTGTCTGCTCAATACACTATACCCATATCCATATTGTCGTTATCCTATTTAGTCATAAGAGTTACAACAAAAGCGAACCACTCAAATAAAAATGTCCAGACTAGGATGGCAAGATTAAGAGACCCAGCTAACCACCTTCACAAACGACCTATATGTTTATGTTGACTGTGGCTTTATCCTAGATTGTATTTTTTCAGACTCCGCGAAAGCTTTTGGCAAAGTTAACCACTTCTTACTGTTACATAAATTAAGTGCTTTTAATATTGACCTTCAAGTACTCGCATGGATTAGTGAGTTTTTTTTTTACATGTACAGTAGGTTACAGCCAACGGCTCTGACTCTTCATTGGCAACAGTTGGTTCCAGCGTACCTCAAGGGTCAGTCCTTGGTCCACTTTTGTTTCTGATCTATACCAATGATTTACCTACTAACATCAATTCTCAAGCTTGTTTGTTTGCATGTGTATTTTATCAGAAAATAACCAGCGACTCAGACTTGACATCACTAGAAAATGATTTGGATACCATATCACAGTGGTGCTGCACATGGCACATGGAATTGAACGTCGCGAAATGCTACAGCATGCGCATAACCAGGTGCAATGTTACCTCTCTCTCCTATTCCCTTAACAATTTTCCCCTGCAAACCACGGCTCCTTATCGCTACTTTGGCGTTTAAATATATAACAACTTGTCATGGAAACATCACGTTCATTACGTATCAGCAGATGCAAACCAAACCTTAGGTTACTTGAAAATAAAGTTCTGTCTTGCCCCACCGTCACTAAAACTGTTGCTTTATACTACACACGTTCGCCCTCAACTACAATACGCCTCATCTGTCTGGGATCCGTATTGCTCTACATTATTTCAAAGCATTGAGTCGGTGAAAAACCGCGCTGCTCGCTTTATCTCATCTAACTATGACCGCAATGCCAGTATCACAAACATAAAGGCTGCTTTTGATCTCTCTTGCCTAGCAACCCGTAGAAAGCAATCACGCATTTGTATTTTTCACAAAATTTACTAGCAGAACCCCACTCTCATTCCTCGATGAGATTCTAAGCTCAATTCCGCTCACATCGACTTGATCATCATCATCATAAGGTTACCATACCACATTTTTCAAATACTGCAGGGTCGCAATCGTTTATTCCCAGAACTGCAGGGAATCGGAATCACTTACCAGCCTTCGTAACTGATATAACTGATACAACTTCACGAAAAAAATTTCTTATCAAGCCTTCTGTAGCTCTACATGTTTGTTTCTTCTGCGTATTGTACTTTACTAGATTATAATTTTTTGTACTTCTTGTATAAAGACGGTTTAATGCTTCCAGTTTTACTTCGTACTACTAGTGTTCATTCTTTTGTTTACTATGTATATATAATAATATGTACATGGTAATAAGAATATTTATACCCTGAGGGTACTATAAATAAATAAATAAATAAATAATTAAATATACGAATGAGAGGGAAGCGTAATAAGGTTGAGCTACCGAATCTCTCAGTTAGCCTATTGCCTGCTCTTTATGTGGCAAATGCAAATGAACAAGTACATATTGGCAACTGAAACACGACAATTAAGCTAACCACAACTAATCCGATCTATGTGGACCGAGTCAAAACCCGTATGTCACCACTATTGATCTGAATAGAATGGGTCAAAATGCAATGACGCAGCGCTGCAATATACAAGCGCTAATGTTACGTATTTTGACATTATAAAGTGAAGGGCCACTCACCAGATTTGATAATTTTCAGCTGACAAGCGAAATGCGTAGATGAGGTGTTCAGTATCACGTCTGTCAAAATTTGCAACGCTACGCGTGGCGGAATCAGGTGCGGAATTCGAACTGCGGATACTTCCGCACAAGTATCCACAGTGCGAATGAAAAACTGAAGTATAGTACGTTAAAATGAATTTCACAATGTTTTTGTCGATAAAATTACGGGAGGCGTAATCTTTGTCCCTACTTTGAACCATATAATCTAAAGCATTGCCTCCAAGATGCGGCGCACAGCATTTCATCTGTAGAGCAGACGACGGATGACAACTTGCCCTAAAGCGTGTTCTTCAGTCTAATGTGGCAGTCTTCGTGCCCCAAATGATAAAAATTTCTTATGAATCGTTTATGAACTCATTCAGCATTCAATTCTCTTACCCAACGTGTTGCAAACAAATGGCCGTCACCGCAGCTCCATCTGTGTGTCAGTAATGGAGAGGCACCACATATTAGAAGTCTCAGCGCTCTACGTATAAGAGTGAATTTAGATACTGTAGAATACCATGTTCAAAATAGTTGCGCCTATCTACTAAAACAGCCTTTCTTCACCAAATGCGGTCACGTTTACTCGCGTTTGAATCTTATTGCCGCTTTCCCGTTCCGATTTCTAGATTTCTCAACTTATCAGCGCATTCTCGAAAAGCTCTGATTTGTACCACGAACATTGTCACTAAAAACAAAATAATGCAACATGTTTTTCTGCAACATGGCCTTCGGTTGTCTATTTACGAGATCTCAAGAAAAATCGAGGATGGTTTTTTTAATATTCAAATTTCAGTGGAATACACTTTTGCCAATATGAGAATTTTTAGGCAATGTATAAAAATTTACATTTGCCCTACGGCAGCAATAATTTATGTACCTAATGAGCACATTATATCATCAAAACGTGTCAAGTTTGAAAACACTGCTTGAATTACCTTCGGAGAAAAAAAAAGGGAATACGGAACTTATTTTATACTGTCGCAAAATTAGACATCTTTAAAAGCTATTTTCTTAAGGTCTACAAACTTGAAACCATATGAATTCATTCTTCATCAGACATGCATTTCAGGTAAAAAATATCTGTCCTTTTATTGCATCTGCGATTTTCGAAAATGACAGGTGATGAAATTGGTGCCTCCGTGTTGGTGAAGTTTGATTTTTTTTACTCGTAAGTTATGTCGTTAATTATAAAACGAAGTTGACTTTCGGGCTACCTGGTGAGAGGTGCACGAAATATAACATACTCAATGAAATCTAAAATATCAACTTTTGGACCCGTGTCGATCTCTGGTGGAATCACCCCCAGTCAACACTGCGTCTCCCTCTTTTTGTGACGGAAGGATGCCGAATGCGCTGAAACGCGCATGCGTCAAAGCAACGCAGTGCGGCACGCGCGTGCGAGTATAAGGCAGGACGGGCGCCTGGCGCGGCAACGCCGGCGTGACGGGACTAAATGAACGCCAGCCAGCACGCGTACCGCGTCTTGTCGAAAAGTATTGCGCCTTGGCTGTGTCATGTAGTCATGTTCTCACAGGACGCACCTCTCATGATTATCACGTTTGCACCAGTCGCACACCCCGATCATCCATCGGCGTCACGTAATACCCAATTTGGCATATGTGAAGCTATAGCGAAATGGCCGCGAGTGCATCATCACTGTGCATGTAGTCATGTTACATGACAGGCATGTCGTGATTATCAGGTTTCGATCTGTCATTTACCTACGTCATTTGTTCGCGTCGCGTAATAGCAAGTTTGGCACAAGTGAAGTTAGCGAAACAGCCGCAAGCACAGCTTGAGCGTAGCATGTAGTCTTGTGACATGACGCTCCTCTCACGTTTTTTCATGTTTGCACCAGTATCAAACCTTCGTCATCCATTGACGTCCCGTAACACCAAATTTGCTATAAGTGAACCTGTAGCGATACGGCCGCCAGTGCATTATGAGCGTGGCATGTAGTCATGGTGTTTAATGACACGCATCTCATGATTATCATGTTTGCGCCAGTCACATGCCTTTGTCATCCATTCACGTCTCGTAATACAAACTTTGGTATAAGTGAAGCTAGCGAAATAGCCGCGAGCGCATCATGAGCGTGGCATGTAGTCACGTTGTTACATGACACGCATGTCATGATTTTCATGTTGTGGTCTGTCGCTTGTGTTCACCGTGCAATCATGCCATACCATGCCATTTTTGCAAAATGCCATGTCAACGAAACCACCGCAAGAGCTGCAGGACTATGAAATGTAAGTCATGGCATTGATGACATACATGTCATAATTTTTATGTTATGACTAGTGAAATATGTTCTTCTTGCAGTAACGTTATGCCATACCAAGTTTGGTATTGATACCATTATCGAAACGGCCAGGAGAGCTAAATGTCATAGGCGGCTATAGAGATAGCTAGATACGCTTAATGTCACCGAAGTTCACCAAGAAATGCCTCGCATTTAAAATAAACACAGCTCGCTTCCACGGGGGTTGAGCTTCTTCGGGCATGCCATGCAGACGTGACCTCTTGGTCGTATGCCAGAGAAGGTAGGGAAGAGATTTGGCTTGCGAAGGCTCTTCGGAGGTGTGGCAAAGGTTTTGAGCTCGCCTCCTCTCATCCTCATTTCGCGCCACTTCAAAAAAGAAAAAGGAGGGGGGGGGGGTTCAGCTCGTAATGAACCGATTCAAAACTCTTTGTGGCAAATGTTCCTCCCCGGAAACACAACTACTTCAATGGTCTAACTAAAAATTTGGTATGGGGCCTTGTGAGTGGCTTTTTAAGTACTTCAACCTACGATAACCCACCAGTCAATGAGTCGCTGTTACACACTCGGCGACAATAATTGTTTTCTATTCGGACAACATGAATGAAGCAGTACTCGGCTGCTGACCACCAGGTTGCGGGATTGAATCCCGGTTTCGGCTGCTGCATTTCCGATGGAGGCGAAAATGCTGTAGGCCCATGTGCTCACATTTGGATGCATATTGAAAACCCCAGGTGGTCAAAATTTCCGGAGCCCTCTGCTACGGCGTCTCTCATATTCATATGGTGGCTTTGGGACGTTAAATCCCACATATCAGTCAATGAATATAGTGAAAGTCGTCACCTCTTTTCGCTGTCCCTGTTTAAGAGTATGTTTGTTTGTTTAAATTAGAAGCATTTCTTAGCAAACTTCGGTGACTTTGAGCGTATCTATCTATCTATCTATCTATCTATCTATCTATCTATCTATCTATCTATCTATCTATCTATCTATCTATCTATCTATCTATCTATCTATCTATCTATCTATCTATCTATCTATCTATTTATCTATCTATCTATCTATCTATCTATCTATAATCTATCCGTCTATCTATCTAGCCACCTACGACATTTAGCTCTCCTGGCTGATAATGGTATCGATACCAAACTTGGTATGGCATAACATGACTGTATGACGAGTATAAGTGACTTGTTATAACATAAAAATATTGAAACGTATCTCATGAATGTCATGATTTACTTTTCGTGGTCTTGCTGCTCTTGCGGTGATTTCGCTGACTTGACACGATGCAAAACTCGTATGGTGCGACATCACTGCACGGCAAACACGAGCGACAGACCTTAACACCAAAAATATGACATGCGTGTGATGTAACAACAAGACTACATGCCACACTTATGATGCGCTCGCAGCCGTTTCGCTAGCTTCGCATATACTAAACTTGGTATTACAGGATGTGATTGGATGATGAAGGTATGTGACTGGTGCAAACATGATCATCATGAGATACGTGTCTTGTAACAGCATGACTACATGCCACGGCTTATAATGCGCTCGCGGCTGTTCCGCGAGCTTCAGATATACCAAATTTGATATTAGAGGACGCGAACGGACGACATAGGTAAATGAAACGTCCAAACATGATAATTATGATATGCGTGTGATGTAACAATATGACTACATGCCACACTCATGATGCGCTTGGGGCCGTTTGGCAAGCTCCACATATACCAAATTTAGTTTGCAAAACGCGAACGGACAACGAAGGTAAATGACATGTACAAACTTGATAATCATCACATGCATGTCATGTAAGAACATGACAACATACCACGCTCATGATGTGCTCGCAGCCGTTTTGCTAACTTCACATATACCAGATTTCGTATCTCGTGATGTCAATTGATTGATTTATATGTGGGGTTTAACGTCCCAAAACCACCTTATGATTAAGAGAGACGCCGCAGTGGAGGGCTCCCGAAATTTCGGCCAGCTAGGGTTCGTCAACTTGCACCCAAGTTTTAGCACACGGGCCTACAGCATTTTCACCTCCATCGAAAATGCAGACGCCACCGCCGGGATCCGATCCCGCGACCTGTGGGTCAGCAGCTGAGTACCTTAGTCACTACACCACCCCGGCGGGGCCACGTGATGTCGATAGACGACGAAGATATATGACAAGTCGAAACATGATAATGATGATATGCGTGTCAGGTAAAACATGTATACATGCTACGCTCATAGCGTGCTCGCGGCCGTTTCTCTATTTCCCCATATATCAAATTTGGTATTGCGCTACGTGAATAGACGACAAAGGTAAAGACACGTCCAAGCATGATAATCATAATATGCGTGTCATGTCAAACAAGACTACTTGTTACGCTCATAGCATGCTCCCGGCCGTTTCTTTAGTTCCACATATACCAAATGTGCTATTACGTACCGTGAATGGATTACGAATGTAAATGACACGTCTAAACGTGATAATGATGGCATGCGTGTCATGTAAAACTTAACTACATGCAACGCTAAAAGAGTGGTCGCGGCCGTTTGGCTAGCTCCATGTATACCAAATTTGGTATGAGGTGACGTGAATAGATAACGAAAATAAATGTCACGTCCAAACGTGATAATTATGACAGGGAAGTCATGTATGGTGTAAATTACGTCCGCCTCGTAACGTTGTGCTGGTTTTAAGGTGACATATCAAACTTCCTTATTCGTGCTTTGGTATCGTCGATTCCCACTGTACGTGGGATCTGCCGACTTTTTCTTTGTCTACACATGTGATTTAGACTACCGGCTCCTGCATCTGATGCAACATCAAGTGGCACAATCTTCGACGAAAACTGCAGTTCCCGGCATTGTCACTTGTGAAATGTGTGTCACATTCTAGTAAATTGAATTTCTTCGCAGAAAAGTGGAAGAAGCTTCGACGCACATCGCAACCCTTGAACAGCGTCATGGTGGCATGCTCGATGTTCAAGCCGTTACTATTGTGTGATAAAGCTGCAACGAACGGCCCTTATCGCTCTGAAAGATGCCGACCAAATAACAATAAAGCATTCATACGCTATTCACTACACATGCATAAGGCGAATACTGAATGAAAACGTATTCAATAAGATTTATGCATCGACCGACAAAAGTTGATACGGTAAACTAGGTTTCCAAACTCGGCAACTTCTTGCCCTGAATGTCAATCTGCGTCAATAGCCCCGCCGCGGTGGTCTAGTGGCTAAGGTACTCGGCTGCTGACCCGCAGGGCGCGGGTTCAAATCCCGGCTGCGGCGGCTGCATTTCCGATGGAGGCGGAAATGTTGTAGGCCCGTGTGCTCAGATTTGGGTGCACGTTAAAGAACCCCAGGTGGTCGAAATTTCCGGAGCCCTCCACTACGGCGTCTCTCATAATCATATAGTGGTTTTGGGACGTTAAACCCCACATATCAATCAATCTGCGTCAATAAAAATATCGCCATTAGGAATGCATTCTATATATTTACACTATAGCCATAACATATGACGCAACCACAACACAGTAGGCCTGAGAAAAAACTATCATTCTTCAGGAGCGCTATACAATAGCCCTATTTCTTGAACTAGCACTAGGAGGAATTAATCTTACCGAATTTAGCATTACTAGAATAAAAGGACGCACTGGACACATGGTGTGATTCGGTATGCAATCAAGTGAGTGATGCGGAACTCCGCGTACGACAATTCACGGCACATGGGGCGAACAAGCCACCAGCACTCAAGCTCCGCCCACATACGGCACCTCAGCTTGCACGCTCCTAGAAAACATTGTATCGCCTTTGGTAGGCAAAAAAGAAAACAACCTCACGCAGTCATGCTCCATTCTTTAATAATATTATCAACAAGCTACGCCTTAACGAGCTACAAACACATCCGCCGCCCACATTGATTCACGACTTCGAGCGTATAGGCCTAGCTAGGTCGACGTTAGCGTCGCTCGCCTTCCAACATTAGGCCAGTGTCGAGAGTTCCTTTTTTGACAACACGATAAAAATATCACAGCATATCCAAGGAGTGAATTGTTATAAGTGAGGCAAAGCGCTGAAGGGTTTCATCGCTAAACCGTCAACCATCCGTGAATATCGCCCACTACAACATCAAAGACGTGACAAACACTGTATATATTTATACACAAAATCTTATTATTCGTAAGTGGTAGCGACACGTCGCTTTTGTTCCCCCTTCATTATAATGACTCTATGGTTGGTGAAGTGGTGAATCGGTGATTGGGCGTAGTGGGATGTATGCAAGGACGAAGTAGTGGGCAGTTTGCAAAAGTGGAACAATAGGCGTTCACGTACAAACAAGGGGTGGACGCTGTGGTATAATCTATGGTTCTGTAACGCGCACCTGGATACAATAACACGACCATTTTGCATTTAATATTGGCAACTTCCCAACAGTATTTGCTTTATGGTCGCGGTCGTGGTGGATTGGTGATGAGGCGTAATGGGATGTTTGCAAGCACCAAGTAGTGGGTAGTTGACAAAGGTGCAACAATAAGCGGTCACATACATACATACAAGGGATGGACAGACCCACGCCTTTAGAAGCTTCGCCCGTAAAACTTCTACACTTATATTACGCTTTTACCATGCAAATGTTTTCTCGATGATCTCGAGCGAAGGTGGCCGCAAAGCGGGCCGGTTCACCGAGACGGCTGGTGTCACTGTTTGTTTACCTGAGAAATGGCCTTCCGTCACGCCTCGATATCTCGTTGGTGGTTCTGAAACAAACGTTCCTTGCTGAAATATTACACTTCAAACTTAACTTTATTCGATCATGAGTTATTTCGCGTCAAAAACAGTTTATCCGATGTTTTTTTAAGTCACCGGCCACAACGATATCCACCAATATCAGGGCAATCGGGGCCATCAGATCGGTGAGGATCAAACCTGCGATGGGCACTCACTAGTGGCGCCCTTTGTCGCGCTCCCGCGCTGCCATTGGCTGTGGCAGCCAGACCAGTGCGGTTGTCGCATGCCTACATTGAGCAAGTTGTATGTACGCGTGACGTGCGAATCGTCACCGCATGCCGCCGGAAGGATGTCTGTCGGTTGTGGCTGTTGGCACGAACAGCCGTACGAAAAATCGCATCTGAATTCGCATATGTGTCCAGCGCTTTATGAATACGTTGCTGTATCACGTGTATCTACTTCCTTCATTCAACTTCAAGTGAGACGTACAGCTTATGTGCACACATAAAATTGGAGAATGGTGATCAATGCGTACGTACAATGCAAGCTGTTATATACAGCGAAAAGAACTTATTGCATATGCAGTGACGTACAATGCAAAATTGTACAACAGGGACATGACATTCATGACATCGAGTTGAATAAACTTAAATAAATAGTAAGGCTATGTGAACAAACAAGGGGTGGTCATTCATAGTGTAGGGTGATGCTTAGCATTCACCTGTAGAGACAGTTTGCTCTCACGCTCAAGAACAATATTTCACAAAAGGGCATGTTTCTAAGGAAGAGAAGGAAAATACACACTGTAATGTCACAGTGGTACAAGTTCTAGCCCACCTCCTCAATAGGGGAGGAAAGGCGTGGACACTCTGTTGTTTTTTACGATAATAAATTGCGTAGACCAGCGTTGGAGGAAATCCTCCCCTCCCAGCATGACTAGTTCTGCATTAAGATGCATAAGCATTATGCTTATTAGCCGATGTAGTAGGGGAAACATGGCTCTCCGGGGGCGTCCCCTCAGGCAGGCTATTCCCTTTCGTTCCCAAAAGACGAAGGCTCCGATAGCCATTAAGAGTACGACGAAGGTATTCCTATGGCTAGACTTCCACTGCATACTTATTTGGAACATTCTGGTAACCATGCGCCAAAAGGTACGCGCTACTATACATTCATGGAAGACATGTTTCAGTGTTTCGACGCGACCGCACTGCGGGCATGTGGCGGAGGGCGCCACGCCCCACGCCGCAAGGCGGTCGGCTGTTAATAAAGCCTCCTATTCCCTAAGCCAGTTTCGGCCACGAACTTCGGAAGGGAGAGACGCGTTTGTAAGAGTCCAACGTCTTTTCGCCGGCATTTCTGGCGTTGTTCCTCAGATAGGCTTTTAAATGCTATTAGTTCGCTCATGTCGGTAGGGGACATTTCCGTAAATTCTTCAACTGGAAAATCATTTCGCCACTGTTGCAAAAATTTTATAACATGTGTAGTACGCTGGTGGCTGCTCAGCAGCTGGTCCCGTGTCGTTTGCTAAACCAAAAAGTCTTCTGGAGGTTCCTAGCAGATACACTACAAGTTGCCTGCCTCGATACGAGGAGTTCTCTAAGAGTACCCAGGTGTTTTTGAGAGCCAACATGCGGCACATTACATCAAGGTTGTGTACACTGAGCCCTCCCCATTTTACTGGCAGGCGGACCAAGGCTCTAGCGACCGCTTCGGCGTGGCCATCTCAAAAAAAAAGGAGCCGCACGTAGTAGCCACTCTCAGCAAAACCCGACGAGGTGGTCGAGCAATTCTGGCTGCTTAAAGCAGTTGCGCTGGTATGCTGGATTTATTTAGATAAGCCCTTTCAGTAAAAGGTAGCTGAAATGTTCTGGTGACTTCAGTGCGTCTGTCCACTTTGTGTTGGATTTCTTTCCATGTGGTGCGGGCTACCTCGCCAGTAGAAAGGAAAGTTACACCTAAAGCTTTAACTCCTTGGACGATTTGGACGCCGTCAGGGTGTCCAAATTGTCCAAGGAGTTTAATGTGCATCCCAAAGCACAATGCCTTGCCTTTTCTCGCATTAAGACGTGCTCCCGACAGGTGGAATAACTATACGTGTGAAGTATTCGCAAGAAGGCTCTGTAGCTATCTATGTTCAAAATAAACAACGAGATATCATCGTCAAATGCCGCTACTTTCACTTCACCCAAGCCTGGAAGAGGAAAACCGTGTATCGAAGTGCATTTCTGATTTTTTTTCAATAATGGATCTATGCATAATACAAAGATAATTGCGGAGAGGGGACAGCCTTGTCGAATTCCCCTACTTACTTCGATAGGTTCGGATGTATATCCATTCACTACTAATGACGTTTCTAAGTCTGTGTATATAAGCGGTGGACGGCGAGATGCTCCTCGCTGAAGAAGCGTTTTCTTCACACGTCTAACGAATTTAACTTGGTAATATTTTAAGGCCAAATATTGCTTGAAGTGCGTCCTTGTGTTACTAGTTTTCTTTAGAAAGCCTCAATTTCAATGTGAATTTCATTATACATTAGGTCACCAATACTAGTCTCTGCGGATTATTTCTTCGGAAACAAATATCTTTTAATTTATAACTAACGTAGCCTTTAGACCAACAAATCAAAGCCGCTTGATGTCAAAGTGGGCACCAACAGAAAATAGCATGTTTCTGAGATCTTTGAATGGCAAAACCTGGCTTCACTGCTGCTGGCAAATCATTGCGGGAGCTTCTACTCCAGCAATTCTTTTTTAAAACATCTTGGTGCGGCCCAAGGAGGTTTTTTTAAACCTCCTTGGTGCTGCCTGCCGAGTGTCACCTTCGAAATACAAGCGCTTACTTTACAAAAAAGATTGGAAACGACGTTGCTTTTGAGACCGAAACTAGAAAAAACGACGCCATTATGGCTGACCGGAAGTGACGTGGATGACAGAAAAATCGTCTGCTCCGCGCACTTCGAGCACGCACATCGCAGATGCGCCCGTTAGTGTTTGTGTATTTTCTATGTTAAGAAATCTGCGTGAACATGCCTCTTATCGAACACTGGTGCGGGCTTCCCATCCGTGGGTTAGCAGTGTCTGATCACCGTATTCATGAACGCTAGTTGACTGGACTTGCCATCGACTACAATGCAGCACGAACGCGTTTCGAACGCGCTGTCTCGATAGGCAGCACAAACGCATAGAGCGATTCAGTGGCAGAAAGGATTTCTCACAAGGAGCGACGCGGCGATGTTCTGTAGTAATAATCATATCCAGTTCTGTCCGATTTGCCTGGGCACACCGCTAGAGCTCCACGTCGTGTGCCTGCTTGCAATTAGAGCACCAATTATAAATTAAATACACGACTGCGATATTTTTCACTGTAGTTATCGTAACTTACCTACAAATTTATGGCCGTTTCCGTTCAAGTAAAATTTCGTTGCAGTTGGCCTTTCCGTGACGGAAATACGTCAGCGAAGCCGTGATGAAGCCCTGCATAAAAGAGTTTTGTGTTAAAAAGCGCAAAAAAACAGTCGCTTTTCCCGAAAGGCTTTCGTGAGTTTCTCTAAATAGCGTGGACGTGGTTTCAAATGTCACGCAACATGTTCCGGAGTAAGTACACGGGCAGATTCATCGATATGTTCGAAGGTTTCATACGCGCTATTGATAAGTCGTGCAAGAAAGCAATTAAGCGGCACAGCTTCACGAGGGCTGTAATAGAGAAAGAGGAGCCAATTATTTGTAACTACACTAATTTCCAGCACACTTCTTTATTGACGCCTTTCATGACATTCATAGCACTCCTTGGGTACGCTGAGAAGAGCAGCCAGATATTCTATTAGAGTATTAGGCGCTCAAGACGACCATCAGTGCCAATTATCAACGTGTGAAAGCTGTCGTGGGAAACCAAACAAGAAGATCATGTTGCGATAGAATGTTTTTTTTTATATTTGCTCGTGATGTAACTGTGAGGTATTAGCGCTCATTGAATTAGAATACTAGATGAAGTGGTCGAATGAACGTCTTCTGCAACATATGAAACTTCGTTCAATTAACCTGAGTAGCGTAGGCCTGCGTGTTATTTACAACGGCGAAGCTCTTCTTGGAATGTGACCCTTATTAAAAAAAGGACGACTTTTGGGTGCTGTAGAGGATTAGGTGGGAAATAGGCAGGAGAAAGGGGCAAGGGATGTAAAAGGTTAGTAGTAGCTTCAAGTCATGTCTTCGCATGAGTCAGGCGACTTCTCCTACACTACTCTATACAGGCCACTTTGACTACCGTACGGTAGAGCCTTTTGAATTCCAGGATCCATGGTAACACTTGTGGTTAGAATAAGCGGGTATCTGCCATACACCTTCGCTAAGTGCCGCTACTCACCACAGGTCAACTAAAAATGAAGGCAGGAGTTAGCCCAACAAACAGATATGTGTACGGATGTCTGCGTGGCCAGTGAGATATTCAAATAAACAATCATCATCAGAAAACTATCACCAACTATCAGAAAACTATCATCGACTATCAGAAAACTATCATCATCAACGCGTATGTGCCGCAAAAATTGGGTCAATTCCACTGCACACAACTTTCACTGAACAGGAAGAAGGCAGCAGTTTGCCAAACAAGTGGTGCGCGACAGCATAGTCATTCCACTGTCACGTGATTATAAACGTTGGTAGCTATACTACCACCTCGGAGCTTAACAAGGAGTGTTTATTATATACAAGTAATAGATTTTATCTGAAACACTTGCAAAACATCGAAATGTGTTACTCTGATGAGGGGAATGCCATCAGTCTTGCTGTTTCATCGGTGTCCGCAACGCCTAGCTGGTTCAGTTTCTCTACATATTTATTTATTTTATTTTTTTGTACATCTAAATTATAACTTATGATATCGATAATAGAATATAGTTGTCAGGAGTTCACCAGTTAAATAAGTGAGATGACTTGGCACAGAGCGACTGGCATAAGAGATTAAGACTAACGTGCAATTAAAACCACACCAATATCAAGTAAGCACGGATACAGCAATGTGTCCATGTGTATGGTTGTTCTTGTGACTTTTTGTTTCATTTGTTGTGTTAGGTTGATCCAGGTAGTAAAACAGCTTATATTTTGTGGCTTTGTTTATCATGCATTGGTGTTGTGAAATTTATCTTATTTCACAATAAACCTCACCTGGGATTGTAAAGCCTGCATATACAGCAGACTTTTCAGTGCCAATAACATTTTGCTCTATCATGGAAGCGAAGAGCGAAAAAACCACTGCATTTCAAAAGCAATGGATGCGTGGGTGTACAGCAGCGAGCAGCGACACTCACTGCTCAGGTGCACATTGCTGTGCATCGGCTGTATATTTTATACGCGCGTGTCACAGGAACACCTATTTTGGAACACCTACATCGCCATTGGAAACCCCTTTAATAAAGGACAGCCCTCTATGAGCAAAAAAAAAAAGGCAATCAGTGTCAGTCTGTACGACCAATGCAGTGAAGCTGCAATTGTTCTTTAATACAATGAAAGCTAGGAGTGAATGCCGTTTTCTCGACACACCCGCAGACACTAATGTGTTGCTTCTTACCGGCATATAATAAAACAAACAGCTACGCCTCACGTCATGTTCCGAACGTAAACAATACTTGCGGCAAGTTCTCACCGACCAATGCCATGATATATAGACCTGAAAGCACGCATAATAAATAAAGCTATAGTGTAGTATGCCGTCAACAGTACCACGCTGCCAGCGGCCTCGTATCAAGTGACGAATTAAACAATGATGCTAGTAGGCTCAGATGAAGAAATGAAATACTTGAAAAGAAACTCGTTTTCATTGACGAACTTCCCAACTAACGTAGATTTATTCCGACCAAAACCAGGACGTCGCCTACACTTTTGTTTTAGCTCCATCAACAGCAAGATTTTCGGTCGTCCCGATTATTAAATGCATGTCCTTGCGTCCAATGCACACCCTGCACTTACCTTTCAGAAGCGTATGTGGCATAGGTAGTGATGAATTACAGAACCAGTTTTTCACCCCGCAGAGATTTATGTCATGGATAGAAAAACAGGAACGATCAGACAACTTAAGTAGACGAACGCCTGGTTGACTGCCTCGCGTGAGAGAAAGGTGAGTAGTGATTGCAAAGAAGAACAGCGACAAAGTAAAGGAACACGTTGTTTGTGGTATATGAAGCTTACAGAAGTGTCCGTAGCTTTTTCTTCGGTAAAAATATGATAGAAATATCAGTACAGGGCAAGCAACATTAAAAGTTTCAGAGCACTACAAAAATTATGAGTTGTCGACGTTTGGTAATACCATAGGAATGAAAGACAAACTAATTATGGTTATTAGAAGCAGGAAGGGTAAAAGAAAATTGGAAACACAGGGAGGTTAGCCAGTTTTCAAACCGGCTGCAGCTGGTTAGAAAACTGGCTGCAGCACTTGGTAACCATGGATGCTAAGCGCTGCAGAAAGGGGTAAGGAAAGTAAAATATGACAGAAAAATTGTCACAAAAAGGAGTAGTAAAAAATATGAAAGAGTAATATAACGACACGGCATAAAGTGCAATTCGGAGACCACTTGTTTGCAAAACAAAAATGCAACGACGCTCTCAATGTCTTGCGTGTCGAGGACCGTCTCGTCCAGTGTCCTGACACCCTTTCTTCCAAAAACGGGCGAGAAGTGATCGTATGAACTACTACGGTCGCTTCGTAAAGCTCCGAATATTTACTTCTACAAATTACAGCTATTAAAGCGCTAACATCGATAGGAAGACATCAAAACAGGGTATAATGTAGAGAAGGGGACTACATGGTAGACAAGGCGCCATGGTTAACTCAGTATAGTATTCCGGCCACACTTTGCTGAAGTGCACTATATGCGACAGACGGGCTATAGCTGATAATTAATCTTTGTTCAGCGAAGTGGGAGCACCGGAACGGAAAGCACGCGAGTAGTGTGGTTCATGTGTTTTGCGATTCTTCCTCGTTCATTGTCCATGCCTGCGCTGCCAGTTCGCTGAACCAATATGGGTTCTATGTAGCCACTGGAAGCTTAATAACATGCCACAACACTGTAAGAGCTGTGCAATATTGAACAATATATCAAAGCTCCTCCTATATATAATCGTATATAGAACAGAATACAGTGACGTTGTAATACAGCGTGTCTTTCTGAAGCTCATTTTTGTGTGCTTAAGATTAGGGATCGATCTAGAAAGCATCTCCAGGTCTTTCCTTGTTTCACTTTCTAGCTTCCTGAATCCCTCTTTATCTTCTTCTCTAGAGCACAATGTCTTGGGCTCTTAGAGGTAGAACGCTTTTCTGAGAGGCAAAGGTTCACTAACACATAGCCACAGCATGATAAACAAAACAAAAATTATTTTCTCAGCGAGGTTTCTTGTTACTTGTCCACAAAAATAGTTTTGAAATACAATTTTTGTCAAGCAAAGGGTCAAGAAAGGTTGAAGTAATGCAGTACATTCGATGAAAGGGTCGCTCGCCGCAGTTCTAGATGCAGAGCCTCTCATTACGTGCCCATCTGTGCTCCTCTAGACAGCTTAATCTGTAGAAGTCAGGCCTTTCCTAAAACTATAGGGACAGTATATGAATGTCTGTTCCCTACATTCCCGCGAATACCGGTTTTTGTTTTATTCAGTGACCACTGGACCCGGCAATATTGAGCTGTCCATCACCCATGCCATTAAGCGAACCTGTCCGTGTCCTGTCCACTCATTTTCAGACTGATTGCACCGTCCACAAAGAATGAGATTCGTTCGGGTATGTAGTTGGGTTTAAAACGTTGGTCCACTTATATAACCCCGTATTCCCCTCCCATATTTATTCTTCACGCCTGCGTTTTCAGGTGTCAGCTCGTCGTGAAAGTTTAACCACTAACTACACAGTCGATTTTTTATGTGAAGCAGTTCTTTGCGAAAAGGTACTCTGACAACTTCTATCTATCTATCTATCTATCTATCTATCTATCTATCTATCTATCTATCTATCTATCTATCTATCTATCTATCTATCTATCTATCTATAGAATCATTATGTGGCAATGACCATTTCTATAAGTCATGACCAGAATGATGTGACTTGCTTGTCGCTTACGCCATGGAAACCTTTTCACCAGTCACATACCTGAAAAACACAGCCCTTATTATGCAGGCACGTGCCACAAGTGACTCGCAGGCTGTGTCGACTAGGGGATGGCGGGTATACGCTGTGGCAAGCCCTATGCGATTGCGTTCAGCCAGTGTTGCAGAAGATCCAGCGGCGGCGTCGATGGTGTTGTCGGTGAATGAGAAATTGCCATGGGAGCACAGAATAAAATATTTGCAGCCCTTTCACAAGCATGGACATGGTGGCAAGTGAAGCTTGGCGTGGTCTGTCATACTGATGTGCGCACCGTTTTTCTTTTTTTTTCCTTTTTTCCAGATGATAGTCATTCTTGGAACACTTGAACGCAGAAACTTTGGTCTGTCTTTCTGTCAATCTGCCTGTTTTTCTGTTTGTTTGGCGGTCAACCAAAAAATTATCTATCAATCGAAAAGAGTTGGACGCGTGCTTGCACGTTTCCATATCCTCTTCATCGTCCTCGTTGTTCGTTTATGTGACGGTGATGCATTTCACAACGTAAGGCTATGCTACGTTTTTTTCAGCGTGCCTAAGTAGCCTTCGGATCACGGGTACGCTGGTTCTAACGATTCCGCGTCGTGAAAAATATTTATGTTTCTTTCTTTCGATTTCTTTCTTTCCTTCGTTTTATCTCTCTCTCTCTCTGTCTTTCACTCATACCTTTTATATACCTATAAAGACACACTACAAAATACTGACGTGTTGTTATGGTGCCTCAGATATGCGCAATAATTGCTTTTAATTGACAATCGCAGAAGTACGAACGCTGATTCTTGAGCAATATTTGTGGGCGCTGCGGATGCGGTCGGCCATTTGGGGTATTGTTTGATGCCGTTTAGAGAACGGTGAACCGATAAGAGCGGACAAACAGACAAATGTACACACAGACAGACAGACAGACAGACAACAGACAGACAAACAGACAGACAGACAGACAAACAGACATACATACATACATACATACATACATACATACATACATGCATACAGACAGACAGACAGACAGACAGACAGACAGAAAGACAGACAGACAGACAGACCGACAGACCAAAATTTTTGCGTCGAAGGTCCCAAAGAAAGGCTATCGTCTTTAAAAATAATTCGAGTAAACAACTCTTTGGCATTAGCACTGCTTTTATTGTATCAATACCCAGCACCTCGATCACTTGCTAAAAGGTTTATAAGCTGAGATTGGGGGGGGGGAATGGCTGCCGTGCTCGTTATTAGCGCCGACTCTCAGAAAACACGCAACAAAAATACCTTTGCAAAGAAGTGATAAATGCCTAGCATCATTACGTTTGCGTTAACAGAAATAACCGAATGTGTTCAAAACAATGCCCAAGCTAAACAACGGAAGGCCAATGCTGTGGAAGCTACGAGTTTTGCGAGGAAGGGGCACAAAATTGCTATTTCTGAAGCCTAAAACCTCGCATCCCCTTCAATCTGAGGGGACAGACACTCGATGTTGCTCGGAAAAATTAGCAATGCACAAGGCGTGTATCCATGTTCCAAGGTGCAGCTGTGTTAGTGTGCCAACCTTGGAATGTTTCACGCCGCTCCTCATAGTCGTGGCTAATGATGGACAGTGGTTGCTTTATACTTTCGTGCAATACTTCTTTCTGTATCTAATATTTACATGCGCATTCAACGTGACAAAGATCGCTGCGCCAAAATTTAAACTTGAATCGTAATAATGCAAAGAAAACGAGAAAAAATCACAGTATTTCGCACTCCCGACTCTGCGACAACGAAACCCACAAAGTTAAAGAAAAGAACGTTCTTTCTTCCGGTAACGGAGAAATAGGAAAAGTCGTGTCCAAATGACAAAGCAAGACTTGGTCGGTCTGGGATGGGGAAGGCCCGCTGCGGCTATACCACCAACACGTGGGAGAGTCTTTCCATTAAAAGCAGCGAAGCTGAAAGAGCCAGATTTACATCTGGTTTCCTCTGCCAGTGCGCGACAGAACGCGCATTAAGGGGTGTAGGATATAGAAACAAGAAACAAAACTCTTAACGAAGAAACCTTTCCGCGTGATAGCAGGTGCATGCTGAGGCGAAGAACGAGATAGAAGACTCGGGATACCGCAAGAGCTGCGTGTGCAACAAGAGCCACGTGCTCTAGAAATGCAAATGAACACAGAAAGACAAAGGCGAGTTCTTCAGAGCTGGGATAACGTGGTCTTTCGGAGCGAAAAAAAAAATCATTACGGCTAAACGCAGCCGGGCAATGAGCGGGGATAGAAGACAGGGGGCTTGAGTGCCGGCGAAATGAGAAAAGCTACGTAAAGAACGCAATTTATTGGGGCGGCTTCTTTCTCTCTCTCTAATCTTTCTTTTTTTTTACCTGATGGCACAAATGACGAAAAGAAACAGTGGCACTAATTCCGTGAAAGATGAAATTTCGGCAGATCTCACGTATCTTGGATACAGGCCTAAGTCCAATTATATTTAGAAAATTTAGATACTACTCATTTAAAGCAATCTTGAAACACTCACTTTCCGGCCAATCCACGACATTATGCACAGTCAGCCAAAACTTTGGCTTTTGTGCGCAGAGGCCACTCTTTTTCCTGTCAGCGCCATATTATAGAACGAAGTTGCAAAAGATTGCTTTGTGGACATGTGCTTTATGAGTATACACTTGTCCTTAATTCCAGTGAAACTTATTTCAGCCGTATGATTAAGATACACAAAAAAATTGCAGCATATCCACGGAGTAAATGATGGAGAGTGGGGCGAAGAATTCGTCCGTCCATTCGTTCTTGCTTCCGTCCATCCATGTGTCCGTCAGTGTGACCGTCCATGCGTCCATCAACCCGTCCGTGCGTGCGTCTGTTCGTACGTCCGTCCCTGCGTTCGTCCATGCAGCCGCCCCTGCGTCCGTTCATGCGTCCATCCATGCATCTGTCTATGTGTCCGTTCGTCCATCTATTCAACACTCCAAGTACCACCATCTCGCATCTTTTCATCATATATTTCCCATATAGAAGCACCGCCATCCAGCGGACATTCCAAGGACTAAACGAGAGGTGGCACACGCACACTTTCTTACGGCTTGCGCTTCGGGTTCACTTCCCACCTTAAGGCCCAAACAACAAAACGTTCCTTTCCTTCGACCGCGTCCTCTCCTTACGTGAGGCTTCCTTACAACCAAGTACCGACGGAGGAAGCAAGCGTACTCTGAAAGCTCCCTTAACCCGTCCTCGCGGGAGGAATGGTTGCTGCGCTCCTGCGTTCGAGATTATCGAATATAAGCTTTGCTCACAAGCGTTTATTATGTAAAAAAAAAGTTGGGTCACCACATCACTTCCAAATTGAAGTGTTAATCAAGAGACGCGTGTACGCTTTCTTCAAACTACGATTACTGAATGTGAAAAGCCACCGTAGTTGAGCGCAAAACATGGTGCATTCTAGCAACACTGAAACGCCCCACGGAGGAAGGAAACAGGTTTCCTTTTCTTCCTCCGTGGTGCAGTGCACGCACGCTCGCCGCTCGCGTCTCCCCACAGGGGTTAGGCACTGCGCCGTGCTCCCGACCGGGTTGCAGAAATTAGGTGCCTTTTCTCATCTTCTAACCACTACCACCACCACCCACAGGGGTGGGGTGAGAGGGTAGCCTCGAAAACGAAAACATCACGTGGGCTAGCTGTGAGGCGAAGCGCTCGTTCAGGGCAAGGAGCGGACCTAAGGGCGCACGAAGGTAGCCCCAAAGCAACCTTAAGCTGAGGAAGCGCCAAGGAAGCCTTCACCGAGGGCTCCTTAGTGAGGAAGCTTTCAGAGTGACATAAGGCGGCCTCACAAAAATGAAGGCTTCCTTACTGAGGAAAGGAACGTTCCGTTGTTTGGCCCTTAACCACCTCGAGTTCATGGTATATACTAGTTCACTGTATTCATGGCAATGCGGCCGAACGCTCGCTAAACCTTTCGAAAACCAAGAAGGTTACGCCCAGCGAGTATGACGTAGCAAACTTTTTCAGTCAGATAGTGCTCAATGTACATGCCAATGGCTGCTAATGGTGATCGCAGCCTGCGCGTTAACTAAAAGCCGAATGCTCCTGTCTCTCATTCCCCATCAGCAGCCATTGACATGTACATTGAGCACTATTCTTTATTGTTCAACAATGCACAGAAGAAGTCTCTCACCGGCACCACCTTGGAGGTCAAAATGTTATACTTGTTACGTACTACGGGGGACGAACGGGTGCCGCTATAAGGAGCCTCGCCCCTAAAAACTGCCCCTCATGCACAATAGCTAAATCTTTGGCCGACTTTCCGTACTGTAGCACCGGCACCCGAAATAAGTGCCCACCTTCAAGTCAGGTTGTACGTTAGACAGCGTCAGCTACGAAACTGTCCCTGTAAACAAGCCATGGGAGCAGTGTTGTCAGTTCGCACGCATGCTCGTAGCAACACATCGAGAATCGGATCAATTACTTCCACACACTTCATCAAATGCCACCTTAAATCGGTAGCTACAGCCAGAAAACTAGACGCTAAAGTGTAATTTCCTGGTTATATCTAGCAATTTACGTCGAACATAATAAAGGGCTACACCTCCCTTATTTTGCTTTAAACGTCTACAATAACCAACTCTTTATTTCATCCTGGTGCACTTCTCTCTAGTTATTTTAAGGCACTCTCAATCATTCTTTATTACGAACATTCTCATTTACTTTCAAAGGAGGAAACAATCACTGTTCATAACCTGACTCGCTAGTTAGTACACTGAAGCTGTACCCATGCCTCCAAGCTATTCGTAATAATAACCTGCGTTGCAGTGAAATACAAATCATTTGTTTTTGCCTTTCGTCACGCTGTCCTTCGATGTCAAAGTTTTTCTTCTGTGCGTAAAATACGTCATCTGCCACCGTTTCCTTTTCTTTTCTTTTTTTAACTGGTGGTGTATGCGTTACGACTGAAGCACATGTAACAAAGAGTGCACTTGCTCGCGCTTTCACTACTTCTGCTGCAAAAGTGGTTCATAAAGTGAACGCTTCGTTTTATAGGCTCATTTACAGCAGTTGTTTTACGTTGTTATTGCAAAACGAAAGCTTTCAGACTGATGAATCACATGAAGGACACGTGCCTGAATGTGCCGTCCGTGTCTAGGTTTGGCGACTTTAGAAAAAAAGAAGTGCAGGTTTTGTTTCATATAAGATTTTTTTTATTTTTTACAGCTTATTCGAATTACAACCCGGATTAAAAAGGGAAGAGCTACTAATGTTACAGCGTTGAAAAAGAAAGCATGACTAATTTTACTTATTGTTTGTATGAAACGGGGTGTCTGTAAGATATGCTATTGAGACGCGGCATACATATTTCATATTACACTTACATTAGTTTGGCGCAGTTCTTGTTAAAATAAATGTGAATTCGGTTGAATCGAGCTTGTCGACGGATAGCAGCGATTTTATTAGGAAGGATGGGGTGGTGGCATCCGAGATAGAAACCACTTCTTGCAGGAAATATTTTGTTCTTCGATTGCTTCCTTGCGCGTATATATTCACAGTGTTACAGTGATTGATTGATCGACTGATTGATTGAATAATTCATTCATTCGTTCATTCTTTCGTTCGTTTATTTGTTAACTGGTTGGTCGGTTCGTTGGCTGGATAATGATTTGATTGATTAATTAATTTATTGGCAAGGTATTCATTTACTTATTGAATGATTCATTGATTTATTGATTGATTTTGTCACAGTGAGCAATAAAATGGTCGCACATGTTCCTTTTCCAAATTCTGATGCCTAGAAGTGTCGCCGCAAGGAATCAAGCTCACGACGTAGTGCTCTGTAGCGTATACGTTGAAGCCATTAGGTCCCAGCAGCAGATCCCAATTCCCTTCTGTGTGTCTCGCTGCATTATGTGTTTTTTAAGCCAGCTCTATATAGCAAAGCATAAGAACACCTCGCCAGACTAAAATGAAATGCAGGTACGATATCTGCAAGTTAGCTTACAATCTCTGAAAACACCAATAGGCCGGTAACCTATGCATAATAGCAGAGGCAGATGTAAGTATCAGGCTGTTGCGTGGCTAGTCTCATCATTACTTTTGCGTGTGGAAGGGTTTCGGCTGAATAAATACGAGGACAAACTCGTTCTGTTCGATCGAAGCTGTTCCGCTGATTGCCGTGCTGTTACTTGTACTCATTTTATTACCGTGACAAGCTGGTAGAGCTGGTGAGTACAATCCCAATGCACAACTTTGAACTCAAGCCGCTTCGAACTCCTGCCATCATTTCAATGATTTCGGAGAAAAATCCGGCACTTCGCCAGAGCCGCCGCTTGCTAGGACTACCTCCTAAGTTTGATCCTTTGATCTCGGCAAGAATGACCACCACAACGGCAAGTCATACGCAAAAGAGTGGCATATATGGACTTACATCCACCGCAAGCGTCATGTACGAAGCAATCATTCCGAAGCGGTTCCATGATGACGAGGATGACTGGCTAGACCACTTCAACCAGGTCACAGCCGCCAACGAATGAAACCAATGAACTTTCACTACTTATATTTTGCACTTGAAGACTATGCTCGTACCTGGTATGAAAACCATGAAATGTGTATCACCAATTGGTAACAATTTCAGCGACAGTCACGCCAGGCATTTGTAAATCCCGAAAGAAAAAGAAAGCCGAGTAGGCTCTGCAGAGCCGTGTTCAGAAGCCAAATGAAAACGTGGCTATGTTTGTGGAAGACATGCCACGCTTGTTCAAACGCGCTTGAGACAAAAAAAAAACTTCCATTCCTCTTGCGAGGTGTCAAGAAGCAACTTTTTGCTGGACTCATACGCAAGCTCCCAACCACTGACGATGAGTTCATCGCGGAAGCTACTACCATAGAACGAGCCGTTCAGCAACGCTTTCTGCAGTATGGCCGCCAAGCTTCTGTCACCGCGGTGTCACATTTCACCTGTGGACAGGGTTTAGCAGCACTCCGCGAGCTTCTGCAGAGTGTGGTCCACGAGGAGCTCACAAAGTTTGGCCCACTCCTACTCACCCATGTGTGACAATTCTGGTGACATCAATCGCTATGAAGTTAAGAATGTGACCCAACCATTGCTCTCAATGCGAGCAAAAGCTGCTCCTCTGTCTTACGCCTAAGCATTGAGGAGTCCTCAACCTTCAACCTTTTATTTGAAAACATCGAGTCGATGCTTTTGGAGAGGGGGAGTAATGGCACAGGCGCATAGTGGGTATCTATCTGGCTGTTGTGTGGCTAGTTTCATCAAAACTTGTGCGTCGCAAAAATAAAGACGCGGATGAATAAAGATAAAGACGCGGATGAACTGAATAAAGACGCGGATGAACTTGCGCTGCTCGATCGAAGCTGTTCCGCTGTTTGCCGCATTGTTACTTGTACTAATTTTATTACCGTGACAATAGTGTGTATAAAACTGCTGCTTTTCTCTCTCTCTCTTTATCTCTCTTTCTCTGCGGGCACTTCGAATATCCGAATAAATGTTCCGTATAGTAAGTAAATTTTTAGCAGCTTTTTCTATTCCCAAGCATATATTTATTTTTTGTCATAGAAATAAAAGTGTACCAAACGGTTTTCGAGGCGACTTGTGTAGCGTTTCTTAAAAAAAAGCATAGTCAGGTTTGTTTGAACAACATAAAGGATGACTTTGCTCTGTGATGTAGAAGCTTCTGTATGCTGCATTCGAGCACTTGGCAGCATTTCAGTCGATATACGCAAGAACCATGTCACATTCATTCTAATTTGTTCTACATGCGCACATTTTTGTTGCACGAACTGGTGATCGGTTGTTGTCTTTTGCGTTTTTATTGACTTCTCTGGAGAGCTCTATGTAGCCTAAACTGACGCAAATAAAAACACCGTATTAAACAAACTTCGCAGCTTCGAGTCAAAAGCAAATCCCGTTTTTTTTTTTTCAATGCCCGCTGATCAGGCAAATTCGCTTTGGGAGCACTCAGACGGCAACGCTATGCGAGAAACCAAGCCACCGCAAAAAAGCATCCAAGCTGTTGAACAAAACAAGAAAATGAAAACAGTGGTTCAAAAATTGGCCCTAGAAAGCGAGAAAATTTCGTTTCCTCAGATTCCCTTAAGAATAGATTCGACTGTGGGATCTTGTTTTATAGTGACCCAGGACTCTTTTTTTTTGTCTAGCTTAGTCGGCACTTTCTGGTATGCTTCACGCCATGAACAATTCAAAGTACTTGTGTTCTTACGGCACTCTTCGTTTTTTCCCTGGCTTGTTCTAAGCTGACGTTCTTTGCTTTCGGTTTTTGTTTGTGCAAATATTTCCGTGCACCACGCTCTATACACCGCTACAAAACAACTACAGCATTAGGCCTAGATTGTTATTGTGAGCCTTACGGCTAACTCAAATTGATGTTCTTTTCTGTTTGTTTTGTCTTTAAGAAATATTGTATCCATTTATTTTCACTTTCGCTTGAGGGCCGTTCCACGCACTGTAGTTGATTTGAGCCTCTCCTGTTAGGCGTGTATTACGTTCGTTCGCCGTGGTCGGTATAGTAGGCGTGAGACGTTCAAATCATTATTTTAACGGAATATGCATTCGGTACAGGAATAATTCAATAAACAATGCAACCACGACATTCAACGTTTTTTTTTCACGCTCGTGTGATGTCGAGCCTGTGGAAGAGGATTTTCGTTAAGCCGCTAGAACTTCCAAGACGATTTCAACTTTTAATGACTCCAGGTCGTGGCCTTTTCGTAAGCTGCAAAGCTCAAGATGTAATGCTAAAGTAAAAAATGGCACGCAAAGTACGATTCCTGCCACTGCCGCAAACATAAGCAGTGGCCCGTTGTTGCGTTTAGCCCCGCCGCGGTGGACTAGTGGCTAAGGTACTCGGCTGCTGACCCGCAGGTCGCGGGATCGAATCCCGGCTGCGGTGACTGTATTTCCGATGGAGGCGGAAATGTTGTAGGCCCGTGTGCTCAGATTCGGGTGCACGTTAAAGAACCTCAGGTGGTCGAAATTTCCGGAGCCCTCCACTACGGCGTCTCTCATAATCATATGGTGGTTTTGGGACGTTAAACCCCACTTATCAATCAAATCGTTGTGGCGTTTATGGACAAACAGGAAAAAAAATAGCTGGTTTTTCAATTATTGAAAACAGATGCAAGCGTCAAAGGTCTACCGGCAAATCAGATTGGTTGGTATCGCATCATGACGCCATTTTTTGAAGGATGCCATATGGAACCCGCGCCACAAAAGTCATGGACCCATGACCACTGGCGTTAGAAACAGCGCAAGCAACCCTGCCTCCGCCAAATATCACATCTATCTGCCTATGCAGTACCGCGCAGCTTCAGTGATACGTGAATAATTATTCAGCACTCGAAAGAAAGGTTTTTCGCAACAAGTTTCGGCAATGACTGGCATAGTAGATATCACAGACATCACCGATACTTGAAATAACTATTTGCAGAGTTACGTGTACGAGAATAGTATTACAAATTGCTACTTATGTACCCGTGCAAAACATGCATTTCATGGGGAGTGAAACATTTTTAACCCACCGCGACCCCCTCCCTCCCTTCACTTCACCAAACCGGAGGAAAATTAGTATTCCGAAGTTCTTGATTCTTTCACCAAGCCACCTAACATTGAAAAATTGCAAAGTTGCAGTAATTGTCACTTATTCGACGATGACTGCCAAATGCGAGGGATTATTGGTGAGCTGCAAGCTCGCAATAGATTCAAGTGCTACGTGACGCCAAACAGGCTGATAAAGAATGTTCCACACTTGCAGCCATGGCTGCTGGTGGCGCTGACTGACACTCCCAAGTTTAATTCAAATATACATCCAATAATGTGGGTGGGGGAACGACCACCGTGGTAGCTGAGTTGGTAGAGCATCGGATGCGTTATTCAAAGTTCTCAGTGTCGGTTCCTGCTCACGGCTCGTCAAGTTTTGATCAACGTTTCTTTCTTCACATTTCCATTACAATTAGGTTACTTAGTTTTCCTATGCTTTCCTTGCAGTATTGTCTTTTATATTTTATATCTCATTATATCGTGTCTGACAAGAAAAAAACGAAAGAACGCTAAATGTATATATATATATATATATATATATATATATATATATATATATATATATATATATATATATATATATATATATATATATATATATATATATATATATATATATATATATATAGCAAGCACAAGCATTTTGTCTTCAAACTATTGATGCACCAAGCTGTCCCGTGGGCTTCATCGCCTTTATGAAGCCCGTATCGCACCCTTGAAGAATAGGGAGCCCTATTTTTTTAACAGACAAGCACACATACTGATTGCTGTCGTGAGGTTGCACTGGCTGGACGACGTAAGTTAGCTCCCGGCGAATAAATACAACAACTTTGCTACTTTCGATGTCACTTGAAGAGAAAAATGACTCGTAGCCGGATAATCTGATTGGGTGCGATAATTTCGGTTCACATATAATCATGACGGGAAATCGGTGCAGATGAACAAACTGGCGAAAATCAGATATGCGAGATCTCAGACCTCTTGCGTTTCATTGAAAGATCGACGCTTCTCTGACCTCCTGACGGAACGACTTGTTATTGTCGGCCATGGCTTTACTGGAGGCTTGCAAGGACCGGACTCAACGCGTCCAGCACCTGTAGGCCGCTCCTAGCAGTTGGCGTGTCGATGCTTGTCAGAAGACTTCTGATGACACTCACAATGGATCGCAGCATAGGAATAATTTGACGATCTGCTTTTGGAGCCTCGTCATCAGCAGCCTTGGCTTTCACTGGGAGCAGAGAGCGGGAAGGCTGCTCGGAAGGCCGTGCGTTCGCAAGCACCGGCCAGTCTTCAGGGGAGAGAGGCTTCGGTGGAGGTTTTCTTGTACTCTCTGGCTTTCTACTAGATGTTGATGGTGGTGTAGACCGAAGTGGTGCATGAATATCACCATGACTGGAGCGCTTCCGTCGGTGGCGACGTCGACGCCGGATTTTCTGTGAAGCTTCTCTATGGGTTGAGTTATCCCTGACCATTTCTTTCAGGATACCCATTTCTTTCTTGAGTCTTGGGCATTCCTTAGACGTGGCCTCATGCGTACCTCGACAATTGCCGCACCTATAAGTTGTTGCACAACAGGTGTCTACCGTGTGCGCCTCCGCGCACCGGGGGCATACGGTGGAGTTTGCACAGACGCCTTTGACATGACCGATCTTGAAGCACTTGTGGCACTGAAGCGGCTTTGGGACAAAATGCCGTACCACATGCCGGAAATGTCCTACCGACGTGCGTAGGGATTGAGTCACCCTCAAAGACTAGCTTAACGCAGCGGCTGTTCCCGAGGCGGCTTATATGCTTAATGACCACTCCTTCGTACGCTGGTTTTATCAGAATGGGCAGATCCGTGTTTGGGATTGCCAAGTCAATGTCGTAAATGACACCTGCAGTGCAGGTTCCAGTCATCGGTACGACCGCTCGTACTTTGACATCTTCAAACTCTGTCATCATTCGAAGCTTCTCCAGCGTATCTGCATGTGTTGTGTCAACGGCTAAAACGTTCTTACGTGTGTTTAGCCGGACCTCTTTGATTTCATTCTGTGCTATTCCCTCAAGAACATTGGAAATGGCTTGCCTGTTCAATTTTCGAAGGCTGGCGGAAGGATCCACGGGCATGAAGAGAATGGTATGCGGCCAGCGTTCATTCCTTGCCTTCACGGTTGACGTGCTTGCTGGTGATGACGTCTTGATGAGCCTCCTTTTGGCCTTGCGGCTCATCACAGACACGAAGCTGCCATCTGATGAGTCGTCGCTGTCGACTGAGTAGATGTCCGTGTCTTCACTGGAGCTGCACCAAGAGCCTCGTTTCCTTGCGGAGCTTACAAATGTTGAGCTGTAGCCAGACGGGCCAGCAGTTCGTTCTTCGTCCATGGGCACGAGAGCAGGAGCATCTCTTGAGCCGTCGCTGGTGATGGTGATGGACATTCGCACTTCTAGGCGTGTATATATCCCCATCAGGTCATTTCGACGCCAACAAACTAGACGGCATATTAAGGGCACATCCGGGTCCGTGGGTTATCATCGGGGATTTCAATGCGCATCATCCCATCTGGGGAAGTTCAAGGCTTAATTCAACGGGACGACGTCTAGCATCATTGGTTTCCAGCCATGGTCTCGTCCTTCTGAATGATGCCAGTCCTACGTTTTTACGAGGCACTACATATAGCAGCTGCCTTGATTTGTCCTTTGTTTCACGCCGATTTGCTACACGGGTAAAGTGGTTTTTGGACATTGAAACACACGGAAGCGACCACATCCCCACTTACCTGAAGATCAAAGGTATTTCGAACACGTACTCCTCTACCACAACACAAAGAATAGATTGGAGTGTGTTCAAGACTCAACTTGAGGATGCTTGTGAAGAAGGCCTGTCCAATGGTCTTCAGCAAGCTATTAAGGAAACTGCACATGCGACTACGCGCACAATAACACGCTCTTCGAAGTATTCTGAATATGACCTCGAGCTGGAGCGACTTCGTGCGATACGCCGTCGTGCCGAAAGACGATACCGACGCACCAATTCTACAGACGATCTACGGACAGCCCGGCGCATCCAAAAGAAGATACAACGGCGCCTTGACAAATTAGACACCCTACGATGGAGGAAATTTTGTGCGTCGCTTGATCCTCATAAACCACTGTCTCAGATATGGAGAATTGTGCGAGGCCTACGTTTTGTTCCAGAGCAGCGTTTTCCCTTCAAAGCCCTCGCACTTTTTCATCGCCGGCATGAAATTGAGGTAGCAGAAGATTTCTGCGCTATGACCGTGGGCCAGACAGCGTACACAAGCCTACATACAGTGAATCAAATCCCTCACTCACGGGACCCACGAATGGATCTACCGTTTACATCACAGGAGCTCGATGCGGCGCTCGTCTTATGTAATAAGTCGTCGTCAACTGGCCCGGATGACATCTCATACAAGATGCTGTGCAACCTTGGTAAACGGGCACGAGAAGCACTCCTTAACATCTTCAACGATTCCTGGCAAGCTGGCGTCGTTCCGCAAGATTGGAAGATTAGCCGCTTGGTACCGATCCTTAAGCCTGGCAAATCTCCCCTGGACATTGCCTCTTACCGACTGATCGCACTCTCAAGTTGCGCAGGAAAGGTAATGGAGAGAATGATCTTGGCCAGGCTTGAATGATACCTGGAATACTATGAGATATATCCGAACGCCATGGCTGGTTTTCGCCGTCACCGATGTTCGATCGACAATGTTATAGATCTTGTCACATATGTCCAGCAACAAAAGGCAGGTAAACGACTATCTGCAGCCATGTTCCTTGACGTAAAAGGAGCATACGACAACGTTCTACATGACGCCATCCTCGAAGCCATTGAGTCAGTGGGCCTAGGCGGGCAACTGTATTGTTGGACACGCAGCTATTTACAAGGGCGGACCTTGTTTGTGAACACTGCAGATGGTCCAACTTCCCAACACCCAACGCATCGTGGAGTCCCGCAAGGTGGCGTCTTGAGTCCAACCCTCTTCAACCTCGTTCTCATTGGTCTGGTAGAACGATTACCAAGTGTGGTCAAGTTATCCGTGTACGCTGACGACATCTGCGTCTGGACATCTGGCGTGACAAGGCCTCAGGTACGCGCAAGACTTCAGAAAGCTGTGACGTTGATATCATTGTACCTCAAGGACCAGGGTCTGAAACTCTCGCCAGCGAAATGTGCATTGATTGCTTTTAGTCGAAAGCCAATGAGACCATACGCTATATCAATCGATGGCCAAGTCATACCGTATGTCAAGACGCACAGATTTCTAGGCGTATTCATTGATAGAGACCTCTGCTGGGGCCCACATGTGGCCCACTTGAAGAAGAGGCTGACAGAAATTGCTAACTTATTCAAGTATCTCGGAAGAAAAACCTGGGGGACTTCAGTACATGCAATGATGCAATTGTACAAGACGCTTTTTCTTGGCTATTTGCGCTACAGTTTGCCTGTGTTGACCAACACCTGTAGAACCAACATTCGGACTCTCGAAAGCATCCAGGCCATGGCTCTGCGAGTTTGTCTGGGGCTACCGCGATGTACATCATCAGCTGAGACAATCGAGATCGCTAATGACTACCCGCTGAAGACGCATATCATGATGGAAGTGCTCAGAGCACACGTGAGGCATCTTATTCGTGCCCCTGCCCATCATCTAGCTTCACTGCCAGAAGCCCGACCTCGTGCCTCATTCTGCCAGACAGTCTTGTCATATCGCACACACATTCCTGCGGGATATACAACTCCATAGAGGATTTCAACTCCCCCATGGAGTATGACCTGTGCACATGTGGAACTCACGGTTCCAGGCATAGGGTCAAAAGCCCGGCTCTCGTCTCCAGCGCTAAAGCAGCTTTCTCTTCTCTTGTTATATGAGAAATACAGTGACCATACTCATCTGTATACTGACGCTTCAGCTAAAGTGGATGGGTCTGCAGGGTCGGTGATCTTTCCTGCAACTGCGACAACGGTGAAGTTTCGTTTATCCCACCAGACATCATCGACAGCTGCGGAACTTGCTGCTCTACGTAGCGCAATTCAAGTCATTAAACACCAAGAAGCCAAGAAATGGAGCGTGTTCACGGACTCTAAGGCAGCACTACAGTGTCTGACATTCGCCTTACGCCGGGGACCTCATGAACAACTAGTGCTGGAAATTAGAGAGCTGCTTCACCACCTCTTCGACGAAGGACACAGAATCACGTTTCAGTGTATTCCAAGTCACTGCGGCATATTGGGCAACGAACATGCCGATGCAGCTGCCCGATCAGCACACGAAGATGGTGAAGAAAAATCTATACCATTTTCAAGGACTGATGCTGCAATGACCATCCGAAAAATCGCTGATGCAGAATTAAAATCTCTGTGGAACACTGAGTGCTTACGGCACACGCGACTGCGTAGACTGGACACGTCTCGTCGACTCCGGCCTCCGTCTGGACTCTCCCGACTCGAGACAACGGTGCTTTGCCGACTATGGCTTGGTGTCGCCTTCACCAAAGCTTTCGCCTTCCGAATCGGCATGGAAGACAGTGCTGCTTGCGGTCATTGCGGCAGCGATGAAACTATAGAGCACGTTCTCTGTCACTGCCCTCGTTACAGCGTGCAAAGACGGCTACTAGCTGCTGCGTTAGCTCGCCTTGACGACAGACCTTTGTCTGAACAATCAGTGCTGGAAAGACGACATGATTTGTGCGCTCACAGAAAATCAGTGAAGGCCCTACTGAACTTTTTGCGTGGCAGCGGCCTATTGTATAGACTGTAGCACCCCAGCTCCCCCCCCCCCTTTTTTTTCGCGCGCGTCTATTTCCCTCTGCGCTTTCTTTCCAATCTTTCTTCCCCATTCCCCCTTCCCCTAGTGCAGGGTAGCAAACCGGATGCTCCATTTTTTGGTTAACCTCCCTGCCTTTCCCTCATTTTATTCTCTCTCTCTAGGGAGCCCTAAAGTTTCGCTTTAGGAGTTGAACTCAATAGCGACATCCTGTTGCTATTTCAAACGCTTATTGCGTGAAACATTTTCGATTTTGCATTTACCCACTATGCATGACCTTGAGGGGATATGCGTAGTAGCGTGTGTGCTTTCTGTAGTAGGGTACCGGCTTTTAACCGCGGTGCCATTGTGACAATCACATACTCTGACGCCCGCTGGCAATGGACGCTTGTACCACAAATCATTACTGCAGTATTTCATGTTTAATTTTGATGCATGTATACAGGATGCGTGTGCTTGTGAAGCATGAAAGCTACTTTCACTGCATTTTCAAGCAGAGGAAGTTTTTTTCACTGTTTTCACAAGCAGAGGCGTGGCCTTGTGGCAGAACATCCGCTTGCCACCCAAACGACCCGGGTTTTATCCCCACTAAGACCCAAACAACCCTGGTTTTGTCAGCACTCTAGTTCAGGTTTTTCAATCATTATTTTATTTTACTTGCATTGTTCGTGATTCATCGGTCGCGCATAAGATGACTACTTTTCGCTCTCAACCATCGATGCGGACGCCGACGCTAACACCAAAATTTCTGCTCAACGAGCCCTTTAACGGGGTGCTTATTCCCAGTAGCGTTGTTAGAACGCGGTGGCCTACCGATTTGTTAACTCTACTCCCACATGAAGCTCCGCACATGCGGTGGCCCCTGTTAGAAAACCTGTCTTGTCCACACTGTTTATCTCATACACCGCGTCTCGGGCACTGCCTTAAACATGGGCCGGTGTATAACATGCCCGTCTAGTTGGACCTTCCGTTTATTCTCGACAGCCGGCCCGTACTGACGCTAGCGGTGCTTCTGACAGGACGTCGGATTATAGCTTCGCGCTATCCTCGTCCTCGGTCATGCTTGCGGCAATATATAGAGCCTTGTCTTCCCACCCTTTCCTACTCCCCTTTTCTCTACTACCCCCTCCCTAGAGAAAAGAAAGCCTTTAGCGTTAACCCGAGGCAAAGCGTGTCCCGCCGCCAAGTCAATGATTGGCCGAACAGGGGACAGCAATTCGGAGGGACACCGTTTTCCCGACGGCGCTCTATTCAGCCCGTTGTCTAGGGCTGACAAAAGCAGCGCCAGGATATGACAAGCGTCATCCCGATCGGCCTTTATCTTTACTCTTGTTTGGCCACATTTAAGGTGTCGTACTTCCTACATTATATTTTTATGCGTGGGCGTATGCTGGGATCGGTCGTGATATAGAACATATTGGCACATCACCGAGCTTGCGTGCCTTGCGACGATGCATACGACGAGGCATGTTGAAATGACTGTTATTTACCGTATTCCATTCAAGGACGAGTCAATGTTTTATATGTATTAACTTTAGTGCCTGGGGGCTCCTGTTTTAGTTTATGTTATAAACAGAATATGATCAAAGAGACCACCCATAGATTAGGCGTTTGAGGATCGCAACTTAGCAATGGTTACACCTGAAATAGCCCAATTCTTAGACTATTTGGAATCGTGTAGAGCATTCCCGAGTACGCGAACATCCGTCCAATAAATCTAACTTCTCGTTTGTGCTGCACAAAATTTCAACTGAAGGCCTTCTGTCAAAAGAAGAAACGTAAAACTGTTACGCTAATGAAACAGCGGTGCAAGCGGTGAAACGCGGCTAATGATGCGCAAAAGTAATCCCTTGGCAGTCTTGACAAGCAGCTTACTGTACGAAGCAGAAATATTTCCACAGGCAGCGAATGCTGTTACGTGGCTGATCCTTGTACTAAGCGTGTTTCTCTGGGAAGGCTTAGTTCGTGAAATATTGGCAGTATGAAATATTTAAGCTAGCAAGCTTTACTATGCTTTCTTTTTTATCCTTTATTGATCTTTAAGTATTTTTGTCACTGATTCAGCCACGTCTCGTAAGCAGTTAGGTGTGCATTTACGTATCGAAGTCCAGCGTAGACTGACAGGTTCTTATTTCTTTTATCTGAGGTGAAGCCGAAGCGGATCAAAAAAAAAGAGAGAAAATGGCTGAATATCAAATGAGTATCATATGTGGTTTGCTTCACTACACGTATACGTAGAACGTGTGAAGACAAAAACAAGAAATATATCTCCCCTTGGCACTTCGCACTGAATTTACTGCTGTACTTGACGAGAGTATATTGATTAAAACCTAAAATATCGGCCATGATAGCCATGTCAAGGGGAACCAACAACATTGTAACGATTCAGTCAATACTTCATTTGGCTGCCTCATTTACAAATAAACTTCGGCTTCCGAGTAAAAGAATTCAAAAATTGCATTGTAGCCCATAGAAAAGAGTTATACAAATAATCACAAAGTACACAGTTGTGATAATTCTGCAACTTCCATATTACATGTACTACTACTGCTACTACAACTAAAAATAATAATAATAATAATAATAATAATAATAATAATAATAATAATAATAATAATAATAATAATAATAATAATAATAATAATAATAATAATAATAATAATAATAATATTATTATTATTATTATTATATTATTATTATTATTATTATTATTATTATTATTATTATTATTATTATTATTATTATTATTATTATTATTATTATTAATATTATTATTATTATTATTATTATTATTATTATTATTATTAATGATAACTGTCTGGTGTTATGCAGCCCAAACGCTATATTAATTGATGAGAGACGCTGCATTACTGAAAGGCTACGGAAACTTTTACCACCTGAATCCATGCACATGCGCGTCTAGCAATTTCTAAAGACGATTGTCTTTCTTGGGGACCTTCGACGCAAAAATTTTGATCTGTCTGTCTGTCTGTCTGTACATTTGTCTGTTTGTTTACTCTTACCGGCATCGGGTACTTGAAACGGCCGACCCCATCCGCGGCGACCACAAATGTTGCTCAATGTTGAGCGTTGATGCTTGTGCAATTGTCAATTAAAAAGCAATTATTGGGCATGTCTGGGGTACCATAACAACACGCACATATTCTGCATATGCATCTCTTACTATAAAATGCTTACATAAGTAATTTAAGGACCGTAGCGCTTATCACGCTGCGCTTACTTTGCAACGCTTGCACGGAACGGAGAAGCATGTAATCTGCATGTAATCTGCAAATGTCGTTGAAAGACGACAGTCTTGCATGTGGAGAGAGTGAACAAAACATTTATTTGATGTTCTGCGCAAGAAAATTGGTGAATGGTATTCTGTAGGCGCTGCGTTAGAGTGCCTCGAGCGTGCAGCGGAGGTGAATGAGCGCCTCCGCTGTCTCACGTCACACGTGAGACATGAGCGCCATCTGGCAGTTTTCTTTAGAAAACAAAGCGCGTGGCTCTGAGACCGGTGCTCACGCCAATCTCAGTGGTGATAAGGTGTTGAACGCAAAGCGAAGGGTAGGTGCCACCATTGTCTCGTCTTAGCAAAGCGTTGGGAACACTCGCCTTTTCGTGCAAGCTCTGCATGGTCAGCGCAGCGTGATAAACGCCACGGTCCTTAAAATTAGTTATGTATGCCTTTTGTAGTAAAAGGCACACATGCAGAATATATACGTATTGTTATGGTGCATCACATATGCTCGATAATTGCTTTTAATTTACAATTGCAAAAGTATGAATGCTGAATCTTGATTAACATTGGTGGGCGCTGGTGACGGGGTCGGTCATTTGGGATACCCTCTGGTGCCGTTTAAAGTGCCCAGTGCCGTTAAAAGTGGACAAACAGACAAATGGTCAGACAGACAGACCAACACTTTTGCGTCGAAGGTCCCCAAGAAAGACTATCGTCTTTAAAAGTGGCCCTGCATGTGCTTGTTACCCCGCAAATGTCGTCGAAAGACGATAGTCTTGCTTCTAGAGAGAGTGAACAAAACGTTTATGTGATGTTCTGCGCAAGAAAATCGGTGAGTTGTGTTTTAGAGGCGCTGCGTTAGAGTTCCTCGAGCGTGCAGCGTAGGCGAATGAGTGCATCAATCACGCCACACGTGAAGCATCAGTTATTCAAGTTACGTTATTCTCAGCGTGGCACCCAAGCACGCGCGCTATTGGCTGCGTGGTGAGTGACGTCATTCATTTCGTCGTAATCATGGCACCGTGCAAGTGCGCATCAGTTTCTCCTGAAACCTTCCACATGGCATGCCACGGACAACTCTTGAAGAGCGCCGACAGTGGAAACGCTTAAGAGCTTGCATTCGCCGGGCCGATGGTGCATGCAGTCCAGCGACGAAAGCAGGTCCAGTAAGCCGAGTGTGTGTGTGTGTGTGTGTGAGAGAGAGGGGAGGGCGTGATTGTTAAATGAAAAGAAAAGTGAGCCCCGTAACTGTCTCTCATGGGGAGCACACCTCAACAGTAGCTCACGGGGCATGTGGGTAAGGAGGGACTAAAAGGATAGGAATTAAAGTTATAGAGATACAGAGAGCGCAAGTACAGCCACATACGGAAGTAAAAAAGAGATAGGAAAGACGGACACGCTCGCAGGAGTCCGAGGACGGGGCACCCACCACTCGGCGAGAGCTCTTGTCGGCGTCAGGAGATGGCGTAGAGCCTGCCAGTCGGCCAGAGCTGCGCTGTCGTCGGAGATCGCGGGGAAATTTGGTCAGCACGTAATCTAGCGAGTGAGTGAAGCCGAGTGCCGGCAGCAACAGCGCACTGATAATCCGGCAGCCTTCAAAGACACGCTGAATCGCGAGCGGGAAGGCAAGTGGCCGTGGCGGGTGGATCCTGTGTTAGCCCGCGATGTTAAATGCTTGCAACAACGCCATGCCGAACATGGTTCTTGAAGTAGGCAAAAAGGCACCTAAATTTTTCTCTACCTATATAGGTGACACTGCCAGTGCTGAACAAGTGGTGTTGCGGCGTCCACGTGACGACGGCGGGAGCGCGTTCGCTGGCGCGAACTACCGTTTTTAGCGGTACTTTCTCCAGCGGCACATTGGCGTCGGCTGCGACCGCCTGTGGTTTGAGAACAACCTGAGTTCAACGCATCGCAAAATTCATTTAATAAATCATTACTGTGACCTATTACCATGATTACGTGAGGCACAATGTACGGCATCTCAGAAAATAAACGCTGTCATGAGCCCATGCCAAATATGTCTAACTCTGTTATGAGAACCACGAACATGTAACCAATGATTTTGAAAGTGTTGTAAAATAGCGCAAAAAACACTAGGACACATGAAGAAGATAACACAAGCGCTCACTTTGAACTGACGTTTTCTATTTCAGAAAGATAACATATATAAAAGAAAACATCTGGTGATGCGCAGTGACACTGTCCAACAACACGAAAACTATATAAACATAATGAGCACTTTCACTTCCTCTTTTTTTTTCTCGCAGCCCTTATGCCAGCAAACCTGTTTCCTTGTCGGACGGAGATAAACATAAGCGGCTTATGCATTTGTGAAAAAAACTTGAAATTTAAAATATTTTCCTATATCTCTATAGCAGTTTCATCACTGTTTTCAAAGAGTAATGGTAGTTTCATCAAAACACGTCATACATTTGCAATCTGCGCAATGAATCGACACATAGCTAGTAGGTCTGCGCATGACCGGGTGTTTTTATGTATACATGTTCTCTTTCGAAAAGGCAAACGTCAATTTAAAGTTAGTGCTCCTATTATCTTCTTCCTGCAGCGCTAGTGTTTTTTTTTGCTCTATTTTACAGTGCAGTATACCACCTAGCTTGGGTTTCTGTACTTCGTAATTTTGGAAGGCTTTTGTGCGACGTCCGGTAGAGTAGATTGGAGGAGACACCGGGGACGCATGTTTTAGGTTTTGCTGGTTGACCGATTGTGCGGAGCGCTCGGGCAGTGATTTTGTGTGTTTGTGTGTGTGTGTGCACTCATCTCTCTCTTTTCCATGGCACTTGTTGTACTATACCATGCTATACCACACCATACTATATAGTATACAGCATATACTTAGCCAAGCATATAATGGACAAGAATATGCTTGTTCTCCTTTTTACCAAATTTATGGGCATTTTCATATCACTTTCTCTTTATACCCACAGGCAAATCTCGACCGTGATAGCTCTGCTGTAAAACAGACAGTGCCTATGTGCCATTAAAGTAAGACAAATCCCCCAACTCATCAGATTAGCTGGCTAGAGATTAACGATTAAGAGCATACACGGTCTAAGAACACCGATTAGGAGCGGGATGTTGCAGCTCCTCTTGTTAACCAACTGTATACCACTTGCTCTCTCAGTGACTGAATGCGTGCTGGTTCACAATGACAATAATTTTCTGTCCACGACACATAGCATACCTCGACGCCAACAGCTTTGCTCTTTTATCCAGTCGTTTTAACCGTGAGTTAAATATTTGAATACGTCCACAGTTTGATTTTGACGCCAGCTTTTGTTAAATGCGTTCACGGAGAAGAACCTTGATTTTGTGAACATTTCTGTACTGATATTTCAGTACGCCCGAAGGGCGAAGGCCTCACATTACGGAACACGCGACAATGTACTGCAAGAAAAACTGAAAGCTTACCATTGGTGTTAAGCTGCGCGTGAACGCTCTGTTGCAATAAGATACATGAATTATTCTTCAGAAAAAACTGCCTGGAATTACCCCACAATAAACAGAAAGAAACAGAGAGAAATTCGTAGGATGACTGCTAAACGAGCTTAACAACATTACTTATATCCGAAGTATATACACGCACGGCTAAATTCAGCATTGTGAAACGGGCCCCCTGTGTCGACACGTGCACCTGCTTGCATTGAAATTTACCGAGGATTGCGACAAGGATTCGCAACTGCATACGACACGGCTGCAGGTTACCGGCTTGCGCAATTCTTCGTGCCCATTTCCATTTATTGAACAGCAACACATACGGCGTTTGATCCTCCGCGGGTAACGCGTTAATATTGAAAGATTGATGCATTTTTCGGCCAGCGTGCGTAAGAAGTCCGCGACGCAATATCGAGTTACTCAAATTCAGCGATCGTACATTGAAGTCATATCTATGCGTTTCTGTTTTCTGTATTTTTTCTTGTTGGTTACTAGGTATGCTTCATTTTATTCCTGAACTTATATAACATCGAAAATATTCTCGAGACTTTTGCCGTTGTCACAACTATAAAGTACAGTGTAGGAATAGAAAAGGAATGCAATACATCGTAAGAGAACAGATAGTTGTAAATTGAGGGTGTAATACAAAACATTCTTGCTTCTATATTTTGTTAGCAAGGCTGCAGGGAAAACTAAATGTCGACTCGTATATGAATGTAAGACCCACAATAGATAAAAAATTAAACTGACTTCTTGATGATTCCCAATTTTTATGCCTTTTTCAACCATGTGAGCCCTAGCCAGACAAGACACGTCAGAACATCCGTTACCTTCTGCGAAAAAGTCGCCCGGATGGGCTGTGTTGCATACAAACACACAAAGGAGACAAGTCAACCTACCCAAATCAATGTGCCAAGCGCCATAAGCATTATTCCGCCCTTATTCTCATAAACGTAATTCTATAGGACCAAAGGCAGAGAATTAATCTAAGTTACACGAAAATAAACAGGCGACCAGCCCGAGGAAAACAAAATGAAGGAAAGGTTGGAGCATGCTTACCGCGAAATCTCGAGCAGCCACCCCTCTACGGTGACGGCTAATTCAATAAGATTCTAGGAAGTGGGGAAAGAGGGGAGGGTAATTTTGCTCGGTCGTGAATCAAAATTGAAGACGGCTTCGCAACAGCCACTAATAATAAAAAATAGACACTTGTGCTTGTGAATAAATGTTTTATTGAATACGCGTTTGTTGACTATATTCTTAGTATCTGGGGTTTAACGTCCCAAAACCACGATATGATCATGAGAGACGCCGTAGTGGACGGCTCCGCATATATTGACCACCTGAAGTTCTTTAACGCGCACCTAAAACGTTCCCCTAAAATCCAAGTGGACAGGCCTCCAACACTTACGCCGATGCCAAAAATGCAGCCGCCGCAGTTGGGATTCTCTCCCCCGACTTTCGGGTTAGCAGTTGAGTGCTATAATCACTAGACCACCGTGACGGGGCCACTCACTGTTTTCATTCGACATGGTTGGGTGAATAAAAGCAGCGAACAAAACAATCGGATTGGTAGGGAAAGAGAAGAGGCCTCACATAAATCTCCTGATGAAAGGAGAGGAGTGCTTGCTCGGGACGATACGGCAGTTGTTCTTAGAAGTGTGGCAGCTTGGGCTAGTTGGTATGGCATGACGATAGTTATAGCGCGAGAACAAAACGGCGACACAGAGACAAGAAGGAGGTGTCCTTCTTGTCTCTGTGTCGTTGTTTTGTTCTTGCGCTATAACTATCGTCAGGCAGTCGTTCATTAGACTTGCGTGAGGGTAGCGGGGTCGAATGCCGGTTGCGGCGGCCGCATTTTCGACGGAGCCGTGAATGCTTGAGGCCCGTGTACTAGATTTTGGCTATAGAGACTCGAAGTTACCGGATTCCTCTACCACGGTATCTCTCATTTTCATATCGTGGTCTGGGGCGTCAAACCCCACCAGTTATAATTATTGTTATCATGTTTTGCGTGCAGAGGTTTAGAATTATCACTACAGAAGAGCCGAAAGTAAGACTGGTGAGATCAATAGACTATGGTCGATTCAACAACTGTTTTATTCTCTGGGATGTCAACAAAAGTGAACACGGTGCCTAAGAGAAATTCACGGTGCCTAAGAGAAATTAAATGCAAGATCCACTGCTTTTAAAACGAAAGTGTTTTATACTGGGGTCCACAAAGACTTCACTGTCGTATTTTTGTCACGGATATGACGTTGTTTAAAATTAAACGAACAGCGGGCAAAGAAATAAACAAGAAGAAAGAGACCCGGGAATGAAACATACGATGAAAATAGGAAGCGAGCGCTTAGACAGCTGAGCTATATGCGAGAGACTCCTTGGACGTACCAAATATGTATCACACGCCAACGCTGTGTATTCGCCCTCTTCGTTTGTCGGGGTGGTGCCACGGCTTAACAGCGGAGAATAGTAGTACTGCGTTAAGACACTAACCAACACCGGTAGAGGAAGCAGCGGTAGTCTGAGTGCGGCGCCTCGATGCTAACATTCGAACGGGTGCTTCGGCATCAGCAGGTAGCCTTCACGTGCACGCACATGAAGACTCCCAAGGTATCAGCGCCTACCAATGCCACTTTGGTGGCTTTCGCCCTAGTTGAAACTAAGTGTGTGGTTGTCTCCGCGATCAGCTACGACAAGGTTTCTTCGGCTGATTTCGCAGACTACAAACGCAGTCCTTTATTTCGACGTGCTCTACGCACTGATTTGACTCGGGTACGACGCAGTTACTTGCTTCGTCTTTCGCGTTGTATTGGTGTAAGTTACGTGCCTCGTCTTCCGGATTGTGCTTGCGTTTGCCGTGTCGTGCAGCTTCAGTTTGCAACAATGGTATATTTCCACCATTTACTGTTATGAGTGCAATAATAGAACTGTGACATTAGGCGCCGCATTAATACCACGGGTCGACGGGTTAATGTCGCGCATGTGAGTTCGGTGCACCAATGGGCACTACAGGGAGAAGGGGGAGGCCTTCGCGCATTTGCGGAACAAGCTGAGTCTCTCGCCTTTGTGAGGTTGAGCGCATTTCAAGTCAACTGGCTGTCATACAGACACCGATGCAGGACCGAAATAATCGTATGTCTTTACTGAAGCGACCTATCAGCAGGATGCTGCTCGCCAACACGACGATGCTTGCCAAGCACATATCCACAGGATGGCCGCCAAACAGCAAATCACGCTCCTTCACTGTAGCAAACCATGAGTTAAAAAACATTAGAATGAAAATTCGTTTGGTTTCGCTCGCATGGTTTACTAACGCTAGGGTTGAAGTGTGATTTGCGCGATGCTCAGTTGCGTGCAGTATCTCCGGAAAGTGTATAGCGGTCGCGGGTTGTTAACTGTCGTGGTGGAGATGTACCACCAGGTTTCAACAAGGGTGCATCAATATCTAATGGTGCTGTAGCCACAAAACATCATTATATATCTCTGTGTAATGAACAGTGATATTCTTCTGTGAAGACACGTTTCACGTTTATAAGTCATACCGATTCCTGTATCAGAGGGATCAGCCACATTTATTTGCATGCCTGCTAGTCGATAATTTCATCAGTATTATATACATGAAAAGCAAGGCTACGATCAAATTTAGAGACGTTGTCAGTCTCTTTTCTTGTACTTCGGCATTTCGCATCTCGATGGACTACGCTTTAGTAATATATCCGCTTGACTAGCTGCAGTGAATTCTCTTTGACGTTAGCGACGCTGTGCGGTCATCATTTAATCTTTCGACAACCACATGCACAGTTCACAAAATAAGGGTCCAACATTTCGTTCCATGTTTTCGTTCTTAGTTGTTGTTTCTTTGTGCCTTTCTAAGTCAGTATTGTCGGTAACGCGTTACAACTTACTCGTTAGCCTAATTTACATGAAAACAAGAGAGGCGACCAACCCGAGGTAAGAAGACTATCCACCTGCTCTTCGCTGCACAAAAAAAGAGGGAAAGCAGGGAGTATGCTTACCGTAAAATCTTGTTACCGGTAACACGTTACTTTTTGTGCTAACTAGTAACGTACTAGCTACAATGTCGGAACTAACGGGTACAATGCTTAACTCAACACATTACGGCAATGTGTGGTGTCGCGTTACTTGCTACTTTTTCATCTTGTAATTGAGTGACACTACTTTATTAGCTCTATAATAAGCACAGCGCGTCACGTAGCTACAGGCGCTGTGCCATGCTCCCTACAGGGCATCAGAAATCAGGCGCCTTCTTCTTCAAACCACGACCCCCACCACTTAGCGACGCCCACTCGGAGACGGTCAGGTTAAACCGGACCACCCTCTTGCATGCCACTTTTCCACAGCTCGCTCTGACAAATTCTTTTGTCGCGGCGTGGAACTGCTGTATCGGCCTTCCAGGCGTGGGTAAAGAAAGCGTGGGTGCAGTCGCTTTTGTTTGTGGAAATCGCGGGTACAACTTTCTTAAGGCACGCTGACTTTCTTTTGTAAGAGTTGGGTCATTGCCCCGAAAAGCTTGAAGAAATCTGTGGATTACACCACGAGGAACTTACGGACGTACATTTCAAGAAATTGGATTGCAGTAGGGGTATTGCTTGCACATGTTCCTTTCTATGCCCCAAAGACAGGCTTTCCGAAGGGAAAGCGTATGGGCCAGTTTACTCCATACCACGTACTGATTTTGACACTTGGTACTACGAAATTAGTGTAAACTTTTTTTGCATGCTGCAATAAAAGAAACTCAATAGAGAAAGAAAGAAACGGGGCAACTCAAGGGCGAATTTACAACTGCTTACTTCGTTCGTGGGAGAAGCAAAAAACTTCCCCGAGAGTCTGCGGCAACACAAATACAACCTTCGCAAGTTCCAGTGAAAAAAGAGTACACTCGCTGATTATGACATAGCGTGAACGAGCACCTCAGCTAATTGGACTATAGTTCTGCGTCGTTGACTTAGAATCCCGTTGCTGTAAGCGGCTTTTTGTGGATTCCTGAAAAATTCAGGAGAGAGCTGGTCTTCAAGGTGCGCTGCCGATCGAAAGTCTGAAACGGAATTTCGCCCATTACGGAGAATTTGCGAGACACCATGAAGTGAAACATGATACTGATCATATCAGGGTATGATGTCCTAAAACCACGATACGATTATGACAGATGCCGTATTGAAGGGCTCCGAATATTTTGTCCATCTGGTGATCCTAAACGTGCACTGACATCACACTGTACACGGACCTCTACCACTCCGCCTCCATCGAAATGCGACCGCCGCAGCAGGGATCGAACCCACAACCTTTGGCTCACCAGCCGAGCACCGTAGCCACTGTTCCACTGAGGCGGACTGGACGTGACACGTCGAAAAAAAGAAACGCTACCTTGATATGTTCCTCCAAACTATGGTCATCGCATACGATCAGATGATTCCACGGAAGATTGTCACAGCACCCAGGAAGAATATTTTAAATTGATACAATACTTTATACCTTATGCACGTACCATTCCGTAGCCAAAAGATGAACATAGCTTTCTTTTTAGGCGAATAATTTACGTATAAACAAAATATCAAAAATATTCAAACACAGAAGAACCAATTTTATTATTCGTCCTTCTAGAACGTTCGTGACGGCGTAAAACACATATTATTGTTACGAGGAACAAATTTAGTGCATGAAATATATGCGTAACAAAGAGTTTTAATATTGTCTGAAAGTGGTGAGGCTAAAGAAATACTGCCAGAAAATGTCTAAATATTTTAAGATAATTGCTCCACATAATATTTGCTACACATTTGATAACACGTATCTACTTCGTTTCAACTTCGCTTTGAGAACATATTTTATTTTCTTTCTCTCTCCAACGGCAGCTACATTTCGGGTTATTGAAGTCATGAGTGAGTCAGGCGCTGATCTTGAACAAGCTGACATAAACGCTTGCAAAATTTTGCGGTAATTATGGACGTTGAAGGAAGCAAAAAAGTGTTTACGCCCCAATATTTATTGGCGTGACTAAACAAATATTTACTACAAAAAAAAGTTCGTCAACGCTGCTAGCACAAGCCCGCCGCTACGATAGGTCTTCTCCGTGTAGGTAGTCTACGTATGCGCAACGGCATCGCTGAGGCACGTAGCCTGATCATTGGGGGGCCAAAACGCGATGACGGGTGCAAACGAAGAGGTCTATCATGTCCTAACTATGGAGATGTTCCTGCTTCCTCCACCCCTACTCTCAAAAAAAAAAAAGCATCAATGCAGGCCTCCGAGATTGTGCCGGCGCACGCCGGACATTTTCGGAGGCCAAGCACTACTAGGTTTAATTTCCAAGATCTTCAATAGAGGTGCCGTTTGAACCGCGAAAAGATTGATCTCTGTAACTTTTTTTAGGGTTCAGTGATGTTTTCTTTGCAGAAGTCATGGATGATTGAATGTTATAGTGTGTTAAGCTTCACCATGTGCCACAGTCAGAAGCCATCGTGTGTAGCTGTGCAGGAATCTTTAAGCTACCATAGTATTACTTATTGTCGGGTACAACTTTAGAAGGCAGCGGCATTTTCGCCCTCAAATGTGGATTGACACGAGCCCCTACTAATAGGCGCGCGTACTTAAGGTGACGTCATGAGCTGCAGTGCTAGTGACTCTGCCGACAGAGGGAACATGCTGCCCTTGTTGTTTCCAGCTTAGCGCGCAACTGACTGATCGTTGGGCGCAGTATGATAAGATAGCTCAGCATCCAACTTCCCAAATGAGCATTTTGAGCTTGCCAACGATAACCAGGGAACAATAGTGTTTTAATTCAGATAGGCCTGTATTTCAATGTGTTTCTATGCCACTTCTCAAATCGAGCATGATGTGCGAGGGACGTTGATTATCGAAATAGGTGTTTTAGAAGCAGTCATATTTTTGGCGGGACTATTTCTTTAGTCGCGAAGCGAATTGACTGCTACGCTTTGCTGACCTGGGCGGGGCCTCTCCTGCCTTCCAAAGTTTTACCCGACTATAGGTGCTGCACATTTCTACAAATATTTTTCGTTAAATGATTGATTGATAGATATGTGGGGTTTCTCGTTAAATGAGAATTCGGGTTTAATTCCTATTGAAATTCGGAATTTTATGCGAAACATGAACTGAAAATGTTAAAAAAATTTATTGTGGGTTTTCTGCAGCAAATACCCATTAATTAAATCATTTGATTGCAGAGTAACGTCCGAGGTATTGCCCGTTACTTCTTTTCGGTAACGGTAACGGTAGCCCGTTACCTTTTTTATTATTATTGGAGGCGGGACGTATGGCGGTGACGCGTTCGTTTTTTGTTAGGGTAACGTGTCATGTATATAATTACTTTTTATGGGTAACGCTTACACTACTGCTTGTAACCACTACTGATATGTTTAACATGCGAGCCAGCAGTATCTGTAAATTATTTAAAAAGCGGGACCCCTCCGAAAGTACCTATATACTGCCTGCACAAGAAATCAGCTTCTCCAACTTCATGCAATATAAGACTCCAAACTTCCGAAACTTAATAGTACTTCTCATTTAACTCTTGTTTCTGCCTTTAAATCTGATGCTTGTATACCTGCTGATCCGAGTTTAGTCTCTTTTCGGAACTCATGAAGTGTCTATTACTCGTCAGTTGTTCAGCCAACAAGTTTTCTTTAAAAAGTACTTTTATTATCGCAATAGGATGACTGGAAGGGCTCTTTGAGATGATTATCATCGTCAGGAGAGCTAGAAACCCATTTTGCGTGAGAGCCCTTGCTGGAGCGTAAAGAGACGACCGCTCGCGACTGTGCAAGTTCATTCTTCTCACAGACCATCCCAATCTATTGGAGGCTACATTGAAATGCCGACCATGTCAGACGTTACAGAACAGGGCAACGAGCAGTAGTGCTGCTACACTTCTTAAGCCTCATAAGCTTACTTGAGACGTAATTCGGCCTCATTGTCTTTTGCGAAATTCTGTGCTATAAAGTGGCCAATGACTGTGGCTTGCTACGATCGTGCGTCTGTCTTGCTCGTGTGTCTGTGGCGCGTCTACGAACGTGTGCCGTGTACTGTCCGCTTGTGTAAGAAATCAAACCAAACAATCTCTTCTAAGTGGTTTTCTTGTGTTTTCACATTTCGCTAGTCAATGCTTATTTCGATGGAAGAACTGGCTGTGCGGTAATCTGAAGCGTCCCTCAGATGTTACAACATCGTCCTATACGCAGCTCTTACACGAGCTGTTCCTGCGTTACTTGACAACCCTTTATTATTGACTCCCGCGAACCGTATCACCCTATTTTATTCCGACAATCATTGTCAAGGCCCCGTCTTTTGTATTGTCAATGTAACACAACGCAACCAAGGCTACGCATAGTGCGGAGACAGCGAAATCGCTCCCTGTTAAAATATTCTTTGCCGTATATCTACTGCTGTACGTCTGCTCGGTCGTCCCAATGTTGAAGGTCGGCCGCAGCGTAGGAAGTCGTAAATAAATCAGGCGATCGCAAAACTGCAGTGAATGTCTGCTTTCCTACAAAAACTGCGCGAAATAAAAGGGGCATTTTAACGTTCTTGGGTTACGACCTTTACTTTATGAACCAATCCTCTGTATCGGACAAGTTTATGACAGAAGTGATGCGTGAAATATTTTTTTTTTCGTTCAACAGACAGGCTGTGCTGCCAGTGTGTCTCGCAAGTTACAGTCCATTTGAAAGCCACACTGTGCAACATTTCACTTGTGAACTGCCAATGATGCTATAGCATTAAATCTGTGTCAAGGTTTCTCGCTTTATAGGGGCATGTGTAGCAGGCACATCTTTATTTTTTCTTTTTTTACATGTGGCCAAAACTGCATCAGACAATTGTTTCAATCACGAAATTTTTTTTGACTCAGGGGTTTGCATTACGTCAGGCTTCCTTCGGAGATCTCACCGTCGGCATTGCAAAACAAGCCAGACAAAGCAAGCCAGAATATTAGTACGAATAAAACATCAAGCAGCTCTACGGGAACTTTATATGCGCCGTATTGCAACATTTCAATTCAGTGATATATATTGCAGGGTTACACTGAGGCAATATTTTTCATATATATTTCACTGGCTAAACAGCACACAAGTATAAACTTGATTTGTTTATCTGAACTACCACGAAAAGTCTGACCAGAAGAATAATAAAACTGCTGGACTATAACACTGACAAGAGAGGATAGTAATACTGAGAATAAATTTCAGGGTGACACAAATTTCTTTGTAGTCACTACCAAGGCTCATTACCCAGCAGGGTATTGAGTGTACGGTTATTGAAAATTGCTCTTCCCCCTGTGATGTTTGATACGAACGTACGGTACCCCACTAGATTGGACAGATATTGCCTGAGTTGCCATGGAGCACATGGCGAATTGTGCATACGAATCTGGAAGGTATTAAAGCGCTTTCGCGTGCCTTCTTATTTAGATTACAGATAGTGTCGTGGTCAACTATTTTTTTTCTTACCCGACGCATGCAGCTGTTTTCAAGGCACCGATGTTGCGATGTTTATACACGTTCGTGCCACGCTGATGCAATCCATTTTCTCGCAATCAGATATCTTATGAAAGGTAAACTAGAAGCGGAAAAGGAAGGTCACGGTGAAGGAGCTCAGCCTCGCATCGTCAACATGCAGGATTGTAAGGAACACGAACATCGGTCAAATTTCCGTTTTGCGTGACAGAGACTCAAGTATTGAGCAAACCTGTCAAGTAAACGTTTTCACGCACTGCCTGCCCAATTTAGCAGTCAAGTCCGTGAACCAGAGAAGGTGACAAACCTCTGCCTGAGTCGGGGCACCGTGTGTGCCGTGGATCCAGGTGGCCGTGGGTGAAATTTGTTGAAGTCACGCACACAGGCAAGGTGGGCAAACAATACCAGCCTGCATCTGCATCTCTCGACACCTCAGTTCCCCCTACAGTCCCCAGAACTTTTACTAACAGCACCGGCAGCGAACAGCATTCCCAGCTGCATGCGGTAAAGAATAGTGTTTTTGTGAAAGGGTGATAATGGAATGCACGGAGAGGTAGAGAAAGAAAATCAAGAAGAACGAAGCACATGCTACTATCTAGGGATTTTACGTGCACCCTGTGACTTACTTCGATTGTGACGTTACCACTCGTGTGCAGCCGCCACGTGCTGTCAATTCATAAAAAAAAACCACCAACTGTTCAAAAATAGGGGAAGTCAACTCCGTTTATCGGAACAGCAGTAGCACCTTTCTCATAGAATTTTGAAGTTTGCGCCAGTTCTTCTCATTTTCGTTCCGCATTCCTTTAACGCGATCTTGCCTACTGCTCATGCTTCTTTCGAAAATTGCAGGCCTGTCGGACTCATCTGTTTCACTTGGAGGTACTCTCATTAGCTGACTGGCAAACGCAGCAAAGTGGCAGGTTGTGGGTGCTTATCTAGGTTATCGTTAATCCGTTAATCGCAAGTCGAGCGTCTCACGTGTCTACCAAAGAGCATACGATAAACAGGGGAGATCACTGATTAACTCTTTGAGCGAAGCAATGCAAAGAAGTGTTTAGGACCTCCTTTGGCATGATGTACGGGCGCACTCCAGTGAAAGTTTTAAAAATTTTTTTAAAGTTTTACTTCCATTTTGAATGATTCAAAAACGCAGTGAGGAGGACAGAAATTCCCCACCAAGTACAATTATAACACCAAATACAAAGTAGTTGTGCTGTACGCAACTCAAGATAGCAACTTAATTTGGTTTTTAGACAAAACGACGGCTTTGCCATCGAAAACCACTGTTTCTTCTTCAAACGTTTTCGAGCATTCCAGCTGATGACAGCACAGAAGCTTACTTCTTGGCGCAAAAATAATGGCAGGCCGAAGTAATACGTACAACAATGAGGTCATTTCACCAATTTGTTTTATTCATTATCTTCATGCTGGATAACCCTTGCTTGGGCACCATTACGGAAGAATTTTAAGCGTTATAACTTCGCGGTCACGGGATCAAATCCCGGATGCGGCGGCTGCATTTTTGATGGAGGCGAAAATGCTGTAGGCTCGTGTGCTAAGATTTGGGTGCACGATAAAAAAAAACCCAGGTTGTCGAAATTTCTGGAGCCCTCCACTACGGCATCTCTCAATAATATGGTGGTTTTGGAACGTTAAACCCCCATCAATCAACTTTGCGCTCAAAGCTCTTGAAAGTTCAAACATATGTGAAGTGTGACCGATTCGAAGCCCTTTGCTACTCATAGTAACATTGCTCTAACAAAACGTCCTTTTCATTTCTGAATATCACAGCTGCTGTAAGGTGATGTCGATACTCGAGAGGTCCTCCGAAGTCGGTGTCTGCCTTTATTTAATACGCTGACGCTTGCTCTAAATGGATATTCACAAAATAGATAAATCCTTGCAGCGAAGCGAGAATTGTGGATCACGAGACGAAGACGCCATGGGTTAGCGAGCAGCCACAATTAAACTCTCTAGATTTGAAAAATCTAGTGACTTGAGGCACGGCGAGCATCTAGAGACTTTCAGCGTCACTTCCCGCATCCTGAGCGGGACGGGAACATTCTGGAATGTTAAACTTGCTCCGTCTGACAGTGGCAGCCGTCAGCAAATGGTTTTGCCGTCAGCAGCTGGTGAAAATGGCGTTAAAAGCCACTAGGGTAGTCTAATAACACTGGTATCCCTCTCCGTGGGCCTCGCCTGTGTGAGCAGCGGACAATGGTGGGGAACTCGCCACGCGACATGACGCCAATGGGCCTCGTCTTTGTCGCTGAAATGTAAATAGCTGGGCCAGCTGGTATGGATCAATGGCAGAAAGCCTGAGCGCGAAAAAACAAGACAGACTCACAGGAGCAAAAAAAGGAGCACAAGCGCTGACGTTCAACAAAAAAGTTTTATCAGAAGTGAAACCTAATGAAAACGTAGGAGGCAAAGCTCGTCCTCGAGGACCTGGAAGACCAGCGACAACTCGTCGCCTGGGCCAAGGGGGCAGTCGAAGCCAGAGGGTTTCTGGACTAGGGAACCCTCCCACCTTAGGGTGACACCAGGCCTCGCTCGGAACACAGTTTTCTAAATAAACGTTTATTTTTCTTTCTCTCAGAAGTGAAACATCCCCAGCCGTAGGGAGCATGCGCAAACAAATATGGACACCGTAACTCGATCGTAGTGTCCGTCTTCCTGTGCGTACGCCCTATTTTTTCGCACTGCTTGCCACCATGTTCACCTTCATTCCTCGATGATTTCTCCCCCGTTTGAATACTCTTCAAGGCTCTCAGAAACCAACCAGTCAGGGAAAGCCATGTCGCCAGTATCGCTGCAACATCACTCCGCGCAGACAGACAGGATGAGGGGATTGCTGACGGCGGCAACCTGAGCAATAACAATGCCACCACTTCGAAGTCAGTCACTGATGGGGCGAGTGGCGCAGAGTGAAGACATCCCGTGCTGCATACCGGCTCCATTAGCTGCAAAGTCTCTCGTGTGCGTGCTAGCGGGCACAAACGTCGTTCTGCTTCTTGTAGAGCACATTGTGCGTTTGTGCAGCTGCAGGGACGCCAAGATCGATGTCAACACACGACTGCAGCAGAGGAAGGTGCACTACTTTCTAAGAGGAAAACGCGATCAAAAACAAAAAAGAAATGCCTCGTGTGAGCGGGCGAGGAGGCAACTAGCGCTTCTTTCCCCTTTCCTTTCTGGCTCGTGCCGAGGACGCAAAGTGTGACGGTCTGTTTCTTGAGTGAGTGGAAATCGCAAACTATTTAAGTCTGTTTTAGGTCGAACTGCAGTTATCTTCTCTCTGATTGCAATTTCAGCCAGCCAAACGTCAAGAGGAACCACTTTGCCATTTTTGGATGTTGTAACAACTAAAGAAAAGGAAATGGCCGTATTATTGAGTATGCGACACACATCCCCAAACGCGTGGCCTTTTTGGTTGCTGAGGCTTCATGGTACATTGTTTGTGTAACGTGGCTAGTTCTATATCGGCAAGTGCCACAGCATACCCTAATCGCCCAGTGTACCACTCATTTAAATAACAAGCGAGCATGGTTAGATTGGCGACCAAACATAAGCGGTCAAGTACGGCCCAGTCTATTTAAATGCTAAACATATAATCACCAGTCGAGCAGCCACCTGTGCTGTTTTGCTTTGTTTTAATATGGTATTCTAGTATGATGTGCTTGGTATAAACAATTAGCCACATAGCTCGGCTGATCGTGGTGATCACGGATGTTGATGTCACTGTATTAACAGGGACGAGAAACCCCTCACTCCACAGTGCGGTAACCAGAATGACGCATTTATTTGGCGTTCCACATCATCCTTCCGAATATTCGCTGAGCTCTACAAGAAAATGACTTACCAAGATCCTTATCGTGAGAGTGCAACTTACGTACGACGAAGTAATGTATCGTACACAATGTGCAATATAAAAGCCGAATAATCAAGAAAAAAAAAGACTTCTGTCACATGTGTAGAATAGCTACGTAAGGAAGGTGATTTCCACATGGTTAAGGACCTTGACCAAAAAGTCACGCAATGAGACAAAACGTACTTAATTCTCTTTTATTGTCAAGACAAAGGCGACGCTGTTATGGTTGTCTAGCGTTTCTGTTACTCGATTTCACTGCTTAGCTTTGCAAACGAAAGCCAGAATTTTGCATAAACAGTGCAACCAGCAGCCGAAGTTATTAAAGAATTAAGGTCAAAATGCCTTTTGAGCCGATCAAGGGCTCGAGCCTGAGCGCTCTTCATACTTCACCAGCAAAAAAAAATAATAGAAAACTCTCTAACTCTTTTCACTTTATGGCCACCGAAATCCAATCAAATGCCTTGACTCTCAAAAGAACAGGAAAAATGAACGCGTTGAACATCAGCATTGTTCTTTAGGTGCCAGTGCCTACCTGTAAACAGATGTGAATTCGTCCACACCCATGGGAAATAATTGAATGACTAATAAGGGGTCACCTAAATGTCGAGTGACAAGACAGACGAATGGTCATTGAGTAATAAGCAGATGCCATCATCGCCACGAAATCGAGACTGCGCACTCTCGATTCACCGGATGTACAGTGGTACACTCTTAGAAAAAAGTTAGTAAAAAGGTAGCAACTACAAGCAAACAGGTAGTAACTGCAGCGCTTACTACCTTTCTCAAACGATTACTACCTGACGATAGTTATAGCGCGAGAACAAAATGACGACACAGAGACAGGAAGGACACGAAAGACAAGAGCGCCTTCTTGTCTCTGTGTCGTCCTTTTGTTCTCGCGCTATAACTATCGTCATGCCATACCAACTAGCCCAAGCTGCCACACTTCCATTACTACCCTTTTGCAACCTGTTTACTATTTACGTTAGTAAACAGTTACTAGCTGCAGCCTTTACTAACTTTATGCGACCTGATTTCTACCTATGTTAGTGAACAGTTAGTAACTGCATCCGTGACTACCTATCTTGCTCTATTACAACCTTTTTGCTACCCGGCTGCGGACTATTTAATGCAAAACAGTGTGTGATTCCGATTCTGATAGTATTTGAAAGGAATCGTCTCAACGTATCTTCATTAAAGTGAAAAATTACGCAGGAGATATTCATAGATCAAGAAGGAAGTTGTTTTAAATTACGGAACCGAGAGAAGTAAATGTCATTTTGATATTGTCGAAGCGAAGAAGTACAAGTTAACAAACCATATGCAAGTGCTATACGCGTGTTAATAGACAATAACAACAAACTTAGTAAATTACAGAACATATACTAGACTGGCGGATCAATATAACAAGATGTTTCCAATTATTCCGGAGGACGGTAACAATTATTCCACTGCGGCGTTTTTCCAAATATTATCGTTGGTGTGGCACGTCAAACCCCAAAAACGATTATTACCTATTAAACGCTGATATACTAGCTGCGTGAAGCACTCAAATGCACTGAGAATATATTAATGAGTAAGGTACCTTGTTTCGGTCACTGTAAATAATTTCTTTTTGTGGCCCATTTATATTACATAGATATGACATAATTTTTTTAGAGTAAGGCTGATTAAAAGTCTTGTGCTACGTCCCCAAACGCACATAGCCAGGTAGTATGACATAGTGTTCTAGATACACATTTGCTGTAATTCATTCAGAACGACAAATGCTTCCCTGTGCCAGATATGCATCTGCAAAGTAGGGGCTATATATACCCCACGTGTACAATAGTGAACTTCTTAGGATTTCGATTTCAGAAGAAGAAACAGCTTGCTGCAATGCACGATCCATGTAGTGGATGACCTTTTTATAGTTCTGTGCTTTGTAGGCCTTATCGCCTTCATCCAGGAAAAGTTGCAGAAGCTCTGCACTTTTCAATTCACTAAAAGTTCTGGATTCTCGGGATCCACCACACGCCGCGAATGGGGGTTCCTCAATGCAGCAGCTGGGTTCCCTAGTGCAATATAGCACTTGGCCTCACGCAGCAGCCTCTTGAAATTGTGTCGATCTCTCTGCAAGGCTTGGCGGCAGTCATCTACAGCTGCCCTGTGGTCTCCCAGCATCATGTAGCAAGCAGCCCGATTTGAATAGTATGTCGCATTACTTCCTTCCAATTTTATTGCTTCTGTGTCGCTTGACTGCTTCATCGTACATTTGACGACCTTGCTCATTGCCTTCTTTTTTTATTTCAGCAAGTCTGGAGTTTTGCTGTGCGCAGTCGTAAAAGTAAAAGTAGCAAACGTAGCGAGGCCGGCGCCGCCGTCAGAGCACCATGCTCAACTACTCAAAACCAAAAACATAGTGAACATCTTAGGTCTATGTGTTCTTCGCATTTTTTCGTCGGCACTCACGCGTCGCACGCAAGAATCATGTGCTCCGTAGGAGCGGCGTTTGCGGCACATACTAGCCGTGGTAACAGGAAGAGCGAAGAGCAAGACGCAGGATACGAGATAATTTTGCCACCACTGTCCAAGGGACGCGTCGTGCAAAACACTGTGTTTTTACACGGTAATGTGCGTGGTAGACCGTATCGAGTAGAAGATTTCCGAGACGCCCTTAGACCTACAATGCTGCTGCCGGAGGTGTTGGCACTGGGGGCCTACCAGATAAATCATGTCTGGGCAGTCAGCATGAACAACGCGGACGCTACGAGACGCTTGCTGGACGTGAAGGAGTTCAAAGTCAAGGGTCGACGCTGCATCCTCGTAGACCCCCAGGATCAGCAGGTGCGGCTGCGTCTTCATTGGCTGCTGTATGGCGTCAACGATGAAGACGTGCGAACGGCGTTGGCGGCTTATGGGAAGGTCATACATGTCACCAGGGAGAATTGGCGTGTTCAAGGAGTCAGCGACAAGGGGTCAATCACACGGACTGTGCTTCTTAAGCTCAAGAGTGGCGTGAAGGTTGAAGACCTCCCGTATCAAATCAGGGTGGCTGGTGAACTGGCATTTGTGGTTGCACCTGGTCGGCCAATGCAGTGTCTGCGCTGCCAAGGTACCGGTCATGTTAGAAGAGAGTGTAAGGTACCCCGATGCTCGCGTTGTCGGCGGTTTGGCCACAGCGAAGACGCGTGCATGTGCACGTACGCATCGGCTATAGGATCAGCTGAAGGTGAAGACACAGCAGAGTTGGTGATGGACGTGACCGAGGCTGAAGACGCGGCGAAAGGTTCAGAAGCTTCAACAGGTACAGTTACACCGACTGGTGGTGATGAACCATTAGCCCAAGCAGACATAGAATCTGGGGAGGTTACTCTAGAGCCAGCCGGTCAAACCGAAGAAGGCATTACAAGCACCCCATCGAAGGAGCCTGAGCCGGTGGAATTAACCGAATTTCCAGTGTCGTGCGAGAGTATCAATGGTGGGGCGTCAAGCAAAAAGCCCTGCGAGCAGTCGGCAGGACGGCGTGAGGTGTCCAGTGAAAAGCATGAAGAGGGGCCACCTGCGAAGGCGACTTCGTTCAGGCGCAGCAGCACAAGGCTGCGTCCCAACCCGATATTGGACAAACACTGGCCACCTTGTCCTCCAGTGGCACGGGTTCACCTGGAGGCTCCGAAGATGTCTAGCTCTATGCTAGACGCTGAAGGTAAGCATCACGCCCCAGGCTAACTTCTTCACTGTGTGGACATGGCTTTTGCACCGAAACTTAGAGCGGCAACGTTAAATATTGGAGGTCTTGCTGCCAAGCGGAAACAGAGCCAAGTCTACAGGCTGCTCGTGGATCATGATCTGGATATACTAGCTGTACAAGAAACAAAAGTAGATGGTGAGGAGGAGACCCAGGGCATGGTGCTGAGGTTTACGGCGCGTTACTACGCAATTGTAAGTCAAGCAATAGGCACGTCTGCAGGCTGTGTTTTGTTTATTAAGAAGTTACCGGGTCTGGAAGTGCAAGATACCTTCTCTTGGCCGTCTGGTAGATTGGTTTCCTGTGATTTTGTATTCAATGAATGTCTGTGGCGTACAGTGTGTATTTATGCACCAACCATTTGCGAGGAGCGATCACTTTTCTTTTCAAGCCTAAAGCAGAACTTCAATTTGGAAAAGAAATGTGTATTACTTGGTGATTTTAACTGCGTCCTCAACAGGCGGGACCGAGCAAACGGACGCGCCAATTACGATAAATGTAGTAGGACGCTATCGGACGTAGTTACTGCTTTTGAGTTAGAAGACGTGGGCAGCTGTATGTAGGGTACGCGGGATGTACGTTTCACACATTTTCAGGGGAATAGCCATGCGCCCCTTGATCGCATTTACGTGTCGCTTGAATTAATAGCCCACTGTAAGACATATACTGTCTACCCAATACACTTCACTGATAATTGTTTAGTTAAATGTGATATGGGAGAGAAATCAAAAGGTGGAACTTTCTCATGGGAGCTGTGGAAGATGAATTCCACTTTGATCACCGACGAATATTTCTTAGATCAGGTAATGAACTGCGTCAATGAAATAAAAATGGATGATGAAGCTAAACTTGCAGAACAATGGGAAGAGTTCAAGCAGCGAATAAACATAAAAGCTATTGATCGTTCTTGCACATTGAGTTACGAAAGAAAAAAGAAAGAAAAAGAACCTTGAAAGACTTTGGAAAGACTAATAGACTTGGAGTGCAAACAACCGGGAGAGTATAACAGTGACATACGCAATAATAAGCAGAAACTTGCACTGCATGACGAGGGACGCTACCGCGGTGCACTCGTCCGTGCTAGGGCTGAGGCTTAAGCGGCTGGAGAGACGCCAACCAAAAGAGCGTTAGGGGTGGAGAAAACGAACACTCGACGGAATTATATCAAAAAAATAGAGAAGGATGGTCACGAAGTAACCGATACGGACAGCATTTTATCCGTATTTTCAAGTCATTTTGAAAATGTTTTTGCGTGTAGACAGGTAAACATAGAAAGATTTAAAGAAGAATATTTAGGACGCATGCCGCAAGTGAGTGAGGAAGTGAAAACGCATTGGAATTATGTATATCTGCATCTGAAGTTGAATGGGCTATTGATAAGTTAAATCCCGGGAAATCTCCAGGACCAGATGGTCTTTGTGCCAAGTGGTACAAATGTTTTAAAAGTGAATTGTCTTCAATACTTGGGGGCGTTTTTAATGAGGCGTATGAGGAAAAGAAATTACCACCATCCTTTGGTGAATCGCGTACCGTTCTGATTCCGAAAGCAGACGAGGTTGAAAAGCTCAGGCACGTCACAGCGTACAGGCCAATCGCACTGACAAACGTTGACTACAAAATATTAATGAAAATTATTGCGGCTAGACTTCAGTCAGTAATAAAAGATATCGTCGGTCCACACCAAACATGTGGAATCAAAGGTCGGTCCATAGTTACAAACGTTCATAAATTGCGATTCGTGCTCGAATGTGTTGACGCCAGTCAAGCTCGTGTGGCCATACTCCAGCTGGATCCGGAGAAAGCGTTTGATTGCGTTGCCCACGCTCTTTTGTTTGCAGTATTGAAGCACATTATAGTTGGTAAGATAATTATTGATGGAGTAGAATTGGCATATCGGAATCGTAGCACGAAACTAATTATCAACAAGACATTGGGCCCCCTATTAGAATTGAGCGCTCAGGGCGTCAAGGTTGCCTGTTAGTCCACTGTTGTTTTGCATCTATATTGAAACTTTATGTTGGTCCATATTGCAGAATGACATCATTAATGGGTTTAGAAAACAATCTTCAGAGGTCAAACTACTCGCATACGCTGATGATGTTGCGATTTGTAGCACTTCCTTTGAAGGTATTGAAAAATCAATCAGAGTTTCTAAATCTTTCGCCGAAGTTACAGGAAGCCACATAAACCGGGGTAAATGCCTCGGCTTCTGGCATGGATATTGGCCTTCAACACCAGAATTTTTTGCAGCCATTAAATGGAAAAGAACGCCAGGTAAATATCTCGGAGTACCACTCAAGTCATACAAATGTACTGATGAATATTGGACACAGCCAACGAAAGAAATTAAAGAGAAAGCGAATAGGTGGAATGCAACATATCTGTCCATGTTTGCTAGGGCTACTGCTTGCAACTGGTTTTTTGTGTCTAAGATGTGGTATGAGATGTAGGTGGTGTACTGTTCCCGGGTCAATGTGCAAAAATTACATCGGCTGTTTGCAATATTTGTGTGGGGGTCTAACTGGGAAAGGTGCAGTCGCACGAATTTGTTTAGACGGGTGAAGTGTGAAGGCCTTGGGCTAGGACATCTGTTTATAAAGCAGTTAGTAAATAGGTTTTTCTTTTTTCGCGAGACAAGAGATCCTTTCCTACAAACAGTGTGTCAAACAAGACTAAGTAAACTGTTGCCCGAGTTTGTTGTGAGCACTCATGTTTCCACAGGGGCTGTGCAAGGATACATGAAAGAAGTTGTGGCCAGAGTAATGTTTTTGTGTGTTCGTTTTTCAACTGACTATCTGTGGTCTGTTGAAAAGAATAGACTGTACAAAGATTTATGGGACACGATGCTCCCCATCCCACTGTACAGAGCGCTATATACAGCACGCAAGGGTCAGAATGAACTTAAACGAGTCAAAAATATGCCAGCAGCTTCAAGTGCGAAAACGTGCTTTTTTTCAAATTACACACTGGAACACTTCCTGTGAGAACTTTCCTAGAGGAGCGTGGGTTTTATATGCCTTGGGGATCTCACTGTCTAATCTGTAAGAAACCGGAAACTATTGACCATGTTTTTCTGCACTGTTGGGAAGGAGTTTATTTTTGGGACGTATTACAAAGGTCAATCAAAAAATAGTTCCCGTTCAACCCTCATGGGATCAGGTATTTGGCAATAGAAAATGAGGATGGATTACCTTTCGATTTTATGATGATTACTGCCTTGCACAGTATATGGCGCTCTAGAATGGCTGGATTTCATTGTGATCCAGACAGAAGACCAGCAAGAGAGTATTTTAAAGAGAGCATCTCAAGATTACTCGAGGTAGTAAGAACAGACGAATGTGTAGATTTATGGGTAGAAAGGGTAGAAGCCCTACTGACCATGAAGGAATTCTAGGGCGCGATGTGTTATAGTAATGCTTGATGGGCTTAGTTATTTTCAAGTGTTTGTATTGTTCGTTGTGAATTGCAATATATTTATCTTAGCAACCCGTTTGTGAAGTTTAGCCGGAAGTAAAGAAAAAAAGCCTGTGTTCTTCGCGTTCATTGCACACCACGCAAGATTACCCAAAGCTATGTAGTAATGAGACATTGATTGATCAACATTAATCATGAAGAAAAACAATGCCAAGATAAATGAACAGGGTAGTATCGGTTGCTACTTTTTTCTTGAAATCTTTAAAAGTTACTACCCATGAGTGGTAACGGCTACGGTAGTAACAGTTGCAAATGCTGGTAGTAACAGCAAAGGTGGTAACTGTTACTATGCTCGCCGTTACTAACTGCGCTTACTACCAGGGTTGCAACATGTGTGACAAGCCTACTACCAGAGTTGCAACATATGTGACAAGCCGTTACTACCCCAATGTCACCAAGTACTACTTTTATTCTAAGAGTGTAGTTGCTGCGACAACATAAACAAACCGCAAGTGCGAAAAATAAACTTTGAAATAAAGAGTCCAGGGAAAGAATTCATTGGGTCTTTGTAGGTTATCAGGACTTGTTTGACCTGCAACAACGAGTCGAAATATTCGCACACTATTCTAACACGAAGGGGGCCGAAAACATACGACATCGACCACTTTCTACATGTTCGCGTAGTCGCATACCAACATATCATCATACTTGATCATGATGATGATTATGATGATGATGTGCAGTTTAACATCCCGAAACCATAATATGATTATGAGAGACGCCGTAGTGGAAGGCCCCGGAAATTCAGACAACTTGCGGTTTTTTAACGTGCGCACAAATCTGAGCACACGAGCCAATAGCCTCCATCGAAAATACAGCCGCCGCAGCCGGGAATCGATCCCGCGACCTGCGGGTCAGCAGCCGAGTGCCTTAGCCACTAGACCACTGCAGTGGGGGCTTAATATTTGACCCAGAAAGGATCAAAACCTTTCAGGGTGTTTCAAATACTTATTTTTGGCCTATAGAATGCATCACATGATACAAATTTCAGCGAGGCAGAACGAAAAAGAAACTGCGACTGCATTCTCACAAATACCTTCCATAAAAATACGGAGGTTGTCAGTGGTTTGCTAGACCATGGACGTTGCCGAACACTAGGCAGTATGGTGGTGCCTTAGTTAAAAATGTCTACACTCGCGGACAACTTATCTTAGCATTGAACAGAAGGCTATGGAACCAAAGTGGATGTCTGCCACCGTATCTTCAGCGGAAAACTCACGAAAAAACTACATTACTTTATTTCCTACAAGACACTGTTCAGCAAAAGATCTAGCACACACTTAGGAAACATTCAAACTGTTTTTACTTTGTACACTGCCATTTAGCGTTTTTGCACATATTAGAACGTCGCACGTTTTGCGTGCAGCTCACAGTCGAAATCGCGTCTTCATCTTTAGGTGAACGCTGAGCACGCTCCAGCTATTTCTACGACTCGGAGAAGGAGATTTTCATTAATTTTGCTCAAAAATAGCTGTCCAAGATGAAGTAGAGAATCGTATGCAGTGTTGTTATTCGAACGCGGCCGTCATTCAAAACACGAGCCGAATTGGACTGCTTTGCAGTGGAGTACGCATGTGCAGTAGCGTCACCTCTGTATCTGTCCCTTTATTACCTAGAAAAGTTGTCCGCGAGTGTATGGAGTGCTTTGCCCTTCCTGAGTTAAATGATGTCGAAAGTAGCCGGCTAGAAGCTGTGAATACGCTGTAAATATGTTCCTCTTCTAACCACTGCTTCTGTACTTAACACTGCTTGTGCCAAGATCTCCGAGCCCGTACTTTCAAATCGCAACGATGGCCGTTTCTATTGATCAGCCTTTATCTGTGCCCCCCACCACGGTGGTCTAGTGGCTAAGGTACTCAGCTGCTGATCCGCATATCGCGGGATCAAATCCCGGCCGCGGCTGCTGATAGAGGCGGAAATGTTGTAGGCCCGTGTGCTCAGATTAGGGTACACGTTAAGGAACCCCAGGTGGTCGAAATTTCCGGAGCCCTCCACTACGGTGTCTCTCATAACCATATGGTGATTTCGGGACGTTAAACCCCACAAATCAATCAAATCCGCCTTTAGTTGAATCATGGAGGCCGGAACTCAACTTCACTTGGCACTGTGCTATTTATCTTTATTTTGCAGTGTATTCTCATGAACAAGGTAGATAACAGACGTGCCACGCAATCTTTTATTGCCATGGACGATATTTCAACCTGGCACGTATCTCGCAGTGTGCCTTCTCGTTTCCGTAACGATAACAAAAACAGTCATGGCAAGTCCACAAAGTGCATGATGATGAGTTTGCGAAGCAGTAAGATCGTTCAGTGTTACTGTGAATCACCCATGGCATTCACCACTCGCGCTTGTAAATGAGTGGTAAGCGGTGTGCATTTATATACATTCTTTATTGCTCACAAATGGTTTATTATTTTGAGTCGAATATTTTGTTTTGTTTTTATTATTACTGCTTTGTGGTATCGGATCTGACCTGAAGTTGGCAAATACGAAGCCTGGGCTAGTTCATCTGGTAAGTGTTAGGTTTTTGCACTGTTACGAAATGCATCATACAGCAACAACATCTAGACGTCATCTACTGCGCAAGCCAGTCATTATCCGGGATCATCATCATTATCGTCACCACCTCATTGGTTATCTTCATGACGTATAGTGGGCATCTTCGATGTGCTGAGCCTTAATGGCAGAAAGAGAATGTGTGGCTTGGAACGTGCCTGTTGTTCATAGTCACCAGTATCATCATCGTCAGCGGTGGCTAAGGCGCACAACGCCGAGGCCAACGCCAATGGACAAGCCTCGACCATGAGGGGCTTCGCTCCTACAAAATTCACCGACAATTGACCATTTGTGCAAATCTTCAAGCTGGCTTTCTTACAAGGTTGTTTTCCAACCAAAAGGGGTCGTTCCTAGACTGCTTTTCTCACTCGCTATGTTCTTGCCTTCCCCCCACTCCCTTCTTTAGAACGACGAATGTCTCGCCCGCCAGGCGATCTGAGATTTCCTTTGAGGTGGGACAACCGAAAAGTTATTGTTGAGGGTAAAAGTGATTTTGTCGCCCTCTCGTGCCTGCATAGGAATAGGAGTGGTAAACGCACAGTGAGTGAGAAAAGCATTCAGGGCACGAGAGTTTCTTTTTCCCTTTTGGTTGGAAAATGATCTTGCAGGAAAGCCACCATGCAGGTTTCGGCAAATGGTCAATTATGACGTTTCACCTTGAACTTCCTGAACTCTGACCGCAGATACATTGGCGTTTTCAGTTCCCTGCAAACTGAGCAAATGCGCATGCATGTAGACGACGTGAGTGGCAGTATAAAATGCGTCTACGTAACGTGGTGAAACTTGCGTCACCGACTTTCGTTGCCGATCGCTGACGGCGTTCCACGCAGTGTCCTTTCGATCAACGCACGTCTTCGCCCAAGTTTCGCAGGTCAATCCACTTTCTCATGCCTGTACACGCGAGGTCGGAGAGGCATGCGTTGCGCTGTCACAAGCACGAACAGGCACGCTATCTCAATCTCACTGGCACGAGGTGGCTCCTCGTTTGCTCTATCGCTTACGCCGCCAACGGAGCGAGGCACTGAGACCCGGAGCGTAAAAAAAAACGAACCATGCACAACAAAAAATATTACGACATCAGGGTTTAGACGGCGTTTATTCAGGCGCTTATACATGGCGTTCTTCATTGGACGCCATGTATGACGTGAACTAGTGAGCTTCGTACCAACGCAACTTATATAGGAAACTTCTCGCGCCTCACGGTGAAACAACGACCGCAGTTAATCTTTACCGGCCTATTACGCCTGATAAAAACAGGTGAGAAATGTGAGGAAACGTAAGCTAATGCGCGCACACGTAGGCACCCGTGCAAGACGTATACCGCATGAAGTCGTGTAAGAGCGGCGTCTTATTTTCTTCAACAATACGTTTCACCACGCAATTTCCCAACACATATATCACCCATGATCTATCAGGCTTTTACCTATTCATTTTAAGCATTACTATCAGCCTTTCCTGGATTCACGTTCATAGTAACGTCTACTCAGACGTATTCGAAAACAGAATCGTTCATACACTATTTCAATATTTGTTGATGAGAGGCATGAATTGCCTAGTGGCGTGCCTTGACCTCCCCCCTCCCCTCCACCAACTCTCCAAGGGAAGTTCTTGATAAAGAAATCTTATGTGGTCATCTCTCTCGAGCAAATGTCCTTATGGGTTTGCAAACGCGCATTACTCGTACCCGAAGGTACTAAATTAAAAGGTGCTAAGAAGAACCCCGATTCTGTGGGGTATTAGCGTGGTAGATCACAGACAGTGTGGTCTAAAAATCCAATTCTTGACTAACGGAGTCACGAGTCGACTCATTTCGACCAAGCCGTGAGTCTGAGTCAGAGTGAGTGAGGGTGAGTAGTACTTTGATATTTGTAAGTCCAAGTAAGCCCAAAGCTCAAAATATATTTTGTGAGTGACTCTGAATGAGTTCCACAATTTTTCACCAGTTTTCATTGTACGCGAAGTTTATATTGCCCTCAATAAAGGCTAAGAAATAAAAAAATTAGCCCGAATCTACATGTTACACTGTAAATGTCGTTGAAATACGATCGTCTTGCGTCTGGAGAGGGTGAAAAAAAGGTTTATTTGACGTTCTGTGCAAGAAAATCGGTTAATAGTAATCTGCAGGCACTGCGTTAGAGTGCCTCGAGCGTGTGGTGGAGGCGAACGACGCATCTAGGCATGTTAGACACAAGTGACATCTGGCAGTTGTGTCTGGCATCTGCACGCTTTCGGAAACGAAAGCGTGCAGCCCACGGAGAAAGATGCGCGCCAGTCTCAGAGGTGATAAAGTGTAGAACACAAAGCCACGGGCAGGTGCCACCACCGTGACGTCTTAGCAAAGCATTGCAAACACCTTTTTGAGCATCGCATTGCACTGTCAGCGCAGCACGATTAAACGCTACTTTCCTTAATGTTACCTGTGTGTGCCTCTGCTCTCTATCTTTCTTATCTTCCATCCCCCTCCCATGCGCAGAGTAGCAAACCGGCTGGTTAACCTGCCTGCTGTTCTTTCCCTCCTATTTTCCTTCCTCCTTCCTTCCTCTAGCATTAAGGCAGACATAGAAAACATCGAAGCGTTGTGTGGCGCCTCAGATATGAGCAATAATTGCTTTTTATTTGACAATCGCACAACTATGAACGCTAAACCTTAAGCAATATTGGAGGGCGATGCGGATGGGGTTGGCCGTTTGGTGCCGTTTGAGGTATCAGTAGGGCGGACAAACAGACAATTGTACAGACAGACAGACAGGCAGACAGACAGACAGACAGACAGACAGACAGACAGACAGACAGACAGACAGACAGACAGACAGACCAAAATTTTTCCGTCGAACGTCCCCAAGAAAGACTATCGTCTTTAAAAATGGCAGCATATTCATAGGGTGAATGATGGAGAGTGGGGCGAAGCATCCGTCTGTCCATTCGCTCTTGCTTCCGTCCGTCCATGCGTCCGTCTGTGTGACCGTCCATGCATCCATCCGCTCGTCCATGCGTGCGTCTGTTCGTGCGTCCGCACGTCCATTCGTGCGTCCGTCCCTGCGTTCATCCATGCATCCGCCCCTGCGTCCGTCCATGCGTCCATCCCTCTGTGCAGCCATCCGTGCGTACATCTATGTATCTGTCTGTGTGTCCGTTCGTCCATCTAGTCAACACTCCAAGTACCACCATCTCGCATCTTCTCATCATATATTCCGCATATAGAAGCACTGCCATCGAGCGGACATTCCAAGGACTAACGAGAGGTGGCACACGCACACTTTGTGACGGCTTGCATTTCGTGTCTACTTGCCACTTTAACCACCTCGAGTTCATGGTATATACTAGTTGACTGTATTCATGGCACTGCGGCCCAACGCTCGCTAAATCTTTCTAAAACCAAGGAGGTTACGCTCAGCGAGTATAACGTAGCAATCCTTTCATGTCAGATAGTTCTCAATGTACATGCCAATGGTTGCTAATTGGGAATAACAGGAGAATTCGGCTTTTAGTTAACGCGCACGCTGCGAATTTTTTATTGTTGAACAACACACAGGAGAAGTTTTCCACCGGAACTACCTTGCAGATCAAAGTGTAAGACTGGTTACGCACTACTACTACGACGAGAGATGAATGGGTGCCGCTTTAATGAGCTTTGCCCCTAAAGAGTATTCGTAAGGGAATCAAAACATTTTATTTCTCGGAGAGTACACCTTTGGTGTTAATCAATAGAAAAGGCACTTGCGTGTATTATAAAGTACATTACATATCGAACAAAAAATAGGAGGTTTGCATGATTAAGCACTAAATAGAGATAAAGGTTTTTTCTCCTTGTGTTTTGTGGGTTGTGAAAGGTAGATCCCATCAATAGTATCAATTGGAAGGTGTGGCGTTTAGTGTGTCTCTTTGTGTGTAGCTGCCGTATGCTATCCCGCACATCTTTAGCCTTCACGTCAATCTTCACCGTGAGGTGTATGGTCTTTGAAAAAACGGATACACCGATATAGACTGATTTTTGTAATATAAACTGTACAACAAAATTTAGAAGAGTTATTTTGCGTCCTGTACACATTACGTGGCTCCATCCGATCGTGGTTCATGCTGAATAAATACTAGGAACGCAACCCAGATAGAAAGAACAAAGAAAGGCGACAGGACATGGCGTGAATCTGACGCCGTATCCTGTCTCCTTTCTTTTTTTTTGTCAATGTGGATTGCGTTCCTAATAATTATTCACTATAAACCAACTATAGTCAAACAACACGTTCCGTTGAGCTATTGTGGTTTTTGTGGTCGAACAGTGTAGAGGAGGTGAGTCTCATGAGAAACTTTTGGACTCATCGATGCTAAAGAAGTGTTGTACGATTTTATTATCTGGCAGTCAACCCCTGTGCACTCCTGCAAAAGTAGTGCACAAGAGCCAGGGGCGTTGCCAGGTAGTGGCACACCATCTTCCGCCGCCCTCCTCGAGTTTTTTTTTCGGCGTGGCATAGAGAGACCATTTCGAGGTGGTACCCCCTCCAAAATAAAATAAGTGCCACCCCTCCTCCCTTCCCTCGTCCCCGCTCCACAAAAAATATCTATGTCTACACGTCTCCTCTGACAAGAGCCACCATGAAGTAGGTGGCACTGGACGTATCGCTTAACCACCGCTACTGTCTACACCTCGTGGAGGCTCGAGTGTAAAAGAGGAGTGCCCATAGGTCGCTTCTTCTACACTCATCACGGACACTCCAGACACCTTGAGCGTTAGACCACGGCGGTGGTCATGACACCTATTCAATGCCACCCACTCCCAATGTGGGTTGAATGTATGCAACGCAGGCGTGCGAAATTGGGTGAGTAAAACAGAAACACGTTAATATTAGGAGAAATTTAAACAAAAGTGGGCTAGAGCTTGGATAGGCAAGAGCAGCCTTGTAGATGCCAGGACCACTTGTCGTATCGTCAGCACCAGCGACACATCCTGTTTTAGAAGTTTTTCATTGTGTGAAGACACCACCTGCTCGTCAAATTTCTCCTATATAGTAAACTTAATGCAATTTCGCGTGATACAAATTTCGCGTGTTTCATGTTTTGGTACTGTATACTTGAGTGAACTGCGATGTATAGAGAAAAAATTATTTGTTTCAATGCATTCTGGTAGGGGACCACAAGCTAAACCCTCTTCTGTATGAGGGCAGCCAATACACGAGCCGACACGGAATGTACACACGCCTGCAGAAAGCTCGCTCGTCCGCCTTCAGAAGCGCGCGCGCCTGTCAAGAAACCTTGGGTAAACAAGCGCTCTACGGTAGGCGCCACGATCGCCGAAGGCAGCTTGTTTGCTACAGAGACAAGATTAAACGGACTACGAGGGGGTCAACGCCGAGCGTAATCCGGATTTACAAGGATTACAGCTGCTGTACAGCCTACGTCATCTATATATCAACGCGCGTTCCTTATGAAGGTCGTTCTAGAGGCGACGTATATGCAAAGGGCGCGACTCTCTCTCTGCATCCTTGTATACCCGTTGGCCGCATCCTCGTCAAATACCGGCATAACCAGCATACAAGTCATTAGGGCGAAAGCTTTTAGATGCCTTACGAAACGCTAAAATCAACCATCGGTGCTCTCAACACATGTAGTGCTAAATTCATCATCACGTGAAGGCAAAGTTACCAGTTCCACCTATAATAACTGGATTTGCATTTTTTTTCGCATAGTCACTGGTAGAAATTTCCAGTCGCTTTTCTTTTGCCCTTTTTTGTCTTATTTGCGTTTCCTTAGCAAATATAGTTGCTTTAGCTATCGCCATGTCAACCAAGGCACGCTTGTTGATGGCTTTGAGTGAAGTGTATAGCATGTGGAGGTTTCTTCATCCAGCTGGGTGGACGAGGGGGGCAAAGGTTTATCGTAGTGACTCTCCCAAACTACAATTTCGAGTAATGGGACAGATTTTGCAACCCCCCCCCCTTTTCTCTGATAGGCGACCAACCAGGTTGGGGTGAGGGGCTGACACCCCATTCTTTGTGCATACGTATATGGTCGAGTGTTGAAGTAAAAATCAAACCTACCTTGGCGGAATCAACAAGTAACGTTAATCGTGCGTTGGCAAACGTGCCTTCAACAGAATGAACACTGCCTTGAAGACAATGTTAAAAAGTAGGTGCTTTTGTTCGTATTGTGCCTATTTGCGCTACACAAAACAACTCGATGATAATTTTAACTTGCTTGCGCACATGAGTGACATTTTTCTAACTCAAATTGAAATATTTTCAAGAACGGAAAATTCATTATTTTTCCACTTCTTTTGTCATGATTATTCAATTGCTTGCTCTGCTCGGCATCATCGCTGCTCGGCATCATCTCTGCTCGGCATCATCACACAGCATCATCGCTTGGTCAAAGGCTGATCGATCTCTTAGGCTATTCTCGGAAAACAGGTGAGGTGCAGAAAGCATGCGAAGCCTATGCGCTCACGGAGCCAGGTCAAAAACCACGTGAGGTGCAGATACATTCATAGGAAACAAGGACGCAGGCTTGGGGGTATTAGTACATAGGACTTGCGCACATCACGATATGTTTTTTAAACCAACCTCTGTCGTTTTTCTCCCGCGTCCTGATGCAGCCGTGTCGTGCGAAGACGCCGACGACGGAAAGACATACTTAGAACTTCAGATCCATTCCAAGATGGTGGTGCTTGGCGGCGGGAAGGCGAAACTCCTGCGTTAAAGTAGATTTTTGCGCGATAAGTAGCTCTTTTCAAATCGTTCGCGGCGAATTATTTGCCTTTTCCTTGCATGATGTGGTTTTAGGCTAAAGTTACTTTGGTATAGCTGAACCGAATCCATCATTACATCAGTCAATCAACCTAGTTTTTTTTCCTTGCAAAACAGAGGAGCAGTGAATAAAAGCAGTATTTCGACAGCGTGACGAGCCTGCCATCCCCATTACAAAGGAAGGCTCATGGCAGCACAGCGAGTTACGTTTTGCATGCACATTGACAATAAATAAATAAATAAATAAATAAATAAATAAATGAAACGTACATTCTTGCAAAAACAGTGCATCACATGAAAGTATAACTTTCATTATTATATGAGTAGCAAGCGCCAAAATAAATGCAATGGAAATGCCCAAAAGGGCGGTTTACTAGTATCACCCATCCTCCACTTGTCACTGTATATCTCCTGAATATGTCGAATGCTATTCGTGATTAAATTAGTGCAACGCAAAGTCGACGCCTGGTTTTTATATAGAGGTAGGTCTTAGTCAGCGTGATTCTTCGGTTATGCGTACGATAGCGAACGTAAGAGTTGCAACCTGAAACTTATGACTTCAAACAGTACCTCCCTCCGCGCCTTTAACAACGATGGCCTCCAAGACCGACTATCCAGAATGGTTTCCACCGTGACAGCGATTTCAAACTGACGGGTTTGTAATAACTGTGAAGTGCAAGCCCATATTCAGGGGGCGGGATGGGGAGGGGGGGCTACGGGCTTAAGCTTTTCTTGCAATTCGGTGGGAGGGGACATTCCATACCGAGGAAAAGTAATGAAAATCGGCGTTTTTAAGGCTTTTAACCAATGCCCCCCCCCCTTTTTTTCCCCGAAAAAGTTTCTTAGCTATGGGTCTGGTGAGGTGTGCAAGTTTGTGTGCACGTGCTCTCTCTCTCTCTCTGCTCTCCCTCTGTCTTTCTGGAACTCCCCCACCCATCTCTCCGGTGTAGGGTATCATACAAGTCGTTCGAGACTTGTTAGCATCTCATGGCTGTCCGGTCTCTGCTGTTCCTTCTTTCCGACCAACAACTTAGCTTTTCTATAGTATTTTTACTTCGCGTAATCATCACACTCTCTTTCACGGTGATCTTTTTGAGGAAAAATAAAAGAAAGTACGATCATTACGCAAGTAAATTCAGTAGGCCGAGAAAAAAAAAACAGGAAGATCACTTTCACCGTCTAGATATCTTAGGTGACCGCATGAAGAAGCTTTAACTTTCTTTATTTCTTCTATATGTCTCAGGATCTCCTCGGCCGAAACAGCCGAGCCTTTGATCTCAATTCCTCTGCACCACCGCCATCTAAACCAGAACTATCGGGTTGAAAGTGATGTGGCTGGCGTAGGGCCCTGAAGAACTTCCAAACACTGCTAGCCATATAAAAAAGAAGCAATGAATTCAACCGAAGGAGAAAAATAAAAACCGAGCTTCTTATCCCCAAAACTGGTTCCGTATTGCTTGCTTCAGCTGTTTTTGATTCGCCGCAAGTCTGCACATTCTTTTTTTTTCGACCAGAAATATTTTTATTTATTTATATTTTAGCCTCTGTGAGCATCCTCGCACGCTTCAGCCGCTGTTAGTGGCTCGCAGTTTTCTGGCCAACAGATAGGCAAACTTTAGAAACACCTCTAGAAACTCCCAGCATTGTGGGGCCCATATTTAAATCGTGTGCTTACTTCTTTTCTGCTTTATTATTTTCTTTGTTATTTTATTTCATATATCGTATCGTGGACCAAGCTGCTTCCTATTCCACACGTACGTGCATCGACCAGGCAAAAAGTAAGATTGCAGGAACATAGTAATTGACCTGCTTAGGCTCCAAGAAAAAAGAAAAAATTTGCATAAAGCGAGTAGTGAGGCTCCTTACAACTTTTGTTTTTTATAATTATTGACCCGGAAACGCGGGTACCACTTTCTGCATTGCACTTTGCTCAACAATGATGTTCCAAAAGCACCGTCAATGGTCATTATGCACTCGATTGCTTCATTTCCCATTCTCTCTTTTAAGCAGCAGCGTTTTCCTCTTTTAATTATATTCTCTCCGCTTCAAACTCACGAGTAGTGATTGTAATTTTAGGCCTCCTTCGAACCACTTAAACCTGTCCGCTGTTACTGCGTTACTCGCAAAGCCCTCGTTTACATTTCTTGTTTTGTTCGAATTAAGGAGGTAGAAAATTGGTTTTTGCGATCGTTTGCATAAACTGAACACAGAAGGAGCGGCACAGTTGAAAGGTATAGCCTTGTTCTTTGTTTATTTATTTTTTTACACGTCCTCAAGTGTATTGGCAACTTTCACGACCTATAGGTGGCGCGAGTGTACATCCAACATGGCTGTGGTTGAGATGATCGCCCGGAGAGAGAAGATACCGGAAAATACACTTTTGGCGAGGACTGCAATTTTTCGTGCTTCGGTGGCTCTTCGATTTATGTTTTTGAGAAAATATGGGAGTGCTAAGATAATATATTAGGGAAAAAATTCTGGTTAGCACATTGGGTAGATAAATATGCGCAAAATTGTAAATGCGGCACACACGTACGCTCTTCACCAGGCGTTGTGCGTAGTCACGCGCAACTCCTGGCGTCATGTTGGAAAATTATTACAATGGGAGTCTCAGTAATGCCAGAAACATTTTCGCAGACGCGCTTCGTCTTATAGATTTGCTCGAATTGTATTCGGTGCAAAGTTTGTTAAGCTCGCCGAAAAGCACAAAACAGAGTAAGCTGGCAAAAATGTTTTTTTTTGTTCTTTTCAAGGACGAAGCACAAGCACCATGTCGTACTACCGGCAATATGAGTTTAGGGTGCTTTCTTGACTAAAATAACAACGACCTAATATCAAGAGAATGAATTCGGCAAGTAGCGCGAACTAAACCAGTGTTAATAAATAGAATTTTCACGTTTAAGAAAGGACGTTCTCGTTACTATTCTATCTTTCAGTGTACGAGAAGTTCTAAAGATAGCATGGTGCGGGACAGAAACGAAAAAAAAGCGCCATCAGCAAGTAAAACTCAACACAAATGGCTGCACATCTGAAGGTCATGGAGGCACTTCGAAGACGCCTCCGATGTGTAATGATGCGATGAACGTTTTGAAGCCGGTCCCTTCATTCTATTCTTGAGGCGGAACGCACCCTTAATTTAGTTCTCGTACTTTTTGCACAGCGAAAGTGTCGAGCAGATCATCGAAGCGCGATAACTGCAAACCTGGAAGTTGCTGTAATCGCACAAAAAGTAGGTTTCACATACATTCAAGGGCTCTGGTCATTTGCCTGTTAATTTAAACCATCTTAACCACTCAAGATGTTTTGGGGCACTAACTTGAAAGTGATACTTGTGAGCATCGAGGTTCACAATAAGTCGGCTTTTGTCGACTGAAATCAGTCAGTTTTTTTTTTCTTTTTACTTTCTCTTTCACTTGAGAAACTCAAAGGGTCCCGGTAGTATCAAAGTCATTCACAACGTTGCAACAGAACCACGAGCGCGGGAAAACAAGCAGTGACAACTGCAGTATATTCTAAGCACTATAACTGCTGTTTGAAGCCGGTCCAAAACTTCAATCATCTCATCAGAGTTTCCGGCCGCCACCTCACAGTGGCGCCGCAGTACCTGGAAGTTGCGAATACAAATCACTTTGCTGTTCGAGACACATAGTTGCCGGTAGGTCGAAACGAGCGTTCTTGAACCGAAATTACCTCAAGCGATCCACAAGTGTGCTGGACCTTGCAGAGTTGAAAAATTGATTTGCTGCACAAACTAGAAGAAAAAAACAAGGGAGACAGGAAAGAACGCAGTACCAACTGTTTATTGTCGTTTTTTGAAGCCAATATATGCATGCTACGCTGCGCTTCCACGATGCGCACAAAAGCAAAGGCGCCGCAAAAAAAGCGGCGCTCTTTCCTGTCTCCCTTGTTTTTTTCTTCAAGTTTGTGCAGCAATTCAATTTTTCAAGTATGAACCAACTAGTCTGCAAAAAAGTATTGCTTGCAGAGTTATAGGAAAGAAGCACGCTGAAACAGCACGCATTGGACAGCGGGCCATGTGCTGACTCCGACACTATATAACACAGTGGCGGGGCTCTGTTGTGAAAGTGAGAGCAGGGGTATTTTCCACACCCCGTATTTTACAGCAACTGGCACCCTGAAGCTTTCGGGTACCAGTGCAAGTTGTGTGTAGGCAGCAATTTGGGTTCACATGATGTGGACTTGCCCGAGCCATAACTATGGTTCACACATTTTAGAATTCTGGGAGGTGTACAGGCTTCCTTGCCTGTTCGGCCACTTTCTGCTTGCTGCGTGTTCCATATGGTCCAGTGTGACTGGTAACGCCTTACTAGTAACGCCATTGCCAACGACACGTTACCATTTTTCGGTAACTTAGTAGCGTACTCATAATCATTTTGGAATTGTAACGAGTAACGCACTTACGTTACCATTTTTCATTAACATGTAGTGTCACGTTACTCGTTACTTCTTCAACTTGGCGAGTGAGTCAAACAACTTTATTTGTTAAACTGCTCAGCGTAAAAAATATACATATTAGGTCACAGTACAAAAGCGCACTGTCTCTTTTTTATTATTACACAAGCATTTCGAGCAATGAACGATTATACAATGGCAATACAAAGAGGTGTTCTACCTAATGCCTCAGAGCGCACAATGTATCACCAAATTATTAGCTCATTATTTCAACCTGGTGACCACATCATTGGATTATATTGGATCGATTGTGTTATTCCTTTGCGTTGCACGTAAGAAATTTCTGCGACTTTTACGCTACTAATACTGGAGGTCACCGTCGAATCAAGCGATGGTGGAAAACAAGCACAGCTGTCCCAGCCAACGCTGTCCCACGCGCAAAATTAGTTAAGGGTACTTTGGTCTCTAACTTCGCGAAGAATTCAAAACTGGATCTCAATTGTCCTGCTTTATGTTTTCATCCCTGTTGTCAGTCGAATTCTCTCGCGATGTGCCGTATTGGGCAGTAGCCAACAACCGAAGAACAAGGAAGCGAGCACGTGAAT